>NC_065519.1:17273599-17446399 GCF_006386435.1 Epinephelus moara
GGGGGGGGGTGGGGTGGGGGGGGGGGGGGGGGGGGGGGGGGGGGGGGGGGGGGGCTAGCTTGACTCCACCAAGACATCCTACAGTGCTGAGCAAGGCACCGGTGGCTCCCAAAGTATAAGACCAAAATATTGGTCTATTTATGGTTGTGGTTTGTGACGTTCCAGTGTAAGGTCATGGTGGCTGCTCCTGTGGTGATGTATCCATTATTGATCCCCTTCCTGGAGCTGCCTGTGTGTTTAATGGGCTGGCCAAGCTATTATCCGTAGGCCTTATTGGCGGTATTGACAGACGTGCTGAGAGGGGAAGTGCAAACGACAGCAAGTCATCACAGCAACGTGTCGACCCTAGAGATGCAGATGCCACAGGGGCTTTAAAACAATGTCTATTATACGTTGATTCATTCAGTTAGGCCTCTTTGAAGTATTTTCCTACGTGTATGAACAATGAGCCATATTGAATTTTTGTAAATGGACAGAACAGAGAAACAAGAGGAATCATTTTTGGTGACTCTTTAATCCGTTACATTTAAGCAGAAACTGTTTTTCAATGAACTAACTTTCAATTCATGAACTGTTTCAAGTGAAAGAGAGACCTAAATAAACAGCCTCTCTGTCGTAGATTGCTTGTTTGATTGGTTTTCATTTTTTCTGCCATGCTTGTTAAATGTACGCTTCAGCAGAAAGCAATCCAAATTATTGATTAGTTGTAAAAGTCACCTTCTTTGTTTTTTTTTCCCTGTGTGTGGGATACAGAGAAAAAGACAGACAGAGAGAGTGGTGTCCCATTTTAGGGACCATCTCCATTAAAGTGGACGTGTAGCCTCCATAGAGCTTAATTGAGACGATCGACCTCCTCCCTAAATGAGACGTAGCGTCATTAAAGTTTTTCAGTTTATAGTGAACGATGCAGTGGAGGTCACTGCCAAGTGTAAATAATGAAAATAATAATTACAAATGTGCATAGTTTCTCATTATACATTATGATGAAATGACCTTTAAAGGATTTTGGGATACTAACTACATAACTGCCTAAAGGGACATTTTTACCACCAAATCAAGAATACGTATTCGTCCTCTTACCTGTAGTGCTATTCATCAATCTAAATTGTTTTGGTGTGAGTTGCTGAGTGTAGGAGATATCAGCCATAGAGATGTCTGCCTTCTCTCGAATATAATAGAACAAATGGCACTCACCAAAAAATAAACTTGAAAAACTCGACAGCAATGTCTCTTTCCAGAAATCGTGACCTGGTTACTCAAGATAATCCGTAGACCTTGTTGTGAGCAGTTTCACGTAGGAACCATTTTCTTTCTACCGAACTACATCCATCAACCGTATGACTGCACAGAAGGAGGCATGCATCTGCTGCTAGCTCACCTAGCACCACTTAGCTCACCTGAGAATGACACCATTAATGTTTACATCTAAAGCTGGATTTATACTTGTGCGTCAGCTCTATGGAGAGTCTACACCTACAAAACACTAGTTGGTGGCGGAAGTTTCTGTGTGAAGTGCTGTAAAGTTTAGTTGATTCAAAACACAAATTAAACATACATTAAACATTGACTTAATAGTGACAATTTCAAGCACAAGTACACAAATCGGCTTCACAGCCAAATCACTTGTCTTTTACTGGACACATTTTCCCCTAAAATACGACATTCTAAAGTTATTAGTACAAGCTTATGGCATTTTATATTGTATAAATTAGCTTAGCGGCTAGTGGACTTTTCCTCTACTCATATGAAGCCAGGGACAACAGCAACATTTAACAAAGGTAACGTTACATAATTCAGCTCCATTACAACTCACAAGGTTCACTGACAAAACAACTGTCTTATACTAAACACGTTTTCCAAACAAATATAACATGCTAATGTTATTAGCACAAGCCTATGGCATTTTACACTGTATAAATTAGCCTAGCGAATAGCAGAGATTTCCTCTACTCATGTCCTGTTTTGTGGAGGATTTATTGTCTTCACAATTTATTGTTTCTTACCTGTGAGATCAAAGTTAATGAAAGCTTCACTTCCACTGAGGGAAAAGGTCTGCGTTGCTACGACATGTAGTTAAATTTCTGGGGAGGTGCACGTTAGACCACAGCGCAGGCTCCACGTCGACACAGAGCCTTAGCTGTAGTTATGGCATCATTTCGACGCAGACGTCTAAATCCCACTTTACACTGTCACAAGCAGGAGCCTCTCGTCCATGAGTAGATGCACGCTTCCTTCTGCGCGGTGATACGTTTAGCTCCTACCAGAACATGATTAACCAGAACATGATTTCTGGAAAGAGACATTGCTGTTGTGTTTTTAAAATGTATTTTTGGCGCTTATAGAACCACAAGCTGAGTGCTACCTAGTTCTATTATACTGGGGAGAAGGCAGACATTTAAAACAATCAAAAAAATTCTAGATTGATAAAACAATCTAGATTAATAAATAGCAACACATGTAAGAGGAAAAACATGTATTTTTTGATTTTGAGGGGAACCTGTCCTTTTAAATTCCAGCAAAACCAGTATGTTGGCATGGCTGTGCATCAGTGTGGACTTAAAATGATGTAAGATTTGAGGGGATACATTGGTCTCTAGTGATTGGTTGGGGAAAATACAATCCCCCTTCCCAACGGAAATGGGTTAGAGTGGAAGCAATGTCAAACTGAAGATGGACACAGATTGTAACAAGTCAAAAAAAAAATCTGTCTGATATCAGGCAAATGTATTTGCTCCAGAAATGTGGATTTTGAAGGTTGTCCCTAAAATGTGTCACGACTGCAGAGAGAAAAAGAGAGAAGCAGCTTTGCAATTTACACAATGAGTTTATAACAGGTTTTGGGGCCTGAGGCAATTTTAAGTGACTCCACACATACATTTCTAACTACTAATTTTAACTTTGAAGTAGACAAAACAGACTAAATTTGCAAGGAGTAAAATCGCTGAGATGTTTTGTTTTGCCCAACACCAACAATATGCTTGGAGCGAAAACTGAATTCCAGTTAAGTAAATATAACGCTGTTTGACTGTAACTTCCTCAATATTTTAGGGAAAATATAAAGGTACACCACAGTCTTTCTAGTTCAGTGTCCCAGGCCTGTTGACACACGCAATACTGTATCCAATGTTGAGTTGCAGGTGACTTCACAACGGTTTGTTATGTGACACTGTGTTCATCAGACCTACCGAAAGAAGTGTTGCCTCTCACCTGTCTCTACGTCTGTGATCACAGCCGTGTTGTCAAAGGAGCCAGTGAGGAGGTGTCGCCCGCAGGGGGTCCAACAGGCATCACGCACAGCTCCCGAATGGCAGGTGTAAACCCTCAGGCATCGCCCGCTCTCTGCTCCATCCCACACCTGCCACACACGGGCACATTGCATCAAGCCAAAGCTGAAAACACACCTAGACTGCAGCAGCAAAGTTATTTTGTACTGTCTGTGCACAAGCTCAAACCGTTCTGGAAGACAGCCTTTGTAGCTCTATTACAAGACGTACACAGAATATGCTTTAGAACAACCTGAGCTGACAGGAAGTGATTAATGAGTTTAAAGGGATGGTTCACCCCAAAATCAAAAACACGTATTTTCCCTCTTATCTGTAGTGCTGTTTATCAATCTAGAATTGTTTTGGTGTGAGTTGTCGAGTGCTGGAGATATCGGCTGTAGAGATGTCTGCCTTCTCTTAAATATAAAGAAACTAGACGACACTCGGTTTGTGGTGCTCAAAGCACCAAGAAATGTATTCAATTCAATTCAAAATTAAAAACTCAACAGCAATGTCTCTTCAGAAGTCATGACCTGCTTACTCAAGATAATTTAAAGACCTTGTTGTGAGCAGTTTCATGAAGGACTATTTTCTTTCGACTAAACATGATGCACCATCCGTATTACCGCACAGAAGGAAGCGTTCATCTATTCTTTTGCTTGGTTTGTGCTTGTGACAGTGTGAGATATAAACATAATGGGGAACACCGTCTATACTCAGATCATTCCCCTCGGTGCTCTAAGTGTCATCTAGAACATCTTTCCCAATTAACTGTCAGTGTAGCAGCTCCAGACTTTCTACTTAATGACATCACAAAATTGAGTTTTATCGCTCCAGTTTTTGGATTTGTGACAGTTGTCGAGGTTTACTAATATTTTTGGACTGTCTTAGACCATAGAAATAACATGTATGAATTTTGAAAATGAGTATAGTTCCCCTTTAAGGGCGTCCTCCTCGGCCAGGCTGTAACATTAGCAAGCTCAGTGGTACTAGGTGAGCTAAGAGTAGATGCACGTTTCCTTCTGTGCAGATTCGGTTGGTGGGTGTAGATCAGTAGAAAGAAAGTAGTTCTTACATGAAACTGCTCCAACAAGGTCTGTGGATAATCGTGAGTAACTGGGTCATGATTTCTGGAAAGTGATATTGCTGTTCAGTTTTTGAAGTGTATTTACAAGCTGAGTTCCATCTAGTTCCATTATACTGGAGAGAAGATGCGACAGAAAAAAATGTACTGTCAGTGTGCTAACAGGCTAAAAGTTGACGCTGACCTCTGTATCCTTTACACCTCGAACAAACACCACATAAGAAAACATGCAGTGTGACAGAGAAAAGGCATCAGGGGTACTGACACACTGTGTGTTCCTTCAAACAGGCAACAGGAAAGCACCTGCATGCTATGGACACCATTTCAAGGCAGTTTACTGAGAGCGGAAAAAGTCCAGGTCTGTTTTCTTGGCCACTGCTCTCTCAAACAAAAAGAAGGAAACAAAGTGAAATTTTTCTGCCATGCCTTTGCAGATGTTGCATTCAGTGTGTCCTCCAGCAATGAAGACGGTTCCTGTGTGAGTGAGAATTGGTGAATGTCTGTTTTCAAAGCTGGGAAAGATGTAATCTAAGCCTTCCTCCCCTAAATTCTATTGTAATGGAACAAAATTAAATTACTCAGCATTATGCTGCTGGATAAATTGGCATAATAAGTACACAAATCAGGCTTATTTGCTGGATTTAAAAGCAAAGACAACCTTCGTAATGAATTAATCAAACTAATTACCTTTGAGTGTGCCTGTAAATCAATTCCCTGTGTAGTGTAATGGCGTTAATGGTTTTGTGTTGTTAAAGGTTTCTCTGATTATAGAGAGAAGAGGAAGAGAAAAGCGAAAAGCTGCCTTCTGTTAGTTGTGACTGCCATGACTGCGCTATCTAACACCTCACTAGCATGATTGTTACATCATGGTGAGAATAAAGTGCAAAAAGAAGCCTAAAAAAACAGACATTGATTTATGAATGAGGTGTTAATCTGCCAGATTATTCTATTGTTGATTTTGTCTTTAGTCATTGTTGTGGTGTTTCTGCACTGTGCTTCAAAAAGATCACTTGGCAAACAGGCTGGTCAATATTGTGTTGCGCTTTTTATCTGATTTCCCGATGAAAATAAAAGGAGGATTTTCTGTCAGGCGTGTCAAAAGACAAAAGCCTCTCCCTGAGGCCCAGCCTGAAATCTAGTGGGTGGTCTGGTCTGGTGCCTAGCGAGGTATTTTACACTAATGATGAAGTATTTTTTGCTTCCCGGCATCGCCAGGGCTGCGGAGGAACTTTGAAGATCTGTGGGGTGCCGCAGATCCCTCTCTGCCTCTCCCTGTGTTTCATTATTAAAGCTGAATTCTCCATGCAGCACGAGAAACACATTGAGAAGTTCTGTACCGCAGCTCCCGCAGGAGACAGATGGAGGGGAAGAGAGATGGACGTGGAGGAGGGGGGGCTGACATATCAATCCAGCAGACAGTATTTTAACAAACAATGCTAGAGATGCCTTCAGGGCAAGAAAAAAGTGACAGAGAGACATAAAGTCACACTTTTAATTGCAAAAAGCTAAATATTGGAGTAAGGAAACTATTAGGAATATTTCCACTGCCACTTCCCTGTGTGATTTTAGGCTCAGGGAAACACTGCCACCTCAAGGTAGCATGAACATCTGTTAGACAACAACTCATGATAGCATCTAAAAGCTATAAAATATTCAACTAAACACAGACTTTTACATAACAAGTCTGACAAAGTGGCATGTTGCTGCTCTAATGAATGGCAGCGTTAATGATATTCGCCATAACAGCACTATTCAATGCGCACACAATTGCAAATAATCCCGTACAATGTGAGACCCAGGCATGGGTGAAAATGAGCGCTTGTTTATTTGCATCCCCTTTAATTTCACCGGCCACTTAACAGACACGCAGAGCGGATCCTTGCAGATGACTCATTGGGGTAATCTGCTTCCTAAATGACTCTCGGTAATTAAAACTAAATTGGTATTCGTGTTATCAACTTAAAACTGCTGCCTTACACCTGCCGTAGCCATGGTGACAAGGGCTGCAAACAGGCTGGAATAATGATAGTCTGACGGTGCCTCTGAGGAAAGTGACAGACAGGATGGAGGGAGAGAAGGCAGAGGCCTAAAGGGTGAAGAAACACAAAGAGGGAAAGTGTTAAGACTTCATAGTGTTCCCTCCTCTCTGTCTTCAGCCAAACAGAATAAAAAAGAATAGCTGTAGTCAAAGTGCGATTGTGCTGAAAGACATAATCAATATAGCTGTGCAGTGTGTCAGTAAGTAAGCAGCGATTTATGACAAGCCGCAACAATACAAGAAAATGAACAACACCACATAAACAGAGCAGCATTTTCACATATGTACCTTTAATCTTCGACACCAGGACACCCTGAAGTGTTTTGTTGTTTTTGTACTATAACATATACTACACAAGTTACTTAACAGAAAAGTTGGACTCTGGCGTGCAACACAGGTCAACTAGGTTACTACGGCGCCTCTGTGCGACTATTCCGATAACTGAATAATTGCTCAAATTACTATTCAGGCAAAACTGTAAACGGGTCCTAGTTCCAGATTCACAATTAGACTAGAAACCTTTATATATTCCCAAAGGGGAAACTCATTTGCCCCAAAAACAACTCGCACAGACAACAAACAATGTACACAGCAGTACACAACAGATACAAATGCAAGATACAACAAATAAATAACACCCTAACAGGCTGTTCGAGACATAATCAATAGCTGAGACCACATCAAAAAGTGTAATTTAATCTTTTTTTTTAATTACTATTTTTATTATTTATTATTTTATATATTTATTTATCTTTTTTTTTTATAATTAATATCATTAATTTAAAAATCTGACAGATGCTGGAACAAAAAAATTATTTGCTGCTTACACCTTACATGACACTGAACTGTCACCGTGTTTTGAATTGCATGTGCTTCATCTGCTTCATCATGACACTGCCCTTTGAACTTTGACCGTCTTGCTTAACCTTATAACTTAACGTGGTCAGAACACAATTATGTTCCAAACACACACAAAAAAATATTGTAATGGTGGATTTACATTCTAAGTGCACTCATAAATAATTAGCAAAAAAAAAAAAAAATTATAAGGATACTTAATTATGTGTTTATTTCTGTCCATTTCAATGGATGAAGAATATTACTGCAAAAATCCCCTAACAGTATATAGTAAAAATGACAATAAATGGCCTCAACAGAACTTTTCTCAAAAAAAGGAAAAAAAAAAAAAAAGATGAGATTATTTTTTCATGAATGGATAACTCATATCAATGAATAAAGTGATGCTTTAAAACACACTGCATATATATTTTGCATTGTGTTTGTCATCAAAACTCAAAATATCTTCAATTTCTGAAGTATCCAGATAACAATATGTTGAGTACCTCATGAGATGAATATTCTGTGTATATAATCAATAAAATCCATTATATTTTTATTGTATCATTAGAAAATTAAATTAGAACAGTATTTCCCCCTATTCATTTTATGGTGACATTCAAATCCACTGTCCATTCAATGAACTGAGTTTTAGAGTCGAATAAAAAGCAAAAGCTATAAATCTTTCATAAGATTTTTTTGACATGTATATAAATAATATAACATCTTGTGTTTACTTTAAACACTCTTTAAACACAAATCATGTATTTTAACAATATGACTTGTGCTTCCTCTTTGCTTCACGGTCAGCCATGATTGTTAAAAAGGGGGCGTGGCTCTACTGCAGTCCACTTTAGATGATGAGGAATAATGTGATTGGTTTATTGACATCCCATCAAATAAATCTGTGCATTTGGGTGGAGTCAGATGACAGTAATCATACTGTGCGATCCAGTCTCCATACCACCATACTATATAATATGCCAGGAAAAGATTTAGTATCTCCCAGTACATAGTACGTGAAATGCAGTGTGCCAAAATATCAGGAAGTTCTACTACATCCAGTCCAGCTTTGCAGTAAATAAGCCAGCATGCTTTTCTGACTATTCTGACCCACAATCCTCTGCTCAGTGGAGGTTACGTCACATCAAATGAGCTACAAACAGATGACAGCTGATTGGAAGCTGTCAGAAGTTACAAAGACAAAAGACTAATCGTATTATTCGGAATATTGATTGTTTAAGTGAACAAGATAATCATAAATTTCACAAACAGCAAAAGGACATAACTATGAAAATGACGACAGAGAACTGCAGATATAATTTCACTGTCGCAAATATGTTAGAATCAACAACCTGTGCAGTTATAACTTTAAAGTTAAACTAAATATATTGCAAAGTAACAACAGCAGAGCTCTCTAGGTTGATTTCTATTTCATTTCCACGGTAACAGACACAAAAGCAAGAGGGTCAAAGTTCAGGGCCTAATGTTATGATAAAGTAGTATATCCTGATTGTGTGCATACTGCATTTAACAGTACGTGCCTTTTAAGGGCAGATGCAGTAAAAAGAAAAAGGATGTGATTCGGAACGCACCCATAGATCTAGACATCCTAGATCAGTTATGTCCATTGGAATGGACGGAGGATCTGAACAGGTTAACACTACCTTGGAGATACAAAATGCAACTCTCTGAACTCGCCCAGAGATGGGAGGTCAACCCTGAGAGCTCTGCTCCTGTTGCTCTGCAATCTATGTAGTTTTAACTTTGTAGTTATAACTGCATACACAGTAGATTCTAACAAGCGGTATTAATATTCACAACTGTAACATTACATGCATTTCTCTGTCACTGTTATTTTAATAGTTACGCCCTTTCTTTTGTTGGTCATAATTCTATCAGCTGTCAACAAGCAGTCATCTGTCTGCAACTCAGCCTATGTGACGTATCTTCTGCTGCACAGAGGATTGCCAAAATAGCCAGAAGAGCATGCTGACTTACATACTGCAAAATGTGACTGGATGTAGAAGAACATCCTGGTATTTTTGGCATACTATACACTGGGACATACTAAATCTTTTTTGGCACACTAAACATTATGGTTGTATGGGTATTAAAACACACAGTGAATATCTTTGAGTGTTTGACACTTGATCACACAAAACAAGCAATAATGCACTTTGGGCTTTAATATATTGTAATCTGCATTTTCTAAAAATTATTTTCAAATTTTTACTAGACTAAACAATTGACCAATAAATACAAACAATCTATGAATAACTGATGATGACAATAACTATTAGCTACAGCCCTACATTATTTCAAAGTTTGTGGTTAGTTTCACTTACGGTTGGGTTTTACTAAAGCGTGGTAACTTAAGCACTGTTACTATGGTTACCTGCAGTTTATTATATTGCAGCTTTCAGTGTAATATTATTTAATGAACACCTGCCACCCGAGCAGTATTTTCTGTGGCCATGGCATGAAAACATCTACAGTTATTACACGGCCAGAGACTTCTATTGATACAATAAATAACTGGTTTTATTGAAATAACTGCTTGTGGCTGTGAAGAGGGGCTCCTCCTGCTCTCTCACAGTTCTGGTTGTCAGATTCCAGTTGAAGCATGCATTGCCAGTAGTTAGTCTAATTTAAATTATTGCTTGGAGGCTGAGGATCTCTGCAATCATTAAGAACATTTAGAGAGGGAAAAAATAACCTGTTGAAAATCCTCCACACAAATTGAGCAAAATGGCTCACGAGACACGTGCACAGAGGAGTAAGAGCATTTCATATGCTCCTCCATCTATTGGTGTCGCAGAAAACAGCTGGTTAGGCAGTCTGAGATAGAGAAGAAGAGAAATCCCTGCATACAAACAACCAAGTCTTCCCCTCCCCTTCGCTCCTCGTCTCCACCATCTGCTCCAACGCGCCCTTTCCAGGTGCCAGAAGAGGTGGCTGCCATACTGCTGCACTTGTATGATTATGCAAATGGACTCATGCATATTCAAAACATTAATTATTCAGAGTCCTCTTAGGATATTGGTGGGGTTCGTGGTTCCGCACTGGGAAAGAAATATTTAGTAAATGGTGGACACCTGCGTGACTTGACCTTTACAGTAGGCAAATGAAGGATTGTTTTCCTGGTGTGAGATAGAGAAGAGGAGGGGGAGGGGAGAATCAGAAAGAGAGAGAAAGATAGGAAGCCCCGCGGGTCCTGACATACATTCAACTGACAGTGACAGATATGATTCTAAAGAAAGTGGTTTGTGGTACATTTATAAATCGAGGCAGCGGGGGCAGATATTATCTCACTGCCTGTGACTCTGTGCCAATTACACTGAATGTCAGGTAAGTGATTATCTCCTCAGACCTCCCCGATGCACTTGGCACCTGCCTGAAACTATACTGATAGTGACAAATGGAATGTTGTGTTGTAAAAAAAAAAAAAAAAAAACACTGTTCCAGATCCCAATGTGCATGAAGCAGTCAGCTTGAAAGAGGATGACAAATTTTATGACACGGGTAAACAGAATAATACATCTAAATCTTGAATTGCATATCATAGTTTGAATAAAATAAGCCTAGATTACTGCACTACAGAAACACTGAATCCCCTCTTTATTGATTTCATATGTTCCAAGACAAAACATCAATGTGCATCATTCCTGAAGTCAGTGACAGTTTTATTGTAGCTCATTACCTTGACAGTTTTGTCCATGGAGGCAGACAGCAGCAGATGACTGAGATGAGGCACAGGACACCATTGCACCGTGTTGACTGGACCCTGGTGGCCTCCCAGGCTCATCAGAAGCCTCCTCGGTATCCCTGCAGCACCGGGCTTATGGGGAAGATACGGCTTTATTCTCGCCGACACGTCTGAGAGAATCTGGCTTTCCCTGGTCTGGTTTCCTGAGACTTGGTCTGCTGGGCACTGTGGGTCCACCGTCTCTACTGAAGTGGCAAGTCTGAGTCTTTTGGGAATGTATGGTCTGACACCAGACGGGACAGTGTGGTGTCTTTTTGCTGGGGCAGACGCATCCCCGAAACTTTGTGTGGTGTGAGGAAGAGTCTGCAGTGATGGGATCTTCCCCTGAGTCGAAGGTAAACTCAGAGGAGCTGCTGTATCTCTAAAATGTATTTCTTGTGCTGTCTTGTCAGTGCAATATTTTCTTTCCCAGTCAAAATAGCTCTGTGGCTGTAGTGAAAAACTGCTTGTTTCTGAGGCAATTCCATGATACTCCAACACTGACCTATCAGGGTCAGGTGCGAAGCTGTGAGGGCTCGGTGTTACCTCTGAGGACTTACTCAACCTGACTTCCTGGTTTTGTTCACAAGATCCAGCTTGGACAGGGGCTGATACTCTCTCCTCTGATTGCTCAAGATTATCATCCTCTGATTCGTCTGAATCTTCATAGGCCACTAATGAAGTCATCTTCACATGATGACACCCTGAAAATAATTCAAGGAAAATAAAGGGACATGAGGTGAGATGTCAGTGTAGTCAATCCATTGGAGGCACAAGGGTGACATCTAGTGGTGGCTTGGATTTCTGCACTTAAAAACACACTGACTTGTCACTGTTAATTTTTTTACAACAGCAGTCTAAACATTAAAATACCTTGACGTTGCTACAAATTTACAATGTGTTGTTGTGTTAATGTCACTAAAATTACATGTATAGCAGCCACTTCATTCAGACTGCGAGAGAAAGAAGAAAAATCCACTATAGCCTCATTTTTGTTGAAACTAAGATGATTTGGGGGAGCATATTTTTAGCGTTAGCATTACGCCTTTTAGCATGACCGTTAGCTTAACGTTAACTAGGCTAACGTTACTTGGGTAAGTTGTCCTTCTATCAGTCAAAACGTAGCCATAACAGAAAGGGAGTTTTAGCTAAGTTAGCTAAGTCAACTTACTACCTTCGCACAGACCAAAGCATCTGTAGCAATTACCTTTATCTTGTTCGCTACCGTTAGCTGTCTGGTAAACGTAACTTACAGACACGACGCTGTCACCGTCACTTAACAACGCTAAATAACGTTAGGTTGTTGTGTCTAACTGCCACTACTGTTAGCAAAACTTGCTAACGTTGGTCATTTGAATTTCTGTGACAAAGCCTAATATAGCCGACAAAGTGAAGCTAACGTTACCGGGTGACTCTGCCTTTAACTGCTGCACCTGCAACCTGACAAAAACATTTAATATCCGACTTGTGCGTGTTAAAACAATCAACTGTCAGATCCAAAATCCCGCAAAATCAGTACACGCTAGGCTGAGTTTCAGAATAAAAGTTTTGTTTCGATTTGCCTACTTGTGTCCCCATGTGCTTACGCTCATAAGCTTTTATTTTGAAAGTAGCCGGTAGAAACCGCAACGGATGTCCGACTCCTCCGATGTACACCGCATTAAATGTATTCAAAATTAGTTTAACTCGTTGGTTTCCTATAAAATTAAGCTGACAAAATTAAAGTAAAAAAACTTCTGCGTATTTTATGTATTAAACAGAGTGTCCAAAGTGGCGCTTTTGCAGTCATTACTGTATAGCGGAACCTTTGACGACCCCTATTTGCCTGGGGAAAGTTTAATCCAAGCACTACCTCCTCACTCAGGCTGATGCAAGTTGTATGACTGAGCTGTCAGTTGTCTGTGAAGAATATCTTAAGGTATGCCGGCTCGTCACTTATGTAAACATAAATTACAGTAGTCTCTCCATTATTTAATGTTTTTTAAAATAATTTTATAATTTATAAAATACGTTAGCGTGACGCAAATCTAGTGGTAGAGTCAGACCATTAGCTAGCTCCATAGCTGTAACGTTACCAAGTTAGCCGTGGTTCACAGATGGGAGAGTTCTCATCGGCTGTGGAAGGAGATACAGTAACACTAGAGCCGATACAGCGATAGTAATTCTATTAACCTTATCCTATATGCTATTCGGAACATTCATTTATGTTGTAGATATGGTCAGTAATTAGTTTTAATCTATTTATCACTGTTGCCTGATCAGTGTGAAGATGACAGACTGTCAGGGAGATGGGGAAGGAGCCAGCAGTCCAATGGAGCTCTACGAGAAACTGACAGCACAAGGAGACACAGTCAGGGCCCTGAAAACAGCCAAAGCAGAGAAAGTAAGTACTTGTAGACCACCATGTAAAAACTGTGATTTGACTCTGTGGGTTAGTTATTAAAAGTTGGTTAAATGTAACCCCCCCAAAACATTTCTGTTACTCTCAGAGGTATCTAGCCTTAGATGGTTTTGTTTTCCATGTTTTAAGATGTCTGCAACAACCCCATAACAGTGTGATGTATGCAATTTTGCATGTAGGGCTCACAGTAGGGTTAAGCAATATAATAATAATACATTTTATTTATAGAGAGCTTTTCATAGTATTCAGAGACACTTTACATTAGTTAGGAACAATCATGGAATAGAGTACACTTAAAGACATACAATATTCATTCACACATTAAAAGCCATCTTGAATAGATGATTTTGATGACTGGGAGAGGTCCGTGAAATCTCCAGTGTGTTTGAAGAGAGTGTCAGAGGGAGGGGGCAGCTATGGAGAAGGCTCTGTCACCTCAGGTCCAGTGCTTGGTCCTGAGTGGTGGAGTCAGGAGGGCATTATGAGGGAAGAGAAGGACTTTGAGTTGGATGCGTTGTTAGACAGCAAGCCAGTGGAGGTTCTGGAGGACAGGGTTGATGTGATCATGGCAGTGGGAATGGGTGAGTAGAGGGGCAGCAGAGTTCTTAATGTATTGAGTGGAGTTTATTTAGGATTTTGGATGGTGTACCATAAAGAATACTGTTACAGTAGTGAATTCTGGATGTGATGAAGGCATGGAGTATGACGATATTATCCCTGAGACAATAATTGGGTACCATCTGAGATTTTGCCATACAGTTAAATACCATGGTAGGGATCCTAATCGTTTCAGTAATCGTGCTATGGTCAGGTTACATTTTGATATGATTTTTGCATCAGTGTGATGTACTGGTATTTGTTAGGTTCTTAATTTACTCAATTAACCATTTCTGTCTAACTGTTTTACCCTTTAAGAATTAATTTGTCAATTAGAATAAAATATTGTGATGTAAAGTTACATACACTGTGATACACCTATCTTCCAGCACTGAAAAATGATATTCAAAGCCTTTTAACTACAAAATCTTTTTTCAAAAAATGGTATTTATTTACTCTGGATAATTCACTCAACACTCCACTATTTGTTTTTCTGGAAAGGCAATCACCGATTATTTTTTTTTAAAAATATAAATGTTAATGTTGCGAGCATCACAAATAAAATTCCATTCATCTTCATTGTAGTAAGGGGATGCAGACATTTCAGAAACAGATATGCCAGCTGTAACCAAAAGTTTTTGCATAGCATATTGGTGATCTGAACCTTTAAAATATAATAAAAGCTTTTACAGTGTCTCTTGATTTTGTTGGGAAATGGCTACTTTTATCAGTGTGTGTTATCTGACAGCAGTGTTTGGGTTTCTCAGGCTGAAGTCGACGCTGCCGTCCAGTTGCTGCTAAAGTTGAAAGTAGACTACAAACAGGTGACAGGTCAGGACTACAAAGCAGGCTGTCCGCCCGCAGAAAACTCTGTTGTCCCTAACAATGGGCCAGCAGCAGATGGCGTTGATGATGAAGACACAGTCGATCCATGGAATGTTTCCACCACTAATGCCAAGGGAGTGGATTACGACAAACTCATAGGTAAGATTCAAATAAAATCCAAGTGTGGTCCTCACATAAAGAGATGAAGTTTTATGGCAAATATATAGTTTTTAAGTTGGTTAAAGTATGAATGAGGGCAACATGTCAATTAATTTACACACAATTCACAACGGGCCTCGTGCAGCAACATTCTCTTCAATTCCTCTTATATTTTCTCTTAATTTTGTGCAACTCCACATGTACCCACCTTCAGCATATGGATGCATGTGGAGTTGACCCTAAGCCTAACCCATCTTAACCATCCAAATCAGTTCTTTCCCAGGTGTGCTGAATGATGAATACCACTTGATCATAAGTAACCTATCTTCATAGGTAACACTCCCTAAATACCGTGAAAGGGCAGGTGCTGTGCCGTGTGCAAAGACTCTGGCACATGCTCAACAATTAGAAAGATGCCACCACACAAGCTGTAAGAAGAGGAACTTCTGCAGGAGTGAACTCAATCACTATGTTAAATAAAACTAAAGTAAACATGTAATTTTCCAAGGTGTCAGAACTGGTGTTGGAGGATAATCTTTACAGTGATGGTTAAACATTTGCGATGCTGTAAATTCCGTGTCAGCAGCAGTGTTGGAGGAAATATTCAGGGGCCGTATTCACAAAGCTTCCTAGTGCTAAGAGTTGCTCCGAGTGATGAAATTTTAAGAAAATTCTTAGAATTGTGACGTTTTCTTAGAATTTCCCCTTAAAGTTAAGATTAGGTCCTTGTAAAGATAAGTGATTCACAGAACGTCTTAGACCTTAAAAGAGCTCCTAAAGTGAAAAACTTTTAGGAGCAGGGAGGAGGACTTTTAAGAGGCTTAAGAGTTTCTTAAGCAGAGGAGGAAATGGTGGAAACACATGAATGACAGTGATTAGATGAAATGCTACAGATTAGATCATGTGGGGATAATATGTGTGGTTGATGTCATTAGAGATACACACATATTTACTACCTAATGCTATAACGCCAGAAATAAAATGATTACAACACTAAGATATTTGGGAAAACTGGAGAAATGCAACAGTGCAGCAGTGATGACTTGGATCTGTGTTAACCTTCCATCAGCAGATTGAACACACTTATAACAACACTTTCACAGTCAGCAGTTCATCTCATTTCCACTGGGTATCCACACCATGCAGGCTCAAAAGGGTGTGTCTGTGACAGCCAATCACATCTGTTTAAAAAAAAACATACCTCGCAATGGCATCTCCTCACTAATATAAAGTATTAAAAAATAAAAGTACTAAATGCAGAAAAATTTAAATCAATTTAATGAATAACAAAATATCAAAAAGAAAAACAGCAGCATATTTAAGAAACTGGAACTATAAAATGTTTTTAAATGAAAAAAATTACTGAAACGATCATAAAAATATTTCTGTCAGCTGACTAATCGTTTCAGCTGAACTTTTATATTTTCATATGCTTTGTGTGCAAAAATTCTAAATTGTATAGTAACTAGGAACTAAAGTTATCAAGTAATTGTGGTGAAGTAAAAAGTACAAAGTGTAAAAGGAGTAAAGAGCGACATGAAATTAGAATGCTCAAGTAAAGTTAAGGTACCTCAAATTCTGTAAAAATTATGATCATCAAATATAAAACTCTTTCAATGTGTTGGACAAACAATTTGTGGACTTTAAGAATGAGATGTTTTTTCTTATCTTGTTAAGAGTGCTCTCGACCATTCAGAAAAATGTCTCTGACCTAAGAAAAGAGCAAAAATAAGAAATCATCGGTGAATCCCAGAAATCGATGCGTACTGACAAGTTAAGAAAAAATCGTAGACATGAACAAAAATAGGGGAAATTTGTCTGTAATACACGACCCATTGTGTCTTGTCTTTCCTCAGTGAGGTTTGGCAGCAGTAAAATCGACAAGGAGCTGGTGGACAGAATAGAAAAAGTCTCGGGACAGAAGCCTCACCGCTTTCTACGAAGAGGAATCTTCTTCTCACACAGGTAAACAATTTAGGAACTGAAAATATTTAATCAGTGTGATCTCTTCATGTCTTCCTCATTCCTAACTTGTCGCTTGTCGCTGTGTCTGGCAGAGATATGCATCAGGTACTGGATGCGTACGAGAAACACAAGTCCTTCTACCTGTACACAGGCAGAGGTCCGTCCTCAGAGGCCATGCACGTTGGTCACCTCATTCCCTTCATCTTCACCAAGTGAGTTCTCCCCGCAGTAATACCAAGAGCTGTCTAAGAGTATGCACGTTCAAGTGTTCAGTCAGCAGATCATGAGAATTAAGTTGGAACTGTAACGTACTGTCTTGTTGCAGATGGTTGCAGGATGTATTTGACATCCCCCTGGTGATCCAGATGACAGACGATGAGAAGTACCTGTGGAAGGATCTGACACAAGAAGAATGCCTCCGCTTCGCTGTGGAAAATGCCAAGGACATCATCGCCTGTGGCTTTGATGTCGACAAGACCTTCATCTTCTCTGACTTCGGCTATATGGGGTAAAATATGACAAAAATAACTTGACATTTCTGTCAGCTGCTGAGCTTTCCTGATGCATATAAACCCTGACATAGTTATTAGGGAAAAATCACCTGATTCGTTCACATAACAGCATATAATTTTGTTGTTATTTTGTCTTTTAATCTGTTATTTAAATGTACTTTTTGCAGAGTATGCCCTGAATTCTACAGGAATGTGGTGAAGATCCAGAAGCATGTGACATTCAACCAGGTCAAAGGCATCTTTGGCTTTACAGACAGTGACTGCATCGGTAAGACAACTGTAAAATATCCAATGGGAAAATGAATCAGTCTTTGTGTAAAAAAATGTGTCTGTGTAGTCCTGTGTTTGTGGTTTTGATACATTATTCCCTGATCCTGAAGTGTATTTGTGTGAACACCTTGTTGGTTCTTTATGGTGATTAATATTTTCTATCCATCCAGGAAAGATCAGCTTCCCAGCCACCCAGGCAGCCCCGTCCTTCAGTAACTCTTTCCCACAGATCTTCAAAGGCAGAAAGGACATACAGTGTCTCATCCCCTGCGCCATCGACCAGGTCAGGACAGTGTTACAGTAATAAGGAAACCTGAGCAAATTGGCTTGAGTCCTTTTAAAAACACAGGAAGAAGGCAATGAGCAACACAAGAAGTAATCATATTTCACAATGAAATGTCAGCATCTAACCTCTCGCTCCTCCAGGACCCCTACTTCAGGATGACCCGTGACGTAGCTCCAAGGATCGGCTATCCCAAACCAGCCCTCCTGCACTCGACCTTCTTCCCAGCACTGCAGGGGGCGCAGACCAAGATGAGCGCCAGTGACGCCAACTCCTCCATCTTCCTCACTGACACACCCAAGCAGATCAAAAACAAGGTGCCGCTATTACTAGTTATTAATATTAATATAGTTACCAGTCAGATTTATGTTGCCTCAGGTTGCTGACTCACCTGTGTCACTCACAGGTCAACAAACATGCATTTTCGGGAGGAAAAGACACAGTGGAAGAGCACAGGAAGTACGGTGGAAACCCAGACGTAGACGTTGCCTTTATGTACTTGACCTTCTTCCTGGAGGATGATGAACAGCTGGAGAAGATCAGACAGGTGAGGGTGTGGAAGACAAAGAAAACAAGTATCTTCCGAACTTTATTTCTGTTTCTAATCACGCTCTTATCTCTGTTTTGTTTTCCTCATTCCCTCCATGACTTTCTTGTTCTATCTGTGTCTTATGTATCCTCTCTGCAGGACTACACAAGCGGAGCTCTCCTAACAGGAGAACTGAAGAAGCTTTTGATTGAGACTCTGCAGCCAATGATCGCGCAGCATCAAGAGCGGCGCAAACAAGTCACAGACGAGACCGTCAAGCAGTTCATGACACCCCGGCCTTTAAATTTTAACTTCTAGCCTGCGCGAGCAGCTGAGACATCAACGTCCATCATGTCACTAATCTCAGTTCAAATAATTAATTATCTTTTTCCATGTAAGATAACTGTACTATGTCAGGGGGAAGAGGGACATTTTCTCACATCAGGACTGAAGGAAAACATGTAAATTATCGGAGCGATGGTGTGCTTCTCTGTGTCTGAGCATGGCCTTGTGCTCGCCGTCATGCTAACTGTCATGCTACCTGTCAGCTTCACTCTGCACCAAGTGTTCAAAGCTATCCTCATGAAGTGTTTGTGTTCGCAGTGTCGCTGTAACGTCACACTCCTTGCCCTGAAATCAGTTCAGGATGAATGACAATTAAAGCAGAGTACAAATGTACACTGTTGCAAAATCTGCTTACAACATAGCTACACTTTGAAATATGGTGGTTAAGAAGTCTTACTTGAGTTGAACGTTAACTCAAGAAGAACTTTCTGTCAACGTGGTGGAAGTAAATAAGTTACAATTATGCCAAGACTAAAAATTAAACTGTGCTTGAACAACCAGAAACAGATCTTTTGAAAACATGTGTCTCTATGGTCACACAGCAAAAGTGTCCATTTTCAGTGATAATATCCGACACAGGAAGATCGACATTGTGATACATGACTGCACCATAGGCCTTTTTCACAGCAGACATTTTTAATGAGGGCTGAATTGCATTTAACAGGGTTCCCATGGCCAAGAAACTCCTGGAAAAGTTAATGAAATTAGAAAAAACTGTTCTTGAGGCCTGGAAATGGTTTGGAATTCACAAAATGTTTTGGAAAGGCTTCAAATTACAAGATATGCATAGACCAGACCAGCATCTCTTCAATGTCGAGGCCACGCCCACTTTTGGGGGGAAGAAACACGCTGTCACAGCAGCAGAAAAACAGGAAAATACAGAAAAGCTGTTGCATAGTAGGTTAACCAAGGTTTTCACATCAACATATAAAGCACATTAGATATGTGAAAAGTGTGCAATAAATCCTGCAATGATGCTAGTAATAGTTGCTACTGATAGATAGCCAACGTTAGCTTGCGTGGGAAGCTAGCTCAGTACAGTCATACTGTAGAGCAGCATCGTACTGTCGTCTCCGACTAAATGTCAGCCTCGATCCTGGAAATCCATCGGTAAAAAAAAAAAAAAAAAAATTTTTTTCGCAGAATCTGTCTTGAGAGATTAGCCTCGATCAAACAGTTGGCTAATAATAGGTTGGTTATTTACAGACAACACTTAACGATACCTCAGCTAACTGACGGCGAGAATGTCTAATTAGCGAGTAAAGTAAGCAAGCACTAGCAGTTTGCTTTTTCGCAAATGCCTGGGAAGTGCGTGCGTAATAGTGTATGGCTGTGCCATTATATAGGTCTACCCATTTTAAACTACATAAATAAAGTCATGGAAATGGGGTAACATATTATCGAAGAGTTTAGAAAATTCTGTGGTTAAAATGTGTGGGAACCCTGATTGGTTTCAGGCTCACTGTCACAAACTCATGGCGTACTGGGACACTTGAATACAACAGAGCCATCATCAATGTTATTAGTGACACCTAAGCTTCTCCCACTATGACAAGTCAACATGTTTATTGAGAAAAAGGCCTGTTGTCATACACTGGATTTGAGCACTGAAGAAGGACCGCCTATGAATATACTTGTGATTTAAGATAAACAATACATGGCTGATCCTGAGATGACATCAATGCAGTCAAGTGTCTGAGAGCAGAGGACACAGTGTTAATGAACTGTATATTTCAGTGACATGGAGGTGAGTGGGAGATGTTGCTAATAAAACAGCATGGTAATAATAAAGATACACTTATTTTGTAAGAGGTAGGTTTAAAGAAATAACACATGAGAAAACATGGATATTTATGACTTTTATCTGCTGCCTGACTCAGAAAGTGTTCTCCAGAAATGGTGTAACCTTATCAGCTTCGTCACAGCATAAACACTCAGAGGGAGATGAAAAATTATGAAAACATGATGAACAAGAATGTGATTTTTTGTCCTGGAAGGACAACTCCCTAAAAGTCACAGTGAAACATGTATATTAAAGGTTTAGTTTGCAGTTTTGGAGAAAGATAGTTGATTGTTGAGTTTCATTCCCAGCTCATCAAATACCAATGACCTTGAACTGGCTTGTCAGCAAAAAAGTTTGCACGTTTCCAATCTAGCGTAGTTAGCTTATTTTCAATATTACATAACGTCCCACTGAGCCCTGCTAAAACTTTAAGATTTCATATGGGAAAAAAGAAACATTGAATATTCGTATTAAATGGCTGAATCTGAATCTGATTTGACTGACATACAGTAATTCTGAGTCGGTAATAAATGAGGACCTGCTTCCTGTGTAGATATAAACAGCTCATTCTAAGGTAAGGAAAATACAACAGTTCTTAAACTGAAAAGATCTGTACTTCCTCCACCTTTAAATTAGCTTAAACTCGTGTGAAGAGTCCCTAATTAAACTTGGGGCCTGTCCCATTTCTACCCCTTAAATCTTCCACTTGGTAATGAGTGCCCTTGTTTGCGAGATAACCCTTGATCAGAGAAGTGAGAAATATTAGGGTAGAGATCTTTCCCTAAGAAATGGGACACCACTTCATGCAAATTGGAGTGGCCGACGTGCAGGCATACGTCAAGCATAGTAGCCATGCAAGACACTGGTAGTCATTCAGGTTTGAAAATGCCGGCTCCAGCGCTTGTGTTGTGTTGTGTTGTATGCAATGTTTATTCTTCTCTGTCTTCTAGTTCTGATCGATTTTGTTCGGGTAAGTCCATTTGTTTAAATATTTTGATGCTGTGTTCAACCGAGTTGCTGATGAGTTTACATTAGTCCAACCATCTGTTGTTTGTAAAGCCTACATTATGATCGTACAGTAACAAATTATTTTCCAAAACTTGCCAAAGTTGCTGACTTCGCAAGGTGTTCTGGGAAATTTCATCTTCCACTTAGGTGAAAGTGTGGGTCAGGGCTCCCTTGGAATCTAGGGCAGGTTTTAAGTGTTGGAAACCACTTCCACTACCTCAATTCTGTTTTGGGACACCACTAGCCTAAACGTGAATGCGCACAACCAAGTGCAAGTGGGTGTTTCTAGGGGAAATGTGGGTATTGGGACAGGCCCTTGGTTCCTTACCTGAAGAGCCACGACTTGCTAGGCAACATCTGTTTGGCCATTGTCTTCATAATGACGGGATTGTGGGTCATTTAGCTCGGGATGTTTGTCAACCTCAACAACGAGTCTCTCATCATCCCTCCTTCATCACACACGAGACACAGCAACAGTTACAGAGATCTCTTTTTATAGTAATGGTGAGGAGAGGAGTCGAGCTGGCATAGGAGCTGAGAAAAAGAGCTACTACGGGAGCCGATATGGACAAGCAGAGAGTGATTGGGGGAAAAATACATTTAATTTGGGGGCGACGAGGCCGGAGAAAAGACAGTGGCATGAAGTGCGGTGGGGTGGCACATCCAAGAGCACTGACTCACATCTAGCCGCTGCCAGTTGGGGGTTGTACATTAAAAATGATAATGGAGGGTGTATTTTTTGACACGCAACGCTTTATTATCCGGTGGTTACAGACTAAAGAAAACATACCTATTATATTTTACTTAAGTTCTGCTAATACATCCTTCTAAATCCTGCACACTGGACCTTTAAAGAAGCAGAAATAGCATTGTGCCAAGGTGCCAACCAGCCCCGGTCTCCCCTATGCTGATGTATCCTGAATTTGGCTCAGCACATCTTTCTAATCACAGATTTGCATTAGCTTAAAAATCATGTGTGGAGAGCTCCTGATAAAACTTGATTTCTTACCTGAAGAGCCGATCTCCACGCTGTGACTCACCTGGCATAACTGTTTGGCCATTGTCTTCACAATGACGGGATTGTGGGTCATTTAGCTCAGGATTTTTGTCACCCTCAACAACGAGTCTCTCATGATCCATCCTTCATCACACGAGACACAGCAACAGCTGCCGAGTTCTCTTTATACATCCATGGTGAGGAGAGGAGTCGAGCTGCCATAGGAGCTGAGAAAAAGAGCTGCTGCAAGAGCTGATACGTACAAGCTGAGAGCATCTAGCCGCTGCCAATGTGGGGGTGTGCATTAAAAATGTTAATGGGGGTGTCTTTTTTGACACCCAGCGCTTTATTTTCAGGTGGTTATCAATCTGGAAATCCATCAGTAAAAAAAACAAAACAAAAGAAAACAAAACAAAAAAAAATTTCTTCTTTCTTCAAGCCAGAAATCTTGGTATAGTTCTGGACTCAGACCTAAATTTCAATAGTCAAATTAAGACAATTACTAAATCAGCCTACTACCACCTTAAAAACATAGCAAGAATAAAAGAATTTCTGTCTAAACAAGATACAGAAAAACTTGTTCATGCTTTCATTTTCAGCAGGCTGGACTATTGTAACGGTGTCTTCACAGGCCTGAATAAAAAATCAATCAGACAACTGCAGCTCGTCCAGAACGCTGCTGCCAGAGTCCTCACCAACACCAAGAGAGTGGAGCACATCACACCAGTGTTTAAATCACTGCACTGGCTTCCTGTGTGTCAAAGGATAGACTTTAAAATCTTGTTACTTGTCTATAAAGCACTAAATGGTCTCGGGCCTAAATACATCTCAGGTATACTTGTACGTTATGAAGCATCCAGACCCCTTAGATCATCTGGAACAGGTTTACTCAGTGTTCCCAGGATCAAAACCAAACAAGGTGAAGCAGCCTTTAGTTTCTATGCTCCCCGCCTGTGGAACAAACTTCCAGAATATCTGAGGTCGGCTGAAACTGTCAACTCATTTAAATCAGGGCTTAAAACATTACTATTTACTGCAGCTTACCAGTGAACTAGATATGTAACTTATTGTTAGGATAATCTGTAGCTATTGTTTTTATATTTGTCTGCTGTTGCTTTTGCTTTATGTTTGCTTTTTAAATGCATTTTCTGCACTGTTTTTCTTGCTTTTAGCTTTTGTTTTTAATGATCTATTGTTCCTTTAATGTTTTATCTTAACGTATTTCTCTTGTAAAGCACATTGAATTGCCTTGTGTATGAATGGTGCTATATAAATAAAATTGCCTTGCCTTGCCTTGCCTTCCTTTACCTCTGGAGGCAACTGGCGACTAACGGAAGTGCAGGGGTCTCGGGGATCGCTTACCCCCTTCACTTCCAGCGGTGCCCCCAAAGTTACACTCCTACCTGCAACTCGAACCAAACGGCGGTAAACAACATGGATCTTTCAGAAGAGCAGTTCGACAACATTTTCGCGGAAGTTGCAGCTCTACATAAAGTTGCAAATTTAAAACCTCTGCAGCGCCTTTGTTTAAGGTATTTATTAGAGGAACGCAATGTTTTGGCATGTCTGCCAACTGGCTTTGGGAAAAGCTTGATTTATCAATCTTGGCCAACTGCATGCTCGCTGTTAGCAAATATTTACCCTGAAAAATGGCCCGAGAACGCTATTGTTTTGGTCAACATAACGTTAAATTTAATGTTAACGGGATAACGTTAGAGTTGGGTAACGTTATAACATGAATTACCACTAACCAACGATGAAGTTAACTTAAGTGTTAAGACTAAACCTTACCATTTCGAACTGCAGACATGTCTTGACAGGACTTCTTTCAGAGTATAAAAACGTTGCCGCTAATGCCCTTTTTTTCCTGTCATGAGGAGTGGAAGGTGTGCTGGTGGATACACAACGCTTGTATTATTGTGCTGTTGTCCATGTTTTTCACGTTGACGAGACGGCGTTTTGGGTGGAGCAGTCGCCATGGACGCGGAGCTTGCTCTGTCTATAGGTACACATTTCCTGGGGACACCGGCACGTCTCAGCCCCGCCCCCGCCATTGTGATTGGCTAAAGCGCAGCATGTTCAACCCCAAAGCCCCCCCCCCTTTTGTAGTTGTCTTTCACACAGGGCTGCCACAGATTCTACAATGTAAATTGCAGAATCTGTCTTGAGAGATAAGGTGGTTATAGACAAAAGATTTATTGAATCTCTGCTAATATACCCCCCTAAATCCTGCACTTGTAACCTTTAAAGAAGCAGAAATAGCAGTGTGACAAGGTGCCAACCAGCCCCGGTCTCCCCTATGCTGATGTGTCCTGAATTTGGCTCTGCACATGTCTATCTAATCACAGCTGAAGCCTCCCTGTTGGACACTCACACATGCTGATGACGACCACCACGATGATAACACTGTTGATTTTGACGGCCTTGATAGTTTCAAACTCTCCTCTAGTGCTCTCCCCAATAAGGCGGCAGCCAATAGGTGCGAGGGGCGGACAGCACCCACTAGGGGAGTTGTCTACCTCCAAGTCATCCGATTGGGCTGCCTTCAAAAAGGGCAAACACACTCCTTCTCTTCTACTTTGAACCTCCGCCTCCCTCCTCCACCAGAAATAGAAAGCTTTGGCAGAGAGGGCGCTTCTAGTAGTGAGCGTGAGGACACATCAGCAAAATACATCTGTCACAGTCTCAGCCAGGCTCCACGCTCCGTGTCTGAGTGGTTATCATTAGCCGCAGCAAATCTTCGTTGGCTCAGCATCAGCAGCGTCTGAAACCCTCAAAGAGGATATCGCTTAGAGATAACCAGCTTGGCTCGACACCAAGCCGGAGTTTGTAAATTGCCAAGTTCAGGGAAAACTCCGGAACATCTCTAACAAAGTACCCAACTAAAAGGGCTTGTGACGTTCAATTTAGCCACCGAGCTAGCTTGACAAATTTCAACCGTTAGAGTCGCGAGGGAATGGCATTGGACTTCGCCGCGGGCTGCGTAGGAGGTAAGTCGTTAGCCGGGATTGATATTAGCTAGCAGCAGCGTTGGCCAGGTTAACAAGTTGGAGCTAGCATTAGCATTAGCCAGCTTTCCGTTTTTTTCCCCATCGTCTGGCAGCGCGTGGACAGCTATGGCTGTAAAGGTAGTGATTTGTCCACAGCTGCCACGTCTGAGAAACATGTAAACAAACTGCAACGACAAATCAGAGACTTAAAATCACAACTTTACTTTATATTAAGGTTAGTTTTTGGCTAAATGTATGGGGAAATCCCGGATGTACGTTGGTGAAGCTGCATTCCATACCTGTCTGACGCATAGGGAGTGGTAATTATATTCTGTGCATTATGGAGCATCATCACCATTTAAAAACACTTTAATGTGATTTAAACTTGCCCAGCTAAACCTAAAATGATAAAGGGGAAGGTTTTATCTATAGTGGCATCATATTTCCTCATGATTCTTTATCATCAGATATGAATCATCGTGAGTTAACCCCTATCATTCCTCCTGAGGGAGTAACCTTAAGTTAAGGGAGTTCATGCCCTCCTGTCTGGAGATAGCTCACAATCGCCTCAACCCAAACCCTTGGGAATCTGTCAGCTGTTTTGTCTCAGCTCAAGGCCAGATCTTACCAAACTTTAACACATCAAGGACTCCAGATAGTTCCAGAGGTCCCTGGGGGTGATTAAACATGCCCAGAGAGCCTGCTGCAAGAGTTTTAGTATATATGTCCACATAATAGTCAGTCATATTTGCCTAAAGCTACTCTGGATTCAACACTATACTATTTAGTTATCCCTTTGCTGATTCATGCATAGCAAAGTCTGTCCCAATGCAAGCTACCACACGATATGTTTAACCAGAGGTTATGCAACCATAAGCTCAAAACAAGTGCATTAGAATTGCAACACACTTTTATAAACATCCATGCAGTAATGCCACACCACAACACTTAATAAATAATCAACATTGCTGTATCAGTAATGATGTGTGCGTAAGTTGCAAGGTCATGGACAATGAGGTGTCAGTGTGTTACATTTGACGATTAGATGCTTTTGATGATGGATTGGCTCACAGGTCCTAATATGACACGGTCAGAAGTTAACCGTTGTATAATGGATTTTTGGCTCGGTCAAGGACAGGACATGACAAGGCACTGTCAAGCTTTCGTCACAGGGTACAGTGCAGTGACCAGCTGATTATTTTACTCCATCTCAGGGGGGGCGGGCTGTTTGATATGGAGAGATCGCCGCTTGATTATAAGCAAATGATTTGTTTTATCATCATAAATCGTATGTGATTTTAAGTCCTGTCTCTTGTTTTTCAGGTGCTGCTGGTGTTTTGGTCGGACATCCATTCGACACCGTGAAGGTGGGTGCATCTGTTCCATCCTCCTCACTGTTTACTCACGTTAGGCAATGGCATGATCCAGGACGTTGTGCTTTAGCGAGTCAGACCACTCTGTTGAATTTGAACCCAGGTAATCTAAAGTTGCACAGTCAGCCTACACTAGGAATGAGGTAACTGAGCAAGAGGAATGGGATATTGATTACTGTAGGGATATTACTGTATTGAAGACATGTGAATTTGTTTTGACTTGTTTTACATGTGTATTTCTCTAATTCTAAACAGCTCACTTACTCACATGCCATTCCTATAAATGTCAGTATTCATCAGCAACCAAGTACTAAATATAAGCTGCTGTTCTTAACTTCAGTAAAGTTACTTCCCTTTGGATTTAAATAAAATTGTCATTTTATTTTAGGCTATTGCTACTGCCATTTTCCTGAATAACTCTTGCACTCCCTAATAGAAATAGCAGAAGTATCGTGGGCACTAAAGTTAGTAGACGTGTTTATGTAGTAGTCCTTTGGCTTGTAGCTTCTTGTTAGTTAAAGTAAAACAAAGATTTTCCTCAATACGTGTTTGATTATCTGACGTCGCATTTTATGATTTCTGTGAATTAATTAACCATAGTTTGCTGTCATTAATCATTCACTTGATTTATTTGAAAAGACGAGGCAAGGAAGTTTTAGCTATAGCACAAAACTGTTTAAAACTGCAGCATCCACTTAGGAGGCGCGCAGAGATGATGAGTGGTTTGGTTGTAGCTCTTTTATACCCTGCTTTTATTGTCATGTCTCCCTGAGCTGAGGGGGAGGCTGTCTTTTTAACAGCAACAGTGTCACTGTGTTGTAGATGAGAGGGAGAAATAAACAACCTCTCCATGGGAATGTGACCTAGTAAGTATGGTCAAGGTCTTTATTTTTTTTCCTCCTCTCACCCAATGTCTTGTCTTGAGTTATAGAAATATAAAGCACAGAAGACATTTTGTTTTTTATACATTCTCGGTAAATCTTTTTTCTCCCTCATGTTGCACCCCTTAGCATTTTTGTTTTTACCCCTGAAAGAACCATTTCAAAGCTCTGTTGCCTGCTTGTTCCCCCTTCAACCTGTATATAATACAATATGTGGTTTGTATTATCTGTGGTCCTGTTGTTGATCACATGACTTAAACATGAGGGCTGTCATCCACAGGTGAGGCTTCAAGTTCAAAATGTGGACAAACCTCTGTACCGTGGGACGTTTCACTGCTTCCAGTCAATCATACGCCAGGAGTCGGTGAGTTTGTGACCAGTGCCTCTTAATGTTTTACTTGTTTATTGTCTTTCGAAGGCTGCAGCTTAACATATCATGGCTGTGAAGTAGCATGCGTAACTGTCACCATGTGCGACTATGCCAAAGTTGAGAATGCTCACCGCGCTGATTAAAGTGTCCGATTACAGTCCCATCTCTAAACGCAGGCATCAGCCATGTTCCTAACATGGGGTGTTGGGGGTGAAAGGGGGCGGAGGTGTGTCTCTTAGCCAGGGTCAGTGAGTACCTTATTCCTGCATGCGCTAAATTAAGCTGCAGACGTGGTGCCATTTGAGCGGAGTATGCTTGGTCTCAGTCAATTCCTCGTGGCTGTTTCACATGGAGGTATTGGATTGTGTTCCTCACGCTGTACAATATGAAAATGTTAAGTAGTTTTCAGCTTGATTTAGACGTTTAAATCCTGCTGTTTTTATTTAGCCGTTACATGACGGGTGTCAGTATTGCCACATTTTATTTGTAAGGGCTGAAAGGAATCAGCAGGCTTGAAGAATATTTGATTCTGCAATAGGGGTGCAAATTACAAGTTTAAACACAATACAATGTCATATAGATTATTTGGACAACAGTACAATATTTGCTGATATCACAAAATCTGCCACAGTATGATTTGGAATTGATTGATGTGAGTTGATGTCAGTGAATATCCTCATTGTCTTTTTCTTGGCTGCTAAACGTTATCTGCCTGGCACAAGGCTGTTTGTGCTGTATGAATGTTTAGGAAGGAGGTGTGCTTGGCTTGGACATGATGACACAGACATGCCATGGGACTTTCAAAATAAAAGCTTGTCTGTCTTAAAAATGACAATATGTATTGATGTTTTGATTGAGCCAAACCAGTGTATTGGTCTGGATTAATTCCTGGGAATTGATAACTAAATTGTGCGCACAAATGAATGTAGATGCCCTTTAACATCTGCACATCTTCGTTATCGTCAGATAAAGGCTTTAAAATGAAATATTAGCATCAGCCAGAAATCCACTTTTTTTTTTGTCTACATTTGCCGGTGGGCCATTACAAAAGGAGCAGGCATAATAATATGTTTATTCAACCACAGGAGAGGCTTAAATGTCTCTGCATTAGGTGGAAAGAAATATGTGCAGATTTCAGAATCGGCAATTGGCCTAAATGAGCTGGAAAATATCTGCAAATCAGCAAAAGTCCAGTCTCGTGCATCCCTGCAAATGATCTAAAAGTTTTCTACCTGCTGGGCTCTGTAAAGTTCTTAATGCATCACAATGGTGTTCCCTCACTGGTCCCAGTAATCTGTCTTTGTGTCTGCAGATGCTCGGTCTGTACAAAGGCATCGGCTCTCCAATGATGGGCCTGACCTTCATCAATGCCATAGTTTTTGGCGTCCAAGGCAACGCCATGCGCAAGCTTGGCCGCGACACACCTCTCAACCAGTTCCTGGCTGGGGCCTCTGCCGGAGCCATCCAGTGTGTGATTTGCTGCCCAATGGAGCTGGCCAAGACACGCATGCAGATGCAGGGGACTGGAGAGAAGAAGTCAAAGAGGAAGCTGTATAAGAACTCCCTGGACTGCCTGGTGAGAATCTACAAAAAGGAGGGAATCCGAGGTATCAATCGTGGCATGGTGACCACTCTGGTGCGCGAGACACCTGGTTTCGGTGTGTACTTTCTCGCTTACGACATGTGGACACGTTCCCTTGGCTGCGAGCCAGAGGATCCTTACATGATCCCCAAGCTGTTGTTTGCTGGTGGAATGTCTGGCATTGCTTCTTGGATCTCCACTTATCCTGTGGATGTGATCAAATCGCGTCTCCAGGCGGACGGGGTGGGCGGTGTGAACCAGTACAGCGGCATCATGGACTGTGTCAGACAGAGTCTAAAGAAAGAGGGGTGGCGGGTGTTCACACGTGGACTCACGTCCACTCTGCTCCGCGCATTTCCAGTGAACGCCACCACGTTCGCCACAGTGACTCTATTTTTAATGTACATGCGTGAAGGAGAAGAGTGCAGCATTCAGGACTCTGAGCCGCAGTCTGTGCAGCTGCAGCCGCTGCAGCCACAGACGCAGCCAACCAGCATGTGAGCCATCATGCAGCGGAGTGAGCATTACTACAGTCATCAGCAAATCTATATACAGTAGTATAGATGAAATTTGCAGCTTCATGCAGGTCTATGATCTGTTAACAGGTGTCCATAATCAGAGAGGTAAGCCCTTGGAGCTTCAGCCAAGTGACCACATGTATTATTTAAATAATATATATTTTAAGATAAAGGCTGCACTTGTAAATATTATGGTTTTTAAAAGTCCTTGGGTTTTTTTGTACACACTTTCTTGACTTTTAAGTAATTAAGGAAACTTACTGTAATGTGCAGTGACAGTTACAGATGTCCCTACAACTTATAGTAAAAGAAACACTTAATATTTAATGCTGCGTTCGGGTCATCATGGAGTATACATGGAATTCATGTTGACAGCCATTGGAGTATTCAAACCTTGGCATGTTAATGAATATGAATGCATTTTTTTTACTGTCCCTTTTCGCAAACGTCAATCACTGAAGTACATGTGAGGATTTTATTAATTTTATATATTATATTCTCTCTGTGGTGCCAGGTCAAATCATCCCCTCATTATTTACCTCCACATAGTGTGAACACAGCACTTCAGCATCTTATCGCAACAGTTACAAACACAAAGAAAGCCTTACATGTGTACATTGATGTAGATATTGTTTGATTCTTTTCCTGAGGTTGAAACTGTTTATGTACCTTAACGTTCCTATGAGAAGTCATGGGGATTTGACTCAAGGTGTGGATGCTGTCTTCCGTTTTAATTGGTGAAAAATGTTACAGGCCCATTGCAGTATGACATAAACATGGTTTTGATACAGTCGGACACGAGATAATCGCGTGAAACAATTTAATTTAAAATATTTAATTATACGACACAATCATCATCTAAAACCAAATCTGATACTGTTTTTGATCTTCTTGTCCTGGATATCGTACGGTGTCCAAAGAAAGCACCTTATAGTATACTAATGAGCACATGTACGGTTAAAAAAATGTCCCACTAACGCGAGATTCTGTCTCGGTGTCAAACGAAACTGATGGCATGTTTAAGATGAGCTTTTTAAAATCCAAAATGTGTTTTTAAACCTCGCACTTCTTGTCAATAGATAGGAGCATAATATTTAGCGGGCTTCACAGCCTCTAAAGGAGTTGTGTCATTGTCAGACCAGTTCTGTACACTAACGTGAGCCGCCTAGAGGCAGAGGAAGGAATAGCTCCTGTTACGTTAACACTTCGAGCTGCAGATTTCGTCTGTGTTTGATAAAGCTGCTATTTGTGTGTTTACAAAAGCGCATTTCTACATTTCTTTATGTTTACGCACCTGTAACAATGCTTACCATCACACAAATGTTGAAATACAAGCCACTGATTCAGTTGTCTTTAAATCTGACCCTCAAGGTTTTGTCACTAATCTCTAGACAAACAAAATCTGCATAGGACCCCTCTGTTTCTCTTTCAGTGTCAACCCGGCCAGTCATTATTTGACAGAGGGCACACGCTGTGTCACCTGAAGCAACATGACCTCTGTGAACTTGAACAGCTGTTAACTGGTGCTTTCAAATCTGCAGGTTTAAACCACAAACTGTGCCACGTCAAACACTGAAGCTGCAGTCACGCACTAAAATGCCTTTGTCAACCCACCTCCAGGAGACACAAAGTTTAAACATTGCTGGAGCTGTTACTTCCCTTGCGTGTAGACGGCACACATGTCCACGTCTCTAAACTGCTGCTGCTGTTTTTCTCTTTAATGAGTGGCAGATGTTAAACTGGTCTGAAACAGCTTTGGGGTTGTCCAAAGATGTAATGTACATACTGTGAATTTTTTGTTTTTCATGTCCTCCTTTATAAGTTTAAAGGTGTGAAATCTCTCTAGGGGTTAGATTTTCCTTAATTACAATCCAGTATTTTTCTGTTTCAAGACTTAAGTTGTGTATTTCGTCGAGGTTTGTGTGGTGGAGGATGCATGATTGTTGATATCTTTGTAGAGAGGCTGCTTTAAGTGATGTTGCCTTCGTGTTCTGTGCTCGTTTCTGTACATTATATTGCACCAAAGCAGCATGCACGCTATGTAGTGATTTGAGAGAATGGTGGAATAAAAATCTTTTTTTCCCCTCAAGTTTTCTGGAAGAGACAGTTCTTGGTAAACTAATGAGAATGGATGAATGGGTGAGTTCTGTTAAATGAAAGACTGACCTCCAGTGGTCAAAGATGGGTATCGCAGGTTATACTTATATTGGGGCTTGAAGCAGAATCATTCGAATCTCTCAGGGAACACACACATACTTTGTGACACTCATGTATAAAAATAGCAGTTTATTAAAGAAATATTGTCCATATTTACGTCTTTGACAGTAGCTTTGTAAACAAGTGTTCATTATTTCAACAAAAAATAAGTTATTCAAGTGTCAAGTTCTTATGATCCCAGTGTTGCCTTCACATCGTCTGACAGGATTCGTGCCTATACATGAGTCCTAAGGAAACAGCTGTGGTATTATATAACATAAATTGAATTTAGTGATGTTCCCCTTCAAATATTGTGCAAGAAGGTTGAACCACGATCCTCGCATTGAGATACAACTTAAGAAAGAGCAGTTACTATACATAGCATAGTAACTGTAGTCCTCTGGTCCCTGGTGAGACTGAAATGAAGCAAAGAAAGTAGTGGAGACATAAAGGAGGAGTAGATTTCAGTTTGTGGTTTTCCTACAGTGTTTCTCTCCCACGCTGCTAGCTAGTGTTTCCTGCTTTTGATGTGTTCACAAAGAAGGAGTCACACGAGTAGCGCAGGAAGCGGTAGATCTCCTCTGCTCTGGATCGGCTCATGCAGCCTCCCTTCTGTATGGCTTCAATGGGGCTGCAGGAGGAACAAAAGAAGATGAGAGTAGGGGGAATAAGGCTCGTCTGTTCTTGTTGTGCCACAACATACACACACACTCTTGCCTTACCTGTTTATGAGTTGGGCGATTGACCTGAAGTTGTGGCTCATGCTGAGGGCATGGACGTAGTTGATCGAAGGCAGGCTCAAGTAGAGCTGCAGGGCCTGCTCCCTGTGCTGCCCTTTGACCTCCAGCGGTACACTGATGCCCTGACCTTTACGCTGCTCCAGCTGTGCCAGGTCTGCCAGCAAGCCAGCACTCTCCTCAGCACCTTTGCTCCACAGCAGGCGCACCCCGGTACGCACCAGTGCAGTCAGAGTGCTGTCAAAGTAACGTGTTCGCTGAAACGGACGCGACACCTCACCTGTGATGGTTGTCATAAAAAACAGATTAAAAATTTGCTGTGAACAAAATAAACAGTACAAGACCCATATTTAACATAAGTTGGCTCAATGTGAGGTCATCAAATCAACCTCACCTGGCTTGGTTCGGTCCTTCTCCACTATCAGACAAACACGCTCAAACAACCCCTGCAAGCTGTTCACTCTCTCAACCAATCGTTTCCGGTTCTGCATTGCGGCTAAATCCGATTGGCTGTGCCTCTCCACAGCCGTACGGTTGCTGACAATGAAGTAGCTGCCGTCTAATGAGCAGACGTGGATGGTGACTGCGTGGCGCTGACGGAGGCTGGTCATCAGCTCCACTCCACTACTGATGCAACGACTGTCCACCAAGATGCAAACAGGCCCTGATGGTGCAGGGGGCTCATTGACTGGTGGATCCTGTGCTGTGGACGTCTGTGGAACTGAGGAGGTGGCGGGAGGTGTCTGGACCTGGAGGAAAACCTCAGTGTAGTTAATTTAAAGTCTTAGTGGATTAAATGCATGTTTAGGTGATCATGTGTTTGGTTTAAAGGGTATTTTTGAGTGTAGATCCCCTTTTGTTTTTCTGTCTAAGTGACTAATGGAGACAACAATTCTCAAAAGTGGTCCAGTGTTGAGTGAGACGGCTGCGGTCTCCAGCATGTCCACTACAGGTGTTTGTTTTTAAGCACTAAGTGTCTGACATTATAGAAAGGATTCCTACAGAGATAGACCTTTTTGTAAGAGTAAGACTTTTTGTTTAACCTGAAACGTCCCCATAATGTCTATCGTCTATATGTCTGTATGATATCAAAAATTGGATGTTGCTAAATTTTCCACAGCTCAATTCTAATAAAACAGAAACCTTGTAATCAGGTCACAACATATCACGAAACAAATACTGCCATCTACTGGTCACACATAAAACCTGTTGCAAGAACTCTTGGTGTCATGTTTTGAACAACTGTTGTACATGCTTTTATCTCTTTGCACCTTGATTATTGCAATAGTCTTTACTCCTGTCTTAATCAAAAAACCTAGCAACGACTTCAGACTGTTCAGAACTCAGCCGCAAGACTTAACCAAAAACACCAGTTCTAGCCTCTTTGCATGGCTCCCTGTTTGTTTTAGGATTGACTTTAAAATCGCATTGGTTACTTTTCAGTCTCTTCATGGCTCCAGACTACATTTCAGACCTGTTAGTCCCTTATGAACCTTTACGTAGTTTGAAATCCTCGGGCAGAGGTCTTCTGCTTGTCCTAGAGTCCAGGCTGAAGACCAAAGGGGACAGAGCTTTTGCCACCAGGGCCCCGAACTCTGGAATGACCTGCCCAAGGATATAAGGCTGTCTGAGTCACTGGCTATAAGTCTCTACTAAAAACGTATTTCTATAGGAAAGCATATATAGGACCACTGATTTAATGCCCATTTATTATCTTGATTTTGACTCATTTTATCTTTTAATTAGAGGACATGTTAGCGGCTGCCTGCTGCGGTCCCCTCACTCTACACTGGACAAATTTCAAAAGCAGTTGTCCACGTTAGTCACTTAGGCACAAAAAAAACACGGGAAGAGGGTCCATGAACATCTCAGTGTCTTACTCTGACTGTATAGGTGTGTGTATGTGTGTTGTCTTTGCTTGTACCTGTGGTTGTTTCTTGGAGCATGAAGGCAACTCAGACTCTACAAAGTCTAGTTCATCAGAAAGCAGGTGCTGAATCTCTAACCTCTGGCGGCACCTGCGGGAGAGAGAAAATGATGCTCTATTGGCAGATGGATGTTTGTGTGTGTGTGTGTGTGTGTGTGTGTGTGTGTGTGTGTGTGTGTGTGTGTGTGTGCTACCATATGAGAAATTCTTTACCTCTCCTTTTGCTGATTCTCTGTCACTGAGCCCCTCTGTGCCTTGCTCAGCAATGAGACCTTGGAGGCTATAGTTGAAGATGAGGAGGAGATAGGTTTCTGCTGCTGCTGAGGCCTGCTGGGCTCCTGCTGTACCGCCTTTGGCCACAAGGTGTCAGCAACACCCCTTTCTGTTGTGAGACTTCTTTTCTCACCAGCCTCCTCTGTCTCCTCCTCACTAGAATCATTGATGCATATGACACGGGTGCGCTTGGTTTTCACCCCGGCTCTCTGCACTGGTGGAGATCCAGCTGTCCTCTTAGCGCCGGCCCCGGCTCGGGCTTTGTGCAGGAAAACACGCCGTCTGGTGGCATACTGCCGCCGCCCCTCCACGTACGAGTCCTCGGGCATAAGTTCAATGTCTTCATCCTCCTCCTCGCTGCTCTCCACCTCCTCCACCTCACTTCCCACCACAAAGCTGTCCTCTGCGTACGTTTCATCCATTTCAGGCACCTGAGAACCAACATTAGGAACATGGACTGGGGTCAATAATTCGACTAAATGTTAATTAAACTACTTTGTATTTGGTTTCTTTTTAATGAGTTTTTTTATTTAAATTAAATAAAGAAAAGCCTGAGTATACCTGAGAAAATATGTCCATGTTGTGGTGATTTCTATAAGACATCTTGAACTTTCCCTGGACTGCAGGGCTTCTCACCGACTTCAAATAAACACAGTGCATCTCTGAGTCTGTCATTGAGGGGAACAAACAGGAAGTAAAGTTGTACATGTACATGTTCAGTAAATTCAATTTGAAATAAAACCCACTAAAGGTTAATTTCTTGTAATAACCATGTTGTTGTACCATTCAGTCCCTGTGAGACGTGCATGTTATCAACTACAAAGCCTTCAAGGTCCTGGTCTGCTTCATCCTCTTCATCAGACGACACATCTGCCCCCTCCTCCGACAGCTCTGCCTCTTCATCCAGGAACTGACGCCCTTTTCGGCGTGTGGGATGCTGAGGAAGAAGACATGGAAAATGTCAGGGCTGACAGATGCTGAAGGTGTCTGTGACAGATATTTATAGACTTGACATTTTTGTTTCGGGAGGAGGGTGTCGTTTTTTGGGCAAAAACTGGTCTGAGACACGTTGTGATTGATTTTTTTTAATGCAGCTACATAATTGATATTTTTAATATAACTGTATCAAATTGAGATGTGACAGTGTGAAAGGGGTTGTTTGGTAGAGCTGTTTTCAGAGAAAAAGCTCTTAAAACCCTCTGTACACTCACTACCTGCTGAGTACCAAATGGCAGACAGACACAGTAACTACCTGGTGAACAAAGTGAAGCATTTTACAGCTAAAGGGTCAGATTTTGCACTCAGATGTTGGTAGAGACCAAAACCAGAGCTAAAGCAGAGTGATTATTGTACTTAACGTTCATCAGGTGGACACAAATATCCAAATGAATGACACCAGATGAATGATATGTTGGTTCGTAACTGCTGTATGTGTAAATAAGTTCGCCATATCCATTTTAAAGGTGATAATATGTCAATGTTATAAGGTATGTGGTTGTAACTTGTTTCCGCTTCCCCCGCATGGCCAAAAAACAAACTAGACATACAGGCATAGAGATCTGTTAACATCGCTCTAGTTCCCTTGACAATTGGATTTGGATCGAGTGGAAAAACAGTGTTTATGATACTTTTGTTCAGCAGGATAATCTTCACAAATAAACACTACTTCTATGATTTTTGAAGCGTATATGTAATTGCCAGAAGTAAAACGCTAACGTTAGGCTATTAACAAACTACACTCTGGTCACATGGCTTCAACGTCACCTCCGAAATGAGGCTGTAAAGCTGTGATCATCGTGATAATGTTCTGTAGTCTCATTTAGCCACGTTAGCTTAAGCAGAGTAAATATTGGACTGCTTAAGCTAACGTGGCTAAATGAGACTACAGAACATTATCATGTTAGCCATGTTAGCTTAAGCAGTCCAATATTTGCTCTGCTTAAGCTAACGTGGCTAAATGAGACTACACTACAATGAGAATACATTTAGCCACTGTAAAGCTGTGATCATCGTGATAATGTTCTGTAGTCTCATTTAGCCACGTTAGCTTAAGCAGAGCAAATATTGGACTTACATTCATCAGGTGGACACAAACATCCAAATGAATATGTTGCTCCATAGCTGCTGTGTATGTAAATAAGTTCGCCATATCAATTTTAAAGGTGATAATATGTCAATGTTGTAACAAATGTTGTTCGTAACTTGTTTCCGCTGCCCCCAAGTGGCCAAAAAACAAACAAGGCAGTGCTGGAGGAATGGAATTTACCTAACGTTGCTCTGGTTCCCTTGACAATTGGATATGGATGAAGTGGCAGAATGACGTAAATGACGTATTTGAAGCATAAATGCAATCGCCAGAAGTAAAACGCTAATGTTAGGCTATGAATAAACTACACTGTGGTCACATGACTTTGACGTCACCTCCAAAACGAGGCTGTAAAGTCACATTCGCGTGAATGGTTTTCGCAATCGACACCTCCTCCAGAAAGCTGCAACTATTTTAGCTTCTTCTGGACGTGTTCTTGCAGGCGAATGTTCTCTGTTGCCGTCAGGGCGTCGTTACGCCTTACCTGCATGTAACACTAACCTGTATTTAAAATATTTTATTCCCTCTGCTATTCGTCTTTTAAATTCTCTGTAATTTTTGTTTTAATTGTTTTCTTTTTTATTTAATCTCTTTCATAGTGTCATATAGTGTCTACAAGCTATTGTATGATATGTTATGTAGTATGTGTGCAAGGCAAGCTGTTGAAACAAATTGCCCGTGGTGGGATTAATAAAGTTGTCTGAATCTCAATCTGAATTCATTGTGATGACGAGCTGTAGTCTCATTTAGCCACGTTCGCAACTGCCTTTTTTAAGACACATAAAAACTACAAAATTCACGAGTGGGGTATTTACTGATGTACTTGTGTCGTATAAATGACAGCTTGAGTTAACCACAAACCAAAAACCAATTTAAAAAAACCATTGACTTTGAACGAGGTATTTTAGGACTCATTCTTGCATGACTCAATAAAGATCGAATGTAGAATAGAGCTTACATTTACAAATTACACCCATACACTTAAATATATATACAGAGCATTCAAGGTTCCACACTAGCAGCTCTGTAGTGATGACAAAAAGTAACACACATCCTCATCACTCCAACCAACAACACCTGGAGCTGTGTTTGTATCGACACAGGTGCCAGGTGCCACATGAGACATAAATGCTATGATTCAGATCAGAGCGTTCTGCAGAGCCACCTGCTGTCACACACACCTTGGCTTTGCCCTGTTGGACTCGTTCCCTCTCTGCTCCAGGTGCTGTGGGTCTGCGTGTGAACACGGACTCATTCTGGAAATCATCATCAGAGACAGCTTCGCCCTCCGTGACATCAGACTGGAGACCAATGAGGAGAAATTAGTCAGATACTGTGCACTGTTAATAGTTTATGAAGCTGCATATTATCAAACCATTAGGACTGGAGGAAATCAGTATCAGTAATGTGTGGAGCCAGAGTATTCTAATCAAACAGGCTGTGTGGAGCAGGCTGATCCAAGTGGTGTCATTTACCACTAATGAAGGAAATCTTACAGTATTAAGTGCAGTCGTGCGTTTCCTCCTCACAACCAGCGGGGAGTCCACATCACTGGAGATCTTTGACTGGCAGACACAACACACGTCACAGTTAACATACACACATGTGCATTCTGTATCTGTGCACAGTTTGGCAGTGTGATGTGGTTTTCACATATATGATCAGGATTTTTTTTTTGTGTTGGAGCCACAAATGCTTCTTCACTGCATGCAAGCCGGTTGCCATGACAACTGCAGGTACCTTGGCGGTGATGGACAGAGGCAGCCTGAGCCGTCTGAATCAGATATCTCCTGTCTCGGTTGTTGTTTTTGAACCACAGCACAGAGGTTAACTCGTGATTTCTATCTACTCCGTGTTTGTGATGTAAACACAATGATTATCATTTGAATTAGCATCTTTTTGTTTCCATCTCATTCGTCGTATGACAGGAAAAAAGGGAAAATGTATGTAAACAGGAGGTACAATGATTAGAGATCAACTGGCAGCAGTTTTGAGAACTAATTGACTGTGTATGTATTTATTTTTTGCATACATGGGTTGCAGGTTTTTAAAGGTGGAATCTGTGATTTGAACTAAACACCAAAACAAATACACCCGTCCTGTCAGTGCTCCTTCAGAGGCTCCGCTATTATTTCCTGTTTTATTTATGTTATATTACCATTTAAGCCCCGTTTCCATCAAACACTTTCAGTATGGTACCTTTGGAAGCAAAAGTAACCCTTCAGACGTCTTACCTAGACTTTAGCGTTTCCACTGCAGTACTCTTAAATGTGGGTGGGGTTGTTGTCACCCACTGCTCCGTCAAGCACTCACTGTATTTCCTCAATACTGGTGACACAGATAGTAGTCTGCGCCTTGTTCATCGTCAACAGAACGAGGTTGCACACTGACATTTTCAGAAAAAAATAAACCAGGCTGCAGTGAGAGTCTCTCTCCATGGGATATTTAAAAATGGCGGGTTTGTGCATTTAGTCCTTCTCAGGCAACCTCGGGGGTTTAGTGCTGCCGGAGCCCACAGGAAGACAGTGTTTGCATGCTCTGGACTCTGTGTACCATGGTGCATTGAGATTTATTACCAACTATGAGCCACTTACTCATCACTGTATCCTGTATGTTCAGGGTGGCTGCCTCTCTTTACAATTTCATGGACTTTTCATTGGCATTCTCTTGTTTGCAAAGCTATTCTTAGCCTACTTCCAGCATACTTAGATGAAAATGGCTATGCTCTCCGTTCTCAGAACATGTTTTATTGTCTGTACCGAGGGTACGTACAGAGTTTGGCAAGCGAGCATTTATGTATGCAGCTCCTTGTATGTGGACTCTTCTGCAAAAGGACTTAAAGTTGCACTTTGGTTCCTCTCAGGTGTTTTGAAGCACTGTTGCAGGATTTTTGTACACAATCTTCTATATGCTGATGTCACGGTGTGTCTTAGCTGGTCTTTGTAATCATGTGTAGTTGCCCTTGTTCACTTCTAATATACATTGACATACTTTGTGGCTTTTCTTTGTAGTAATCTTATTTTGTGTTTTATATTGCGTGTTTTAGAGCTGTTTTGTTCTATGTTGTCTGTCTGTAACTCATGCTACTGCCTGTCTTGGCCAGGATACTCTTGAAAAAGAGATTTTTTAATCTCAAGAGGTTTTTCTGGTAAAATAAAGGTTAAATAAAAATAAATAAATAAAAGCACAAGCTATTTGGTGACATGCGTGGCTTGTGTTGCATTTCAAATTACGTATTTTCACCATCTTATCCTTCAACAGTTCTAGGACAAACTGTGAATTCTTTGACTAGCAACATTATCTTTTAATCTGACAAATATATCTGTAATTTATGACACAATTCAAACAGGATCAAAAAATGATTTGTCTCGTGTGTGAATATTTTCATCTGTGATAGTAAACTGATAATCTTTGGGTTTTGGACTGTAAGCGACATTTAAAAACCTCACCATAGCCTCTGGTGAGAGGCTTCTTTCACATTTTTTCTTTCAACCAAATGATTAAGAGAGAGAAACAATCAGCAGAGTAATAAAATAATAAAAATAGTCAATCATTAGACATTAGTTGCGGCTCTGACATCGACAGGCCTTGCTCACCATTTCTGGGGATGACAAGGGATTGACCTTGTTCTGAGGTCTTCTTTTATGAACCACAATGTCATCGTCACTGTCGTTGTTGCACTCTAAGAAAGAAAGTGAGTCAGACAGAAAAATGCTTTAGCAGGTTCAAAATGGAGCAGAGTATATGATTAAAAGTAAACACACCTGCATGAGGGAGAGAGTCCTCCTCCAGCTGTCTCCGTTTTAAGCTGGTGACTAAAGACAGGCTGTGAGGCCTGCTGCGGTCAGGTATGAGCATCCGCCTTGCCCCTGGTGATGCGATTGGAGATGGGAGTGCCCCACCTTTAGACACCAAAGGCGAAGCCAGAAGAGAGGGCATTTCTCTCTTTCTATGCTCTGACAGCATTTGTGGTGTAGACATCTTGGACTCACTGGACTGCAGAGGCATTCTCTGTACATGGGAGCTGTTGTAGGGGGTGGAAGAGTTAGAGACGGCCGGCAGAGATGCTGCGGAGTCTGCCTGCTTTGGAGAGGTCGGCATACAGGGAGCAGGTGCGACCTCTTCTTCTGCTTCGTCGGAGTCCTCAAATGAATAGCCGAGGTCAAAGTTGACAGAGAAGTAGTCATGGGAGCTTTCGAAAGACTTGGAATCTTGTGGGATTGTAGATTTACAATGAGCTGAGTCTGTCATTGAACTGTCTGTTACAGGTTTACTTGGTGCTGCTGTGTGTTTTGTCTCTGTAGTGCTATAGGTTATCAGCTCTCTATGTGTGCTTTCAGCTGTGGGTGTATGTGTGTGTGAAGACATGTTCTCAGCACTAGGGGATGTCCTGGGTGTGACACCAGGAGTGGAGATGTCCGGGATGGTCATCTGCAGGAAGGCCTCGTCATCCCCAAACAGATCAATGCTCTCATCTATCCGACAGTCCCCGTCATCTCTCACACCGCCATGTGTCAAGTCTGACAGTTCCTCGTTCGTCACATCATCCCAAAGACCCTCCTCCTCCTCTCTTATGCCGTCATTCTTACTTTTTACTTCATTGTACTTCTCAGTTTCCTCACCAACCTGTTCCACCTTGCTGTCATCTTTTACATCATGATCATCATCCACTTCTTCTTCTTCTTCTTCTTCTTCTTCCTCTTCCCCGAAAACCTCATCCCAGGTTGGACTGTTTGCTGCCACGCTCTGCTGCTCCTCGCCAGGCCAATCATGATGCATTTCACCGTCCTCTTCATCAACGGGAAGCTTGTATGAGTCCACCCTCAGGGGGGCAACGTCTGCATCACTCATCATCACCTCATCGTCGTCGTCGTCGTCGTCGTCGTCGTCCACATCCAGGGTAAAGCTGACCTTAAATGGCTGAGGAGGCGGCTGAGGAGAGGGAGGAAGTGACGGAGCAGCCATGTCGATGTCTAAATCTTCACTCGGCGGTGGCGGCGGAGATCGGGACAGGAGCCCCGCCACGTTGGCTAGGATGACCTTCAGACTCTGATCCCTCTTTGGGAGGAGTTTACCAATGGAGGGAGGAGGTGATGAATCCCATTTGGGGAGGTAGAACATGGCCTGAAGTTCAACATCTTCGTCTTCGTCAACTTTTGTAATCAATTGTGGAATTCTGTCAAAATTTACAGGCTCACCACCTGTGCGCTCTGAGTTTATGACATCATTATTGACAATGGCACAGTCATCGTCCAGGTCAGATTCTGGACAGCTGTTTTTTGTGGGGGGAGGACAAATTGCCTCAGGTCCTGGGTAATCTGTGATGTCATCACAAGGCACCTCAGTATCATGTTCAACGGGAAGTTTTGTCACAGCGAATGTGGAAATTAAACTCTTTCCTCGAATATTCCCACTCTCCTCGTCATCGTCGGACAACGTCAAGTGAGACCGTTTGGCTTTGTTGTTGGCGATTTTAGTGCGGGTCTTTGAAGTCTTCGGTTTCTTTTGTCCTTTCTTTACGTGTCCAACAGCATCCCTTTCTTGGAGGTAAGGAAGAAGCTCCTGTTCGTAACGACACTCCCCCTGGACACAAACACACATGGAAGAGTTGTGTAAGAAACATCTCTCTGCAGGAGGGCCAAGGTCAGGAAGCTGTAATCAGCCTCTGGACTCGCCAACCATTTTACAACACTCAGGGCAGCGAGTTCACCAATCAAAGAGCTTCTCAGGTCATGCTCATACAGTCATACAGTAATCTAATCAGGAAGTGTCCTATGAAGAGTTGTCACATGGAGCACATACAGACATCTGATATAACATCTGTTTTTTGTTTGTTTTTCTATAACACCAAGACAGACAACATCTTCCTCGATGTCAATGTCCTTCCTGTCACAATTAGACGTTATTCACCGGCTCAATACAAAATCTGCCCAGAATAAAAACACGTTCCCATCTCCACCATCTCTTTCTTGTTTTATCTTATGCACAAGCATGCACACACATCCTAATCATCCAGCACCTGTCATCTGTGCGAGCCATATGACCTGGAAGTGATTCATCTAGAGTGGTATCCTGCTTGGGCTGACGGGGTGCCATCGAACCTGTGACCAGCAGGAGGAAGATGCTCAATGAAGAGAAAAGAACAAAATGTCTTATGTGGAGGGAGAAAAGGAGCATGAGCGGAAACTGAAATACTGGTTTTGCCTATAAAGGAGGCGATAAAACTGGATGAGTGGAGACCTTATGTATCTGTATTAAATAAAGCTTCACTCAATAGAGGGGAAACGACTGAGGAACAAATGGCGTTATGCGTTGTTAAAGATGGGAAACTGTGTTTAAAAGACCATCCTATGGTGGGGAAATTGGTTTCAGAGAACATAAATGGTTCCTCCTTTATTCTGTTATGAAACTGCATTAGTGCAGGTGACTAAGCTTTATGAATGCCCCTCAGACAGGTAGCAGTTTAGATCCAGATTGAGTAAGACCCTGCTGTGTCGTTACACCAACAGGTCACTAAAGTGCAGAAGTACTGTATTGTGTCACCTGCACAACGTGATTTTGCCAAGTAGGACAGACTCCTGGATCAACATCCCACATCACGTTCCAGAACAAACATTGCAACAACGAATCAGAGCCGTCTAACATCATCAATGTGCTGCTCCTACGCATCTTTCAAAATCAACCTTAGGCTAAGCACCGCCCCTTTGTTATGGTCCGACAAGCTGTCGCAGTAAGCATGGAGCCCACACTGTGACTAACTGCACTCCCTGAAGAAATATTATATTTTTGGAAAACTGAAAGAGTGATTCCAGAGAGAAGCAGACAGAGGGGTCTACAGTCTGTGTTTGAAGGATATATCCAGGATGTCAAACTGACTCAGCATCAACAACAGGTTAAAAAGACAAAGAGAGTTAGAAGCTAAAGCCGAACTATAGGCCACAGATCACAGTGTAAAAGTGAACCACCACATCACTGCTGATCGCCACACAAGACAATGAATATAAAGGGAAACTTTGCTGATATTGAACCAGCTGTGTGGCATCGTAGTGTGTGCAGATGAACAGTGTTTGGCTTCCCTGCTTCCCTTCACTGGTTCCTGTACAGCAGGGTTGGTCTTTATTTCACTGTTATAATTAGGGCTGGGTGATATGACCAAAATGTCATATCACGATATAGGTAATTTCATATCCCGATAACGATACATATCACGATATAGCACATTTTAATCCAATGAATAAAAAGTCCCCCCCACCCCTCGCTGCTTGTCTGCACTTTCTCAGCGCTTTGGGGCTGAGCCAGCGCAGCAGAGACAGACAGCGGTGGAGTTATATAAACTTGTTATGTTACTGTAAGTGCCGTAAAAGCTTTGCGAATTAAAAAGTCAAGAAGAGTAATTTATCAACGTGATCCGTGCAAAAGATGGACGGACTCCAAATGATGAAAAATATTGCCGTAAAAAGTGTAATTTGCGTCACAACGATATAAACGATAGAGCAAAATATGAAACGATAGACATTTTCTCTCGTCACACGATATATATCGTCATATCGCACAGCCCTAGTTATAATCATTAAAAAGCAAAAGCAGCATGTGTATACATTCAGTAGGCTATATCTTCAGTAGCTAGCTAGCTAACCCTACACTTTTCAGGGTTTGATTTTGGTTTTGGAACAGGGAAGAAACATATATCTTTTTCCAACCTCCCCAGGTAACGAGTATCATTAATACACGACGTGCCCCAGGCACAACAACATTTAGCTCCAAATCCACAAAACCAGCCTGAAAATGAAGGAAATCTGAAACGATTGCATTAGAGCACAATGGAGCACAGTTGTGTTGCTGTCGGACCCTGGTCTGAGCCGGCCCAGTGCTACACTATGATTGGCCAGTCTGCATCTGGGGCCGGGACTTAGCGAAGGGTCAATTCCTTTGTGCTTCTTCAGAACTAAGATAACTTTCCAAATTGAAGTTCGCACAATAAAACAAAATCCTCAGTAACGCTGAACAAAAACCGTATAAGCTACTGCAGGGTTAGCAAGTTAGCTTGCTAACTAGGTAGGCTATGCTAACAAGTAAGCTAGCCAATAGCCTAAAATATTGTTCATTAACATTAACTTAATTCTGCTGTCTAATCCTAAAGTTGTCCTTTTATACTATGATGATAGAATAAAGTTGTTGTTGTTGTTTTTTATTGGGAGCAGCTACAGTGCTGCGAGTCTTTTTCTTTCTTCCTGAACAACACTGGTGACCACATAAAGAATTGTTTTGGGAAAGCTGTCCATGTACCAACTTTACAAATAGGAATTATGCTGGATGCGCATCGAACAGAGCACGCCAAACAATCTGACTCGGCTGTTGGTTGTGGGCCTGATACAGAGGAAGAGTCACCGCACATGAGGGAGAACGCTCGAAATTCTGCCAGCAGCAATTTTTGTTGCAGTGCCAGTATGCCATTATACAGAGGGGTTTGTATTGGCACTGACTTGGCAGTAACTCAGTTACTGTAGTCATTGCAATGTTTACTGTGAAAACCAAATAAAAAAGAACAATGAACAATTATTTCCTCATATTTGTTCTACCTCCCATAACCCTTTATTTAGACAAACAAGCCTGGAGGCAAACACTGGGCAGCTTGCAGGTGTCACACGCTGTATAGCCGAAGCATGAGGGCTGTAATTAACACATCAACACTCAGCAGTTTTCAATGAGGACTGAACATGTTCAACAGGCGAGGCTTGTCACTGGAAAAATGTCACCTATGTCTGAACTGAACAATATGTAAGTATTTATCGATGGTGTTTCCCTGCTGAAAATAAATCAACAGGAGCTGACAGGGCTGTGGTAAAGGTAAAAACTGACACACGCTATAGGAAATTTGAGATTGAAAAATGAGATTTCTAACTGACATTTTCATATAATAATAATATCTCTGTACATGAAGGGACAGAGAGATAGCAATAGTAAAAATTTAGTAAAAAAAAAAAGAAAAAGAAAATATATATTAAAAAAAATATAATAATTATAATAAATACAAATAGAAAAATTAAAAAGAGAAATTATAGAAAATAAAGTAAAATAAGAATACAATTTACAGTAAAAAAATAAAAATAAATATTAAAAAATTAACAATTTTATACTTTTTCTAAATGGAAGGGTATAGATTTGTAAATATATACCAGAATCTGTAAATTATAAAGCTGGAGACAAACTATGTCTCACTTACAATATTTTATATTTTGTTCTTTGTTTTTACATTTTTAGTTTTTGAGGGGAAAAATTAATGATTGTATGGAATTTATTTATTTTTATTTGTTTTACAAATTAATAAAATTATATACATTTTTAAAGTCCCAGTCTGTATATTTTGATACTTTTGTTACTTATTGAGACACATATCAAACAGAAAAGTTAGAATTTAAAAGAAAATAAAAGAATTCTCCGTTGTTGTTTTTGTATGCTAGTTCACACCTGTGTTTAAATTTTACTAAGCCATTAAAAATGTACATTTTTACTAATAATTTAATTTTTTTCTTTACAATATTATGTCACAATCTTTATTTTCTGACCATATAAACTGACACATTCAAACCGCACATTAAAGCAGGATATTGAATTTTCCTGAGATGATCATTATTATTATATTGACATTATATGCATATAACTTAGTGGTTATCAAGAATCAGTTAGTGTAATATAACACCTGTGAATCAGTTTGAAGAGATAGAAATTTCAGCATTTTATGTATTTATAGACAGTGATGGTGGAGAGAGTAAGGAAATGTGGGGAAATAGAGTAGGCCAGCTAGGAATCAAACTAAGGACTTGCTGCTTCAGGCATTTGCGCCCATGTGGTATGCATCCTAGATATTTTTCTACCAGGTCGCCCAGGTATTCTGAATTTTTCAGGTGGGGCTGCCCTTTTGATCAACTTTACATCACAAATTGCACCTTCAAAACAGAATTTATTTGTCCATTTAATGATCATTTATTGTTTTCTAATAGTTATTAATTACTTTTTTAGAGAAAAATAAATAAATTATTGATTTTAATTCAACAACTGACATGCCACAGCAGAAAAACAGGTGTAAATAATATAATCAATGATGGCTGAATTCTGTTTAGCTGCTTCCGTTTCAGGGTCCTGGTACTGTGCATGCTGCCTCACTGTCACGACTTACTGGGACACTTCAATACAGCACAGCCATCGTTAATGTTACAAGTAACACCTGTGTTTTTTCACCTGTGTATCGAGCCAAAATGTCAATCAGACAAATTGCTCTTAATTGGCAACAGAACGGTTGAAACACCCTGCTGTCAATCTGTCCACAGATCATCAAACTGAACGAGGAGAGTTTTGAAGGCTCGGAAAGTTTCCACCGCAGGCTATTTTGTATGTTCTCATAGGATGTTTGTGTTGGTCCTTTCATCCTGCGTGTTTCTGATTAGTTTTGGTTAGTTAGATATTTTGACAAAAACATCTACACAGAACATCTTTCATGGAGCTGCACAAATCATCGTTATGATAAGCAGAACAGGTCTCTACAGTATTACCCTGAAACTGAGAAATAAATCACAGTTTTTAAGGGTAATCCATCTTATACAAATCCTCAAAACTCCCTCAGACACAGCTTTGCTCATACACAGCCGCAGGACGTCCTTTAAACATCACAAACCTCATGAAAAATGGAGCAAAGGGCTTTTCGGTATTCAAGGATTTAGCCACACTGGACACTGAGGGAATAAATTATCACGTTCCTCCCTTGAAGATGCATCTTAATATCTTATTTCTAGTGAGTTTTGACACCCCTTCTCGACACTTTTTCAGGGAAAATAATGACCAGAACTGGATTCACACGGGATTAACCTTAACCCCTGACACACAATTAATTAACGATCAGATTAAGTCTCTGGATGGAGAGATGTTGCAGACCAAAATAAACTTGATGACGAGGACAGCGAGGCTCAGATCAGAGGGTTCATGTTGTTTCGAACTGAATGATGAAGGAAGCAGCAAAGTGGAAACTCCTCTCTGTTGATTATCTCATTGCACAACAATAATCATACAAATGTGATGCTCATGAACACGCACAAAGAATGCATCGTGCGTATTAATCAGTCTGCATGACTTTATTTCCCAAACTTGCTACGGCTCAGAACGAGAGTTCCTGGAGTTTCTCTGTCCTGAAGTTAATAGATGCTCATTGACCGACAACGCGAGCTGCCCTAATTCAAATGACGCTCTACTGTAATACTGAATACAGAACAAATCCAGGGTAAAAGGATGATGTAGAGGCAAAGGAAGACTTTTAAAAAACTACTTCTGATGTCAGCTGGTGAAATTCGATGTATGGCAATGTCGAGCTCAAACTAGGGCTGAGTGGCATATCAGCTTTTTAAGGTAGATCGAGATATGTTCAAACAAGATATAGGATAAGACAATACCGCACATATTGATATTGTTTGATGTTGCGTTAAATAATCAGTTTCCTCCATTAAGTGGTGCCACACAAGTTCTCCTGCAACATGGAGGGAGATACAGCACTGGTACACCATTTTAATCAGTCTGTAATTGCAATTGAAAACAACCAAAGGAGTATTCTCAGAGACAGGCTTTTTAAAAAATTAAATATATGTATTACAATAAAGCCAAAGCTTCTGTCTTTATAACATTAAAAGTTCTGTATACTACATCAAGAGCATTAATATAGCAGCGGAGTCATGGCAGCATGAGCAGAAAATGAGGTCACACTCCCCCTGTGTGTGTGTGTGTGTGTGTGTGTGTGTGTGTGTGTGTGTGTTGTAACCTGAGCTTCTCTGTGGTTTGTTGTGGTAAGCCAGACCAGCTGTGTGTGAATCCTAAAGCTGGGTGATACGGAGAAAATGAAATATGAACAACTATGAACCAACTATTAGCTAATTAACTACTAGCTAACTATTAACAAACGGATAACTAGTTATGAACTATTACTAAATTTTTTAAATAACTATGAATTAATTAACTTTTTGAAATTGGTTGGGGCTCCCCAAATAAGAAACTATGGACTAACTTTTGACCAACTGTTAACTATATGCTAACGATTAACTATAAAATACGTAACTATCAACTAACCAGCTATGGACTAATTACCTATTGACTACCTCTGAACCAACTATTAACTGATTAACAACTAAGTAACTATTAACTAACTGTTAACTATTAACTACAAACCAAAATATTAAATAACTAACTATAAACTAATTAAATCACTTTTGACTATTAACTAACTGTTAATTCTGAACTAACCATAAACTAATTAACTAACTTTTAATTATTGACTATGAACAAATCAACTTTAAACTTACTGTTAACTACCTGTTAATTATTGAAAAGTGCTATACAAATAAACTTATTATTACTATTATGACCTAATTAACTTTGAACTATCAACTATGAGCTATCAGCTATTACCTAACTAATAACTATTCTACATGTTTTAGCTTTCTGTAATATGTACGTACATGTGTCATGGTAGTTTCTCTTTCCTGTGCAACAAAGATACAAACATTGCATCCAAAAAACTGCTTAAACGTTAAAGAAAGGTACAAATGACTGAGCAAATGGATTCAGAAGAAACTGAAGTCAATTAGGTTTTTGTAGGCTGCCAGAAAAATACAAAAACCACAGCTGCCTCTGAATGCATCACATGTGAAACGTTCAAAAATTATTTCACATGATCATTTCATATGATTTACATGTGAAATGCTGTTTGCAAGTGATAAGTCACATGTGCTGTTTTGTAAGCAACAGAGTTTTCTTTACATGTCGAGGAGAAAATCAAATACCGTGATATTTTTGACCAAATACCTTGATATCAATGTTGTAGAGTTGACTATTGGTGCTCTCACAAAATATTTACACGAGATTTTTGATAAATAATCATCAGTAGTGTAGATATAATGAGTAAGTAGGTGACGATATCAAAACAATATCAATATATCTCCAAGCCCTAGCGTATCCCACTGGCTAGCTCATCGCAGCCACTTTGTACTGCACTCATATTACTGTTGATACTGGGACAGTGTTGTTGAAGAAGCTAGCACCCACCCCCGGTTAACACCGTTAGCTCAGTCAGCACTGTTGCCATTGTTTAGCACTGTTTATGGAGTTAGTACTATTAGCTGTTAGCAGCTAGCTCAGCCATCTCCATGGTGAGAACTGTGTCCACATATCAAATATGCGCTGAATTTCCCAGAGAGACCCCAAACACTGTTTTGTTTTACCTGCATTACCATTGTATGTTTAGTGAGATGATATTTAAAGCCTGATTTGATTTGATGCAAAATGGTTAATTAAATGTTGTATAAAAGCAAACAAGTACTTAAAGCCATGGTATGTTGTGAGATATTGGAAGTGTCTTGCACTTTAAACAACTCAAGCACAGTCAAACTTTACCTACATGAAATATCTACCATATGTGCTAATAATCAATAATACGTGAATAATACATTTGTAAATGTAAAGTCTATAATTTCGTGTCACTGTTTTCTATTTGTCTCCTTTTATCTTGTTTTGGCATCCTTTTTTCCATCTCCCGCTCTCCCCTCCTCAGCCCAGTGCGCTATACATGTAGGTCACAACTGCCCGACCTACTTCCAGCTTCCTGGCTTTATGTAACAGTTCAGAGAAGCGTTACATAATCACAGGAGAAGAGGCCTGCCTGCCTGCCTGCCTGTCCCATGTCTCCTCATCATAGGGAAAAAGAGGCAGCACAGTGAAAAACACAGCCTGGTTTTGAACTCACCCAGACAGAAAATGGCCTCAAATTAGATTAATGGCTTCTGGTGTGCGAGGCTGTTAAGAGGAGGAGGATGTGTGTGGGCAAGATTTGTAAGAAAAACATAAAGTTTGGACTTTCATTTAGGTGCTATATTTTTTCTGTGGAAGGGTCAGAAGGCCTTTCTGCAAATTCAGGCCGAGCAAGTAAGCCGTGGCAAATGTCATGGAGTAAAAAGGAACATAGCTGGAGGAGAGGCAGCTTCATTGAGTTTTATTAAGGACAAGTCCATCTGCAAAAAGTCTGGATGTCTACTGTGGGACTTCTGTACTATTTGGGACTAGAAAAAAGTATTACTCTATACATTACAATAGAGTAATACTTTTTTCTAGTCCCTCTTTTGGACACACAGAAGACACACTTAAATCTGGTGTATTCGTCATCACTAAATGGAGGGTAAATGATTATCAAACCATGTGAAAAAATTAGTAAAACTGTCACATTAGAGGAAGACAAACCCATTTCAAGTAATAAAAAGCGCATTTGTGGGTTGAGAAAGAATGAAACAAACAAAATGACACAGAAAGAACCAGACTTGCTTGTGTAACATGGCACAAAAAGAAAGACCATCTTTCCCTGGAACTTCTTTCGAGGAAGTTTTGTTTTCTGTCCCATTTTTATCTCAGAAAACAGATTTTAATTTAATGTAATGGAAAGTTATGCTGTGGAGTCTTTTTGCAGCACTCGCTTGAATGAAAGGTATCCAATGATTATTTATGCATAACTTGATGCAGATCCAGATTACACATTTCTAAACATTTACTATGATTAAAAAAACAGATTTAGACGATGTGCAGCTTTAGTGGATGTGACCAAGTACACTGTACTTAAGTACTTGTACTCAACTGTGTTTTATATTTGTATTTTTGACTTTTCTGCTGCTTTGTATTTCTGTCACTACATCTCAGATGCAAATATTGTACTTTTTACTGCACTGTATTAATTTGACAGCTGTAGTTACTTTTCAGATTATGATTTCCACATAAAAATACTGATTAATTTATAAAGGATTAAACTACCTGACAGTATAAAAGTAACAATTAACCTACTCTGAACTGGCCATTAACTATGAACTATTTACAAGCTTTGAAATATTTACTAACTCTGAACTAGCTTTTACATACCTACCTGTCTACCTAACTAACAAACTAACGAACTAACTAACTAACTGTTGTTTTGTTCGTTAACTGTTAATGAACTAAATAGCTATTAATTAGCTTTTAACTTGCTATTAACTAAAAATTAACACCTAACGAGCCAATTATTAACTTCCTTTCCACTACCATTAAGTTACTATTAACTAACATTGAACTGCCCATTAACTATAAACTAACTATTTACATTTAACTAACTAACTAACTAACTAACTAACTAACTCACTCACTGTTAACTAACTCTGAACTAGGTTTTATTACTTACTAACTAACTAGCTAACTAACAACCATTTTGTTAAGTTACTGTTAATGAACTAAATAGCTATTAATTAGCTCCTTACTTGCTATTAACTAAGATTTAACAACTAACTAACCAATGATAACTATTAACTCACTGTTAACTAACTCTGAATTAGCCTTTATTACTAACTAACTAACTGACTGACTGACTGACTGACTGACTGTTACAAACTAAATAACTATTAACTAGCTCTTCATTTACTATTACCTAACATTTAACCACTTGCTAACTAATCATTAACTTCTGTTTAACTACTATTAAGTTACTGTTAATTAACTATTAACTATGATTAAACCATCAACTAGCTATGAACTGATTAACTATGAACCAACTATTAGCTGATTAACTACCAGGTAACTATTAACTATCAGTCAGCTATTTACTAAAAATAACCAAACTTTTAAATAACTATGAACTAAATAACTTTTTAAATATCACTATTTTTTGGCTTTTTGCCTTTATTTTGATAGGACAGCTTCAGAGTGAAAGGGAAAGCGGTGATATGCAGCAAAGCACTGCAGGTTGGAATCGAACTCACAGCCAGAGCAGCAAGGGCACAGCATTAGTACATGGGACACCCATTCTACCAGGTGAGCAAGTGGGTGCCCTAAGTAATTAACTATGAACTAATTTTTGACTAAGTATGACATAATTAACTATCAACTAACCAGCTATATAATAATCAACTATTAACAAACTATTAAGCAACTATTAACTGTTAACTATTAACTATCTACAAACTAAAATATTACAGAACTATGAACTAATTAACTATTAACTTGCTAACTATAAACTAATGAATTAACTCTTGACTATTTTCTAACTGGTAACTTTGAACTAATCATGAACTACTTGTTTAACTTTTAGCTATTAATTATGAACAAATGAACTATAAACTTACTGTTAAACAACTGTTAACTATGAACTATAAACTAATTAACTAACTAATAACGAACTATTTTGCATGTTTTAGCTTACTGTATTATGCATTAACAGGTGTCATGGTAGTTTATTTTTCCTGTGCAACAAAGACACAAACATTCAGTATCTGCCAGTGCATTTCAAAAACTGCTCAAAGGTTAAAGCCGTGGCCAACTGACTGAAGAAATGGATTTAGAGGGATTTGAGTCTAATAAATTTTCTCACAGACTGCCAGTAACATACGAAAACCACAGATGCCTCTGAATGCATCACATGTTTAACATCCAAAAACCACATTATTTCCCATGATTATTTCATATGTTTTATCACATGTGAAATGCTGTTTCACAAATGATATGTCACATGTGACTTTTTGCACAGTAACAGAGTATTCTTACATTTCAGAATTGCTACTTCTACTTAAGTAAGACCTGAATACTTCCTCAATCACTGCTTAGTGAGGGTACAGCTTGTCCTTTCTCAGTGCTGCTGGTGCTTTAACGGCTGTAATCAAATTGAATGCCATGAGAAAAAAAAAACAGTTTAGATGTGAGGCATGATTTATGATGGAGCACACCTCGCCAAACAGAGAATACAAACCAATCAGACCTGCTTACTGAACAGTTCACTGGATATTTTATGACCTGAAATCATCCACTGAGGCATGTTAGCTGCCATCTCACCCTGTAATCCAGTTTAGTTTGTACAGGTGGGCTAATTCTCTCCTTCCCAAGTATGGTGAAAATCCCCGGTGGGAAAAAAAGGTAATAAGAGCTCACTTGTTAGTTCAGCCAACTCAGTTTTACCATAATCCCTGACCTAATTTCAAGGATTTGGATAAATTCAGGGGTGTTATCGATGGCACAATTTTGTGAAATAGCAGATGGTGAGACGAGGAGGACTGGAGCATTCTTAAACTCGATAGAGGTGATGAGGTGCGTAATGGGAAGACATTGGTACACGAGGTCTGGGAGAGCATAATGGCGGCTAGATTACCAAATGATACTGGCATTGCTTACAAAACCAAACAATAACACAGTGAACTTTTTGATTTTGCCAAACATGTTTCCTGTTTATTTGTAGATCCAGCATGGTAACAACTGCTGTGTGACTACTTCTAGTAGATCTGATGATATAACTGATCCATTCAAACTACTGGAGAAACAACATTTCTTTCAACCGGCAGCCAAGACCATGAACCGAGCTACCATTAGGTCAGCAGATGAGGTGAAATAAACACCCAGCGTTGCTCTTTTAGCAGCTTTAACAGGGAGAAAAACTTGTTGACATGTATATAATAATGCTTTTGGCACTCCCTAGCATTTCCTAGTATTATTTCAAAATGGGCATGTCATTTCTTTGAACTGTTTTTTGGTTAAATCTAATTCAAGAGAAGGAGGACAAGAGGAGGAGCAGCTCGGGAACACCCGGATGAATATAAATGTTTGTTTTTAAAAAAAAGAAAACTACAATTACACCATGGATCTTATTTATCATGCCAGGAATTTGCCCTCCAGCTCAAAACGATAAATGTAGTGACGCAACACAAACCACAATAACATGCTCTCATGAAACTCAGCTGACTCCTTTCAGCCTGGTGAGTTTATGAAGTTTGGTCTCCCTTTCATAATCGCAGACTGCTGTCTTTTTTTTTTATTAAACTAAGCAAAATGTTTGCAAGATGTTTAAGGAAGTTGTTGGCTAACACCAGGACCTTCGCTTGAGCTGTTGACACCCAAGTTTAGTTATGTCCCTTCATGCCACTGGGTAGAATTGCATTTGCTCCCATCAGAATATCAATACACAGCCATATTATCATACATTAACTTGTTCCTGTTCTTACCTCATTCTCCTCTCTCATGCTGTCTATGAGCTCCATCACCTTTGTGAAGTGGTGGCAGCGAAGGGAATGATCAACGACATGGGTAGGGAGCGCTTTGTGCTGCCAGTGCCTCCACTCCCACAGAGACAATTCTCTGGACTGTGGTCCGCTTTTGGAAACTTCCTCCTTTGGGACATGAAATGACATCATAAAGGTCTTAGTAAAATATTAGTTATTAGTAATATATTCAAGCCCTTAATAAAAGACGGGAAGAACACCACTAAGTTCTGGCACATATTACATTTCAAAATCAATGCCTTTGATACACATACCCTTCCAACATGAGGTTATGATTTATCCACCTGAAAATCACAGCAAATAAGGTAGCTGCCACCGTGCACTGCCAAAAATTGGAACCAATTCAAATTTGCACACAGATGCAGCACCGTTAATGGCTCCAAACAAAATAAAAATCTCTACAGATCCATTTAAAATATCTAAATTTGAGTCTCTTTTTTCTATGACATGTCACGGTCTCTATTCAATGTCACTACTTCCAGTGTGTTTTAATGGCTATATGAAAGGAATTACAATTTATATACTTGACTGACAGAAGTACCAGTCAATCACTCCAGTAAATTCAAAGATGGCAGCAAGCTTTAACATCACATCTAGGCCAAACATCCCTTGAGTTTTGTGTGTTTTGTACAGGGGTCGGCAACCTTTACTATCAAAAGAGACATTTTTTTAACCAAAAAAATCTGTCTGGTGGGCTATTTATGAACAATTGGTAAGGGTTGGCGGTGAAAGCAAATGAATCTGTCCACCCATTATTAATGTCTCTATTTTACTTCGAGACTTTTACAGTTTTGGATTTAGAGTCCATAGCTAGCCTCACTAGAGATTCAAGGCTAGTCACTAATACTGAGGTTCATTTAGACATGACCCGAGTAACATTTAGTGTTCATTCATTCATCCATTTTCCAGAACCGCTTATCCTGTTAGGGGTAGCGGAGGGCTGGCGCCTATCCCAGCTGACACTGGGTGAGAGGCGGGGTACACCCTGGACAGGTCACCAGACTATCACAGGGCTGACACATAGAGACAGACAACCATTCACACTCACATTCACACCTACGGACAATTTAGAGTCACCAACTAAGCTGCATGTCTTTGGACTGTGGGAGGAAGCTGAAGTACCCGGAGAAAACCCACGCTGACACGGGGAGAACATGCAAACTCCGCACAGAAGGGCTCCCCCACCCTGGGTTCGAACCAGGAGCCCTCTTGTTGTGAGGTGACAATGCTAACTACTGTACCACCACGCCACCGTCGATTCATTTTCATATGATTTTATTTTTTAAAGCCACAGGCAGCCACTGGAGAGGGGCTAAAGAGCCACAAGTTGCCTTCCCTGGTTTTGTATGTAGAGTACACTGTGAAGACACTGTCTTTGTAAACTACACCCAAAAGCTTTGTTTTTGTCATTTTTCAGTTGATTGTTTCATTTTTAAAGAGTCTTACAAAAAGCACATATAGCCCTTTTCCATACACGTGCTGGCTTTGCTTGACTCGGCACATCAGCCAAGTGCAGCACAGATTTGCATCTCCAAACAACAGTGCAACCCTTAAACTTAAACTTGTCTTAAACTGAAGCAGCAGCCTCTTTAGCACCACTACTGCACTGTGTAACTGTTGTTGGTATCCAGCTATATGGATTGTCAGGCTTTCGTCTGGATTTTGCTTGGCATCTATTGCTTATTGCAGAGATTCTCAAAGTTTTGATGAGTGAGTGACAATTTAGGGAGTCAGCATATGATTGACAGCCACACAGGAAGTTGTAGGATTTGTGACTGGTCTCATAATGGCGTTTAACATTAAATTCCTTGAGCACTGAATTCATTTGTTTGCAAATCACTTTATCCATCCCCCAAGATGTGAGGAATGAATCCATTTTTCCTGGAACCTCTTTTTCTCCTCAACCAAAAAGCTTGTTTCTGTGGTGGCTATTCATTAAACTGCCAAGTTGTCTACCATAATCGCTAACTTTAGCTGGCAGTGCTAATCCCAGCGAGGTGCCACTAGTTGTCATGACACCAGTAGCTCTTTAAAATTTTGATAACAGTTGAGTTTTGTGTTAAAAGTGAGCTATTAAGGGTTTAAGTGCTGAAATGGACTGCAGATGATTGAAATACAATGCAGGCTTTTCATGTCATGTTCAGGGGATGCACAAAGTGTCTCTGAGGGCTGCCACTGGCCTGTGGGCTGCACTTTGAGCAACTATTAATCATTGCTTGATAAATGGAGACAGGGTGATGAAATGGATTGTAAATTGTCCCTGTATGATTGCAAAGCCAATCTGATGTCAGCTTGAAGGCGGTGGGGGCGCAGTTTCTCCTGACTGCTGAGATAGTCCATTTTGGATGCAACTTTAAACTGCATTTAAACTGGAATAAAAGCATGGTTTGACTCCTGGCCAGTGGAAAAGTCCTAATACTGTATGTAGGTTTCAGGGCATGGATGGGTTAATTATCAGTCTTTATTGTCTAGTACTTTTCAGACATGAACAAGAAAGACAGACACAAATAAAGTGAAAAGAAAGAAACAAACCTGAGGAGGTACATCACTGGGTAGGGACACGAAATGTGATTGTTTCAGGGTTGGATGAGCTTCATCTTCCTCCAGCCTCATGGTGGACGCCCAGAGGGAATATTCAGCGCTGCTCAGAAACCCATCTGACGTCGCACTGCCCTGCCGAACTACCACATTAGACACACACAAACTCAGAAACAGTCCAGTGTTCCTCCATCTCAATTTTATATGACCTAATTTCCCATCCACTTTATCACTCACTCAGGTTTTGAGGGTGGATGAGTGAGGCCCGCCCCTCAGAGTGGGACCGCCGACCCCTGACCGACCGCCTGCTGTTCTCCCGATGGTCAAACTGGCCACAGGTAATGTGCATCTTGTGCAGGGTGGGGTTGACCCCCTCAGGCAGCATGCGGGGACTGCTGGGGTACATGTGGAACCCGTTTTTGTTGCCGATAATGGACTTGTCCACGCTGCGCTTGTTGCTCTGGCTCTGGTTGTACGTCTGAGTAAAAAGGGTTAAAAGTTTGATGAAGCTGCTGTGTGGGGTTATGTGTATTTGGTTTTAATTTGAGGGCCCACAGCTCATTTTGTCTTGCTTTGTAGATGCAACTCAAACACTCACCTTCTCCTCGCGTCCCTCAGCCAGGATGACGACAATTCGTCCCTGCCGCTTACGTCCAGTGCGTCCCATTCGCTGCACCAGGCGGATGGGATTCTTCTGAGCATCGAAGCAAACAATGAGGTCCACCTCTCCGATATCCAGCCCCTCCTCCCCAACGCAGGTCGACACCAGTGTGTTGAAGCCTCCCTGGCGGAACCTGCACACCACCTACAACACATGTGGACGAAGCTTTGCTATTTTTATCTTTCCACTGTGTTGTCATCCTACACTCATGTGTCTACCCATTGGTGTGGTCACGTAGTAATGTTTTCTGTCAGATTATATGTATACTATAAAGCAACTGTCAGTGACTCTTCTCTCCTCCTCTCCTTTAGTGCTCGCCAGTGAAAGAGAAAGCCGACACAAATGAATGTCGGAGTAATCAAGCATCAAGATCTGTCCTTTAGTGTGCGGATGACTTTGTTATTGTAAGCCGTCTTCATGGATCAGAATATGATCATAGCCCAGTACTGGATGAATTTTTCTATTGGTGTGACCTGTCTTTTCTCCACATTAATGTGTCTAAGACCAGTGAGATGTTTATTGATTTTCGGAGGAGGCCCTGCCTTCCTGCTTCTTGTGTGATCAATGGGGAGCCGGTGGCAGCATTGCAGGAGCACAAGTATCAGGGCACTGTCGTAGATGACAAGTTGAATTTTGATGTGAACACTGACGGCATCTGTAAGAAGGCAAACCAATGTCTATTCCTAGGAAGCTGAGGAGTTTCGATGTAGACAGGGCTATCATGAAATTGTTCTATTCCGCCTTTATTGAGTCTGTCGTCTGTTGGTTTGGTAATCTGAGCCTTAAAAACAAGAGCAAGTTGGAAAAAGTGGTCAGGTTGTGCTGTAAGATAACCGGTGTCTCAGTTATCATCCCCTCCATGTTGAGTTTCAGATGCTTCCATCAGGGCGGAGAATTGGCCTCCCTAAATGTAGCACTAAGTGTTACAGATCGTCCTTTGTCCCGTTGCTTATCTTAACCAGCAGTGACCACTAACTGTCCATGACTTACCCCTGACAGTGTGTGATACTGGACTCTGTGTGTTATGTACTTATCTATTTTGTTGAACTCATGACTACTGTCTGTATCTCAAATTACCCCTCTGGGACATTTAAGTTTAACCTTACCTCACCTTACCAGATTCACTCTTGTTTCTAAACAAGCTTTGTCGGCTTGGCATTTCGCCTCGCTATATTTGCATTTTTTGTACACTGTGCCTGTGTTTTTCATAGCTTGCATTTGGATGTGTGCTGCTACTACCTGGTTGCTACCTTTTCAAAAAGTCCCAACTAGAGGTCGACCAATTTAGTGGTTTGGCTGATTAATCAGTGCTCACAGGATGTTTTGGAAACTTTCGTTATCGGCAGAACTACACCAGTCACACCCTGACGTAGCCTACGTCAATGACTGATGCTGAAAGGGGAGGGCTGTGGTAAATGGAGCAAAAAGGAGCTTGATCAGTAGGCAACCAGCAGTGAAGTTAATGCAACAGCAGTCATGTTTGTTTTGCCACAGATGTTCACAGCCACATATTTAGCTTGGTGTAGGATTTAATAAGTTTTAAATTTTACCACCATATCATGTTTTTATGTTTCTTAATTTACTATATATGCCACTCCTTACTGTAAATCTGCCCCTGATTTAAAAAAAGAAAAGTCACTCTACCTCCAGTTGTTCCTTTTGAGTGAAGCCTTTGACTCCCTTCCCTGCTGACGCTTGCCCCATGAAGGTCATGACCCTTATCAGCGGAGCATGGCGGTTCAACATTGCTGCGATCTCCTGTACGCTTTCACGGAACGATGAAAAGATCATCACGCGCGTGTTTACTTCCTCAGGACCTGGGCGTCAGTGAGACAGAAGAGAAACAAGCCGATTAAAAATTCCTTCAGTAACCATGAGCCAATTTCATACGCCTGTTTGATTCAGATGCTGGAATGCTTTGTTCTGTGATCCTCTCCATGTTTAATATGCCAAGTGCAAACATTCGCTCTTCTAAAATTATTTGGGTTGAATTAAGCTGCAGTAAATATTATCTTACTATGTAATGACGAAAACTCTGTCTGTGGGTGTGTCTGTGTGTCTGTTCCACGTTTATCTCCTCACTGACTCGGTCAATCCATGTGAAATTTGGCACAGTGGTAGAGGGTCATGGGAGGATGCGAATTAAACAATATTACATCAATTGGCCAAAGGGGGGCGCTATAGCAACCAACTGCAAACTTTGAATGGGCATATCTCATGCCCCGTAAGTCTTAGAGACATGAAACTTTGCACAGAGATGCCTCTCCTCAGGAGGAACAAATTTGCCTCAAGAACCCATAACTTCCGGTTATATACATTTTCCGCCATTGTGAATTTTGAACACTTAAAATCGATCTCTTCCTAGGAAGTTTGACTGATCTGCATGAAACTCGGTGAACATAATCTAGGGACCAATATCTAAAGTTCCCTCTTGGCAAAAGTTGGAAAACTTACTAAAACTGAGCTTCTATAAGGCAATGAATATTGCGGAGGGCGTGGCTCATCACANACTATCAAATTCACAAAAACTCTGTCTGAATACATTGCTCTTCTTAATGGGTTCAGTTGATTATTTAATCTGCAATTTCCTATGACCTGTATCCCAAACACACACCATGTGAAACTGTACATGGGTAACTGTGCACTCAATGGGTATGGACTAGTACTATTAATTTACTGTAAACATCACACTGTTGCATCTTTAAAGTGGGAACAGACTACTTTTTTAACTCCCACCTGGGTTTCAATTTCTGTTGCGCCACTGTCACAAAGACAATAGATTGCATTCCATTTACCTCAGAGCCTTGCAGCTACCAACAACACAGGACACGCAGCATGTTCACAGTTACCCTGGTTGTTCCATCGTCCACCATTTCCACTACTGCGCATAGTGATTGTGAACGGCAGCATGTAGCTTCACTCCTTCCCATCTTACCTTTCACAATAAAAGTCGTAGACATAGACCTCAAAGACGAGACTTAATATGAGACGTGTTTAACTTGAATATTATCATTTACTCCAGTTCTTCCGTACTGTGCATAGTTGTGTTTGGTACCAGCAATTGATGCCTTTGAAATATGGCCAATGGCGAAGGAACTCGATAAACTTTTCATGTGGAAATTTTACTATGTTTTCCTATGTTTGCGAACAATATAAAATGTAACAAGTAGAAGTGTAATTTTTCATAGTTCCGCTGTTATTATTTTGTTTCTTTCTTTCTTTCTTTTGTCCTTATTTGTGATCCAACTTATGAAAGAGTGACTTTGAGACTGTAAAAGACAAGTAAAGACAAAAAGATTGCCTCAAATAATAGAGATGTCTGTCTTGATGATGAATCTAATAGCAATTGACTTGAGCCTGTTTTTTTTTTTTGTTGGCCTGTTCCCCTTCAGCACTTGCATTTATTATGATATATGTGTCAAAACAGGTGTAAAGTATCTGTTGTAGTCTTTTGTAAATTCTCTGGCTGCCAATTGAAGGCATAACAATAAATAATAAAATCCATAAACATGTACACAGAATCACTGCTTACCAGAGAGAACAAAAACTACTCAGAGCATTTTGCTAAGAGGTAACTCAACAAAAGCCTTAACCCTTCATTTTCCCAGGAGGTATTAACCAGTGGCAGAGAAATTGCCAGTGAAAGCAAGGCTATAAGGAACCAATCTAAACACTGACGGTGTCATTATTCTATAACCATTACACTGTGCAATCATTTACTTCATATCCTCACGATTTAAGCATGGCAACAAAATTCAACAGCTTTAACCTTGAGCTAGCTGCTCTCTCTTTGCTGTAGTTAGGATGACAAGAGAATTATAGATTTCAGCTCAGAACAGTTATTGCACGTATGAGTCACAGTATAAGTCACCCTTATTTTCCGCTGAGCTCTCAGCCCATCGTCTGAAGTGCTGCAGCACCACCTCCTCCAGTTTCTCCAGTTTGGGGTGACTGTAAACAAACGGCTCATCTGGACCTAGAGGTGTTAATCATAGCGGATGTTAGTCAGATAGACACTGTGTGTTTCTTGCTATATTTAAAGTACCTGCTGCACAAACCATATCAAGAACATTCAAATGAATCATGGAACCACATAATATTAAACTGCATTGAACTGTAATTACCATGCTAAAAGATGTGCAATTGATTGACTGATTGATAAGAAAAGCTCATAAATATGACAGTTATGGTATGTATGAGTGCCCAGGTACCAGCAGACGGCTTCACAAACATTGCCTCCATCTCATGGTAAAGGTCCATCAAAGTAGGAGTCCTCTGCAGCTCACTTTTGGCCCTGGACATCTCTAAAGCAAACAAAACACGGACACACACAGGGGCACGGATCAAACCGGGGTATGAACTCTTGTTGTGTCTGTGGATAAAGTGCCTGGAGGTAAGGTGACTGACCTCTGGATCCGTCCATGATCCCCTGGATGTAGAAGAAAAGCGACCGGAGCCCCATCTGCATCAGCAGCTCGTAGCCGTGGTACAGGCTGATGCAAAGGGCAAAGATGCCCTCCAGCATTCCCTGCTGAGGTCCCTGCAGAGAGCAGGAGTGAGTGCATGAAATCATTGTGAGACACTGGTTAGAGTGTGATTTAAAAAGCCTTGAAAATGATTACATTGCTTTTATTTTATTTTTTTCAAAATGATTGTAATTTGCAGTGTAGACCCTGTATTTATCTTGATTCTAAAACATGCTCTAACACTTTGATGCTTATCCCGAATATCTAAACTTGGACAGAAAATCCATCGATTTCATTCAAGTACATAAAGTACAGCACAAATCTAATATTTATAAACCGTCTAGACCTCATTGTGTGATTGATTTCCTACAGTCTTGGGCACATAATGACTAAATTTTATCAATAAATTATATTAGCTAGTGCGTACAGAAACCACATACCATTTTCAGTTTTCTTCCCTACATTGCAGTTTTCCTCATGCTTATTTGATAACGAGATATGTGTGTTGGACTAGTTGAAAAGCCTATTCCCCTGATTAAACATTGCACTCCTGAAACATTATTATCTCTTGTTTTCATCAAGGACCATGACTTTTTTCTACAAACTGATTGGAGGTTAAAGGCACACTATCTGGGATTTATCTGCACAGACTCTGCACTCTGCCTGTATTTTCTTATTTTATGTTGTGTTCTGGACGTTCCTAAGCACAGCACACAGTTAAGGTCAAAAATTGCGGACACAGTGCCAAAAAACCCCAACACAAATACCTTTAAGGAAAAGTATAAAGCATTAAGTTTTTTCACACCTTTTTAATTACTTAACTAACAATATTATTTACTGATATTTGCATTAAATCTGGAACTCTCTCCCCCACGACATTCGCAATATTGGCTCCCTTTCCACTTTTAAATCCCGCCTGAAAACACACCTTTTCAAGCTGGCATATTTGGTCGGATTTAAAGGTGACACACATATATTGAGCACCGATGATGATTTCATACCTAATATTTCTAATTATGATTTTTGTCTAGTCATTTTATTAACTTTTATTGTATACTATGGAATATTTATTTTTTATTTTATGATCTATGGATACATTGCTGCTTGTTTTTCTTGTGTCAAGGTGTCCTTGAGCGTTTTGAAAGGCGCCTATAAATAAAATGCATTATTATTATCATTCATTATTATTATTGACTTGTCTGACAACCTCTTTAGAGCTGCAACAGTTATTAATTACTCAATATGTCAATCAATAGAAAATTAATTGACAACTATTTTGATTATTTGACTATTCTTGGCCTGGGCTGGAATTGAACCAGGGTCACTGTGGCAAGGACTCAGCCCTAAAACATGGAGCACCCACTCTACCAGGTGAGCTACAGGGGTGCCCCATTTTTGTGATTTGTTAATAGAGAAAAACATTTGCTGGTTTTATGCTTCTTAAATGTGAGAAATTGATGCTTTTCTTTGTCATAATGAAAATAAACTGACTAGCTTTGATTTTTCTACTGTTGATCACATGAAACATACCGTTTAAAGAAGCCACCTTGAGCTCTAGGAAATTACATGACATGTTTCACTATTTTCTGACATTTAAATTACTAAAGGGATAATCCATAATAAAAAAAATCGTCAGTTGCAGCCCAAAACCTCTTATTACATTTTGTCAGTTTCAGGGCTCCATGCATCTTACAAAGTTGTACCTGTAATTCTGAAAGACTGCGTATCATTTCATGTAAAACTGTATCCTATAGCACACAGTATATGATGTAATAGCACTAAAAGATTCATAGAGCAGAGTACGTGCCGTGATGCACGGTGGTGGGTTCTTGCGGAACTGATCCCTGGCGAGGATAATCTGGTATTTGCTGAGAGTCCGCAAGTCTTTGTGTGCCATCACCCGATTCTGGACCAGACGAGACATGAATTTCTCCAGCACCTGGCAGGGAGAATAACATATGTCGTTCATGGATAATAGACCATTTTCTGTGTTCAGGGGTAACGCATCAGACTGACTAGCAAGCACCCCGCTGACACACAGCTGAAAAGTGCATAGACACACAAATGCCCTCTATGACCACTTTGAGACATACAGGTGTGACCTCTATGGGTAAACAGACTTCCTACTTCAACAAGAAACACATAATAACACTAAAATGTTTTGGATTCATTCTTCCTCCTGCCCTCATTTTTTTATAATGGGAGGGGAGATGGAAGCAGTTTGTCAGACAGACAGTTTTAACAATATCCATTCATCCTCACGGCTGCAGATAATGGGAGGCTGGGTCATTACAATTTCAATTTCAGCTTTGTGGAACGGCTGCTCTAGAAACCGAACAGGATAAAAGGTTTCTCTGAAAGGAGGAGTGGGCTGCCCTTCAGAATCAATTGGTAAAAAAAGAGAGATTTTGTAACAGATGACAAGCAATTTAGTTGTTTTGATTAGTAAATGGTACTTGTGTTGTGAAGGGGAAACAAAGCTTAATTACAACATGAGCATATATAACACGTGTAGGTAGGCCAGATGATGTAAGGAAGCCTGCATTCATAGAAATGAATGAAAAATTACCGATAGTTTTGTAATAATATAGGTTATATTTTAAAAGTACCATATATATTATGTGTACTAAACTGTATATTTTAGTACATGTGGGGCCCTGTATTGCATCCGACACAAGGTGGCATACGACCCAGGAGAAGTGTCATTGCTAGTTTCTGATGCAGTTGTCATTTTCATAGCCAGTGCCCATGTCCGGTGAGTCACAAATGTAATTGCGCCCATCTGTGCCCCCATGGGTGTGTAGGTCTTGAAATAAGGTGTAGTCAGGTGCATTGTGGGCGTATTGCTATTTTGAGGCAGCAGAAAGCAATTGCGCCATTTACCAACGAAAATGAATTATTCAGGTAGTAAATTGCACCTACGTAAGCAGGTTCACAACATACATACACTCTTCTTGTTACACACACAGGGGTGTTATGGGTGGGTGAAACAATTCATCATTAATGAGGAAAATATTAATTACATTTTCTAAAATGTGAACGTAGCAGAGAGCAGAGCAGAGCTGCTGTACGATAGACTATTAATAGAGACCTGTGCATTTACACACGAGGAGCAGCGTAACTTCATTGATATTTCAGAGGCTAAAAGTTGAGCTCTGTTTTCTTTGTCAAGTTTAGAACTACAGTTTCTAATTTGCTGCTTAAATGTCCCAAGATATTTGCTGCTCTTAGTGTGTTACTCTCAGCTTCTTCGGTTTGCCAATGCACCAGGTGCAGGCCCACGTGGCTTTCAAAGGCAATGAGAGATGACTCACCTATGATTAACAACGGGATTGAATACAATCTCTTTGCCCCATGCACCTGACTCTGCGGCCAGATTATACGCCATTTAACTCGCAGAACTGGAGTTGGACAAGCACTAAATGCATTTGCACCATGCACTATAGATTGTTGAAATAGGGCTCATTGACTCATATATTCTATACGTCATATGATATTTAAAAACACCTTGACAGTCACCACTTGGACAACAAAGGATCATAATTTAACATAATAGAACAGAGAGCACAGTATACTTTAACATGCACAAATATATTACATATTAAATTATTAAAAAACAACAACAACCTTGACATATATTTTTTCTTATTAAATGGTTGATTCATTTTGTTGGGCAATCATTGCAATCCACAAAATAGAAACAACCCAAAACCTTCACAACTGCATGTGACGTAAAAAGTAAGAAATAAACTAAGAAAATCAAAGTAATAAAAAGCCAGTCACTCTGGTCCGTAAGAGGTTTAAGAGAGCGGAATGTGATTCCAGCTTATATCAGAGAACGAAACACTTAGGGCGCATCACACCAGGATGGTCCAGGGGACTCGGTTTGGGCCGGGGAATGCCCAAAAAATTCCACACCTTCATTTGGTTCGATTCACTTTCACACTGCACTTTTTAAAGCGGACCAAACTGCCTGGACAACGTCACGCAGTTACAACAGCTGCTCGTTTGGGGGCAATATTGCCCGAAATGACCACTGACCAGGAAGAAAAAAAGCACAAGGAAGAAGAAAACCCTGCTCATTGATTGGCCAGGACCGAAAACAGAAATCCATCTCCTTCAGCCGGCTTGGTCACCAAGCGAACCGCACCAGGGTTCACTTGCAAGTGAGCCGAGACCCCCAGTTTTCAAGGGGACCAGAGTCGGAATGATCGTTCACACCACTCTTAACGAACCAAACTAACCATGGAAGCGGACCAGGGTTCGTTTGAAACGGACCGAATAGCGCCAGTGTGAATGCGCCCTTACAGATCTTTCAGTAATCAATTAAAACAATTGATGAATTACACATACACGTGTAGGCGCTAAACTCTTTTCTCCTGCTGCTAATAATAATATGTCCTGATAGTGTTGCAATGTTGCTCTATAAGGAAATATGTCACTGCTGCCTCTAGTGGTTTTAAAAGTTGTATGTCCCTTTATATTGCATCAACTTCGCCTCATGTTTTAGCACTGAATCACACTTTTGATGATCATTGTTGATGTGTTCAAAGAAGTCTTTTAAACTGTATGGTAAATGGTAAATGGATCTGCACTTGTATAGCGCCTTCTAGTCATCTGACCACTCACTCATTCACACAAACATTCACACTCACACACCGATGTAACAGCCATCGGGAGCAATCTGGGGTTCAAGGATACTTCGACATGCAGACTAAACTAAACTAAACTAAACTAAACTAGAAATAAATGGATTACTCGCGGAAAAAGTCTTTTATGGTTACTATTCCATCTCCCCATGAGCCAGCAGTGGTAGAAGTAGCTGCATTTACGCTAACAACATATTCTATTATATGTTCATACCCCCAGAGTCACACAGAAAAACCAAGTAACACAGTAAACATCAAACAGAGCAGAATAGACAACCTACTTTCCCTGTTATGTGAAAACATTCTTAAATTAAGCTTTCCTTTTGAAGTGGAAACGGAGCCATTCACCATTTCTGCTGAACCTCAACCGGCTTCTCTAAGGTGAAACAGGAGTGTGCACTACGGAGCTTATATGAAGACAAAAGCAAAGGGTTAAATAACAACCCTTAATTCCCCTGACCTTTCAGAAAACATCAACAGCTATATCACCTAGACCTAAACAAGAAAGCATAAGGAGGTCGGCCCATCTGGTCAGGATTGTGCTTCATCACATATGATATGGTCCAAACTTGAAAACAGATCACATAACGGGCGATCGCTAAAGACTTTTTGTTAAGAGAATGAAGAACCAACTAAAGCCTGGTCAAAAAACAAACCCAAATTACCTATAATGATACAATGTCAGTAAGTAATACGAAGATTTTATGGATGTACTGTAAGTTTCTTTATCGGTGAAGCTGTTTGTTTACAAGATGATTCAATCATAGTTGCATAGTTGACGAGATGAAGGAAGTCTGATTGCACAATTCAGGTCTAATGTAGCAGCGGGTATAGGAAAAAGATAGACCAGATGGGATGGGAAATACTGTAGGCTTTTCTATGGATGGTGACGTAAGAGGATCAGAAAAAGGAGAGAAACTCCAGTTAAATCAGACCATAGGTAATAAGGCTAGCAGCCTACCCCAAACTTATCTGTAACCATCAACAACAGATGCTGCTAGCGAGGAATGACCAGATTTTAAGATTGTGGCAACATAGCTTTGTAAGATTCTGCCATGACCTAAAAGTCTGCACGGAAGGGTTTACATGTCATGTGAACTGAGAAATGCCTTCTTCTTTACGTCGACTATTTTAGTGTCTTGAAAGTGTCTGAAATAAAATCTGCGTTCAAATGGAATGTGTGAGCTTGTGTTTATGACATGGGAAGTTGTGAACACAAACTCATGAACTCAAAGCCCTCAGACAGTTTCAACTTTCGAGGTCATGAATACCACAGCAGGGTGGTATTCATATGGACTCTACTCGTGAACTGGGTAAACACAACCCCATTTGAATGCAACAAAGATGTGTTAAGGCCGTTACCTACGCCGCAAGAACAGAGAAGTTTGTTCTCTCTCACAGGGCTGCAAGAAAACAATGACGTCATTCTTTTCTTGCAGCCCTGGTTTGGGAGTTCTTGCAGCTTGTTCTCAACACATCATTTGGGCAGAACTTTTTTCTTGTGTGGTGTCTGAGAACAATTGTGTGATTGGTCAGACATTTGAAGTGGGCGTGGTTAATTCAGAAAAGCGCCTGTGAGGTATGTGGCAGTGGGAGGGGCCTATGAGGACTTCCCAAGAGTTCTGCACTTGAGTTTCTTATGAAGTATGAAATGTCCTGGCCAGAGAGAACTTTGTGCTTGTTCTTGCCACCTCGAGAAAAAGAACAAATGGGGCGTCGGTAGCGAAGTGGATGGTGCCGGCGCCCCACGTGTAGAGGTGATGCCTCGCTGCAGCGGTTGCGAGTTAGCATGTTATCATCTTGACGAAATATAGCTTAGACTGATGGCTGTACTCAAAACTGCCTACATATTATTATCATTATATATTTTAAAGGGACCATGCGCAGTTCAAAACACAAATGTTACCATTGATGCACCATATCAAATTATAGCTTTGAGCTAATTTGCATCTGCGGTCCCTCGGCAGGTCAGAAAAATTCGAAAAATGTGTATTCTAAAGCCTGACCAGGGACAAAGACTGCAAATTAGCTGAAGCTAGACGTCTTATATGCATCACATTTTCCCATGTTTTTGTGGCAATGTTGTATGTATCGTCCCTGTTAAATAAACATTAAAATAAAAATAAATACACCATCAATATATGCAGTATGCAGTACCAACTACATAATGCGTTCATCTGTAATATGCAGTATAAAGCTGTTAAATTGATTTCTTTTGGCTAGGGCTGAGCCAAACACTCAGGTGAAACGAGTATCCGGTACAATCCTAATTTGAGTAGCTGTGTTTGATCCCTCACTCTTGTGATCAAAACTGCTCAATCCTGAGATTGTTCTGTAAATAGTTTTCTCTATATAAATATAGCAACTTCTAAAGAATTTCGGGCTTAAAATACTTAAAACAACTTCTGGTCCGGTCCCACCCATTTCCAGTTTAAGCCACACCCATTTCTGTCTAAAACCCCACCTATTCTGAGTACAGATACTGATAACGATAATTTGGTTGGTTGAACAGACACAGATACAGATACAGATAATGGTGTACACTCTCATCCCTACCTTTTGCAGTATGCTAGGCTCAGCCTGCTTCTGGTTTTGGAAAGCGGAAGTAAACAACAGCACAGCTAAAAGCAAACCATTGCTACTGTAAAGCGTAAGTTTGTAAGTGTGCCAGCTGTGTCTTGCCCCTGCTCCGTCCTTAATAACAAAAAATATAGCTTAATGTTAGATTTATATTCTATCATGTGGTTTTCTTGGTGACAGCTCACTATGGTTGCTGATATTTAACATTAGCTTAGCAAGCTCCATCCAACACTTTTATTTTCTGTTGTACTGTATAATAATTAGTCTTTAGTCGTCCTGTTAATGTATCTATGAGTTAAAGAAACTGACTTTAATTTTGAATCAATGAGTAGTATGAGGTCTTCTGCAGTGTCTACTGTATATGTACGTATGTGTGTGGTGTTGCTTGTCAGAGAGAGGCAGACAGCTTTGAGAAACAAGCCCACAAGCTGTTTACAATCCCCAACTCTCCCCGTCTCACTCTCTCTCTAGTTAATTGACAGGTGGAGCTCAATGAGGCAATGTGTACGCAGCGGTCAGGTCCAGATTATGAGATTACTCAGCACCAGATTAGTGAGGTCGCTGTGTTTGTCTGGGTGGAATGTGGAGTGAAATGACAGAAAGTGCACAAAGAAAAATTGTTCAGCTGCAACGTCACTGTAACTGGAGCTTGTTGCCTGCACTCTGATACTTTAAGATAAAGCTGCAACTAAGGATTAAATTATTATTATATTCTCCATTATATGACATGACTGTTTTGTCTATAAAATATCAGATAATAGTGATAAAATGTGCTCATCACACTATCGTAAAGCAGTGGTTCCTAGCTGGTCCAGCCACGGGGTCCAGATTTCACCTTAGACGTTAGTTGGAGGTCCCACAGTTTAATATATTCAGCATCACGCTAGTTTGCTGTCTCTGTCAAGTAGCTGTCTGTTATTCTAGTTTGCTGTCTCTGTCAAGTAGCTGTCTGTTATTCACTCACTCTACAGCAGGAAACAGCACTAAACTAATGTGTCATGTTTTTTACAAACATGACACATTAGTCACTTGCAGTCCATTCAGAATTGACCCCATAAAGTTAGAAACATCTGAAAAGCTTGAATCATTAAGTGTTTGGCATTTTTGCTTGAAAATGTACTTAAATTATTAATCTATCATCAAAATAGATGCTAATTATTTTTCTCCGCTATCCTTCACCTTGCATGATGTTGGGGCTTACCCCAATTTGCTTATATACTCATCAACATAAACCACCGCACACTGAACTGAATTACTGGGATTTTATTAAGAGCGAACAACGCGTTTCGCTCGTGGCTTCTTCAGGTTCGCTCAACAGAATCACATGAGCACTCACATGTCTGCTAAATAAAATCAAAAATAAAATAAAACCACAGTAATTCAGTTCAGTGTGCGGTAGTTTATATTGATGATTTTAAAGATTTTTTTTTTTTTGGGCATGTTTTGCCTTTAATCGATAGGACAGTTGAGCGTGAAAGCGGGAGAGAGAGAGGGAGTGACATGCAGCAAAGGGCCACAGGCTGGAGTCGAACCTGGGCTGCTGCGCCAACAGCCTTGTATATGGGGCGCCTGCTCTACCTCTAAGCCACCGACGCCCCTATATTGATGATTTTATCTGAGATGTTCCCGCGACTGAGTTATGGATCAGCTTTGCAAACTATTAAAGTTCTCTATTAAAGTTTACATCTCATTTAGTGTTGGATGGGAGTGAATCTGCCTGAGTGACATGACAAACAAGATATTTGGATAAAAAAAACGTGGATAAATAATTCATAATGGGAGAGGAAAGTCAGAGAGAGGAAACAGAAGAGGAATGAGATTATTCTTTAAATGAAAATGACTCAATTACCACCTTCTTGCTAGGTCTTGTATGTAATTGGGACGAAAGGATAATTGGTGACAAAACTATGTATTTTAAACTTACTTTTATCTTCCCATCATACCTGGCATTGTACTGTATATAGTATAGAAGTCAGATTTAGTGAAAAATGGATGAATGAATGACTGAAAGACTTAATTTTGAACCAAAAATAGAGAAAAACATAATAAAAAAACAAACAAGACAAAGATTACAGAATCCGAAAAGGGGTAGGTAGAAGTAAAACTTATATGTCCCTACCCCTTTCTTACATTTATTCTTTTAACTCATATTATTTCAACACATTCCCACAATTATTTTCAACTAATACACAACTATCCCCAGTCTGTTTACCACCCAACACCCAGATAGATTGATAGGAAGCAGAGAAGAGTGTTGCTTTAATGAACAAACCAGGAAAACCATCACTGCTGTTTTCCTGGAGATAAAGAGAAAGAGTTTAGGTAGGTGAAAGGAGGAGGTGAAGGAAATGAAAGGCAAAAGAAAACCACCAACAAAACCACAAAATGAGGGTCTGACATTTCATTTTGGCCGTGATCACGTGCTAATACTAACAACAGTGGTGTTTTACAATTGAAAAGATGAACATACATTACATTTTAAATAGCTTAATGTCACATTGATGAGGTCAGGCAGGCTGGAATAAATGAATCCAGTGTAAAGGTCTCGTAGAAATAGTAAAACAAACATGAGGTCAATGTTAGATTTGGATTATTCCCAAGGCCAGTAAGATTATTAAAAAGAGAAGAGGAGAGGATGGAGAGGAGAGGACGTGTGCCAAATGACAACATCGTTGATAGCAGCCTCACGGAGCATGCTCAGCAGGGGCCAACAGATGATTGGTTCAAGGACATGGAGCTAAGTGACGTGGTGAATCGCTGAAAAAGCCAGTCTGTAGGCAGCTATTAATAACAAAACCTACACTAAGCTGAATTTTCACCCCCGCATGTCAGCAATGGGAGGGACTTAATGGAATGTATGTGTGTGTGTGTGTGTGTGTTTGTGTAGGAGGGTGTGTGTCTGGTGTACATGGTAGTCTTCAGTTAGTCAGGACCAATTAGTAGAGCACTGTAGGGTGTGTGTGTGTGTGTGTGTGTCTGCATGCGTGTGTTTACATGGAGACTCCCCCACAGACTATGGAGGAGAGGATTACATAATGTGCTCTCTACGTGCCTGTCGAAGGGTGCAACATGGTGGTTGGCTGTTGCAGCGACACAGATCAGAGGAAATCCCGCTTAGTCTGTCCCCGAGTTCAAGTTTGTTTATTAACCCCACAGGAGGACGTTTTTGTTTACCATCTGCCACAATAAAAGACACATTATTTAAATAATGCAACATGAAAAAAAAGATTTAAAATGCTTTATCAACCATCTTTTTCTGCCGCCTGATGCTTGTATCCACCACAGCGTGTTGTATATGTTGCCATGGTTCTGCATTTCCTCTCCTGTCACATTTAAGAGGACAATCAAGGCTGTCAGGCGGCCACGTGTGTACACGCACACACACACTCTCACTCTCTGCTGCCCTCTCCCACCAGGTGTCCCGCTGTTAAGACGTTCATCAATTTCTTAAAGGGTCAGGATGCAAATAATCACGTGTGCGTGCAAGCAGGTGTCACTGCTACAAACAGGATGTTACATATAAATGAGCTAAAGCTGCCACTGTGACCCAAACAGGGCCAAACACCTTTCATTGAGTACACAGTGGCAAGTAGCAGTTAATTACTTTTATTAAGTGTGTAGTCATAGATTTATGTCATATATTGATGTAATGCAACATAAAGTTTAAATAAATTTTTGTTTTATAAAAAGCCCTACTTCAAAATGTTATATACGCTACTATATATCACACTAGAAAAGGCAATGCAGCTTTCTTTGTATAGCACATTTCATACACCAAGGCCACTCAAAGTGCTTTACATTGCAATAAAATATATAACATAATATATATGACATATATAACATAATAATACAGATACAGATTTACAATAAAAGAGAAGATATCAAAGGTAAAATCAATTACTAAATTGGTTTTTTTTTTAATTAAAAATCACCAAAAAAATAGCAAATATGCAGACAAGAGGTGCAAATATAAAAAATATATTTAAAATTATTTAAAATCGAGTGCAAAAATGAGCTTGTGGTCCCATAAAAATCCATCCAATACCATACTAGATCAGAGACACAGCCTCCAGTACTAAAACAAGAACTGTATTTTGATTTGTCTTATTTGTCAAGAACAAATGCAAATCATACTCTGAGGTCCTCAGGCAGACGTCTTTTGTCTGTTTCAGAGCAGGTCAGGTCAGGGCCCCGAGGCTCTGGAACAATCTGCCCAAGGAAATCAGGTCAGTCGAGGAAGTGATCTCTTTTAAGTCCCTTCTTTAAACATACTTTGATCTGATATTATTTGAGTTTTAATTTCATTTAAACTGTCTTTTATTTCCTCTGTTTTATACACTAAAGTGTAACATGTAAAGCACTTTGTGACTCTTTGGCGAGACAAAAAAAAAAGTCTTTTAAAGTTGCTACCTTGCGTTCAGAGGGAAGTGATAGACATTTTGACTTATTTTTAATATTTTATAATTTTTTTGATTAATCAATTAATCAAGAAAATAATCTTAAACCAAAACTGAATGAAGATGTGTTGGTATATAACAATAAATTAGAAAACAATGGTCACATAAATTATAATGTAGATGACTGAATAATTAAAAAATAAATAATTAATTAAAAAATAATTATTTGATTAATCAAATAAGGAAATAATCTACAGTATAAATGAAAATGTGCTGGCATATAATGATAAATCAGGAAATAATAATCACAAAATGCAAACTACTTATATTATAAATCCTGCTTCTCAAATACGCTAATTTTCAGCTTTTATCTGTTTATAATTACGTACTGAATATCTTTAGGTTATGGTCTGACAAAAAAAAATGTTTTTTGAGGTTGCCACCTTGTGTTTTGGGGGACGTGATGAACATTTGTCACTATTTTCTGATGATTCATTAATTAATAAAAAAAATAATCTACAGATAAAATAAAAATGTGCTGGCATATTACAAAAAAAATCCAGAAATACTAATCACAAAATGCACTTGGAAACTACTGCTGTTATTGCTGGCCCCTTTATAAATAAGGATTATTATTAGTATTATTATTATTATTATTATTAGAAATCCATCTTCTAAAATATGGTAATATTCAGCTGTTTATCTGTTTATAATTGCATATTGAATATCTTTGGGTTTTGGTCAGACAAAAAAAAATATTTTTAAGGTTGCCACCTTGCATTTCAGGGCGACATCATGGACATTTTAATTATTTTCTTATATTTTATAATTTAGATAATTAACTAGTTCAGAAAATAATCTACAGATGAAATAAAAATGAACTGGCATATGTGAATAAATTAGGAAATAATAATCTACTGCTGCTGATGCTGTTAAAGCCTTTGTTACTGCTGGCCCCTCCTGTGATGACTGTTGGCTGACACGTCTGTACCCGGGTGGGGGTCTCGGCTTTTTATCATGTCGGGCAGGAGCCGGGGAGGAGCCGGGGAGTAGGAGGAGGGGTCTGTGTGCGCCCGCAGCGTCACGTGGTCCGCCCTCATCTCCTGTAAACAGCGCATTCACCTCCGGCTACGGCGAGAGGGGAGCGTCAGTCTGCTCCGCGAAAGCGAGAGAGGCGGCTTCTTTCTCGGTGTTTAGCGAACACAAAGTGAGCACCGCGACGGAATATGGCTCGTTTAAGTTAGATATAAGACTGCAAATATCCATATGAGTAGCTGTGTCGAGGAAAGCGTCGCAGCGCCTGGTTTGTGGACCAGAAAGTAACGGCTGTACTACTCTGCTCGAGCAACTCGACGAGGTCCGAGGAAAAAAAAAAGAAGCTTGAATTCAGCCGCGGTTTTTAAGTTAGTTTCGCTTTTTTGGTTGTCGGTTAATCCTTCGAGGCATTTTTAATCAGTAGGTGCGAGTCTTAACTGAAGAAATGGACCGAGGTGGCTGCCAAATGAGCGGCGGTGGCGGCGGTGGCGGTGACCGCAGCGGGCCCGAGGAGTCCGGGATGATCACACTGGAGGACCTGGAGTCGTTCTCGGAAGACCAACTGTCAGACTCGGGCAACGGCAGCCTCGAGGAGGAGGCAGAGACCATGGAGGACGACGAGCAGTCAGACCGGCTGCTGCAATACTGGCAGGACGTGGCGAGGGGACACCAAGTGGAAGTTGCTCAAGGTAAATAATAAAATAAACAAAAACAATAAACAACACGAGGGCTACAATTGAGAACGCTTTTTGTCTACTTAACCAGAGCTAGCCAAAACAAATGTCTGCTTTAGTGCAATCTGTCATCTTTTTTTTGCACAACTTTCATAGACAAGTATAAAGACAACTTGTTAGTTTGGCTCAACCTCCTCAAGGCACAGGCTACCTACCACCATGTGCACTGACCTATTTTCCAGTGAGGCAGATCGACAAACCAGTTCCACCCAGGACTTTACTTTCCCTGTCCCTCAGGCAAACATGTGTTTCAACTACAGACCTGTACAGTTATTATAAAAGTGAATGCATTAAAACCCAAGGACAAACTTTGGAGCACGCAGACAAATAAGTTCAACTTTTGCATGGAGATGGGTTGTTTTTAAATGATCAAACTGCTGCACAAGTGTGATCATGAGAACTGTAGGATCTCTGTTGAACCCCAGAAAGATGAGAAGCAGCTACATGTCACCATTATTATCAACACACTGCAGACAGCTACTGTGGTTCCTGTTTAATAGTCCCACAATTCTACTAAAAAAAGAAGTATCATGGATTGTATGGAAATGTGGATATCCTCAAATTAATTTCACACTGTTGCACTGAAAGCAATAGATCACAAGTAAACTGAGGTGTTAGGGATCATTTACATGCAAGCGAGCATTTCTTATGTGAGGAAAATAGTGTCGATCATGGACGATTATGTTGTTATCAGGCACGTAACAGAAAATACCTGTGTCCTCTTGTGGGTTTAAACATTGTTTTAGGGCCGTATAATCTTTCAGACATCACAACAACATGCTGTGTTTCCTCAAGTGTGATCATGATCATCTCTGTTGGATCCCAGAAAGACGAGAAGTAGCTACATATCACCATTATTATGAATGCATTGCAGACTGTTACTGTAGTTTTTTTTGTTTCATAGTTTCATAATCCTACAAAAAAGAAAATAATTTTCGAGGTCTGCTATAAAATGCACGGATATTTGAAGATCCTCTTAGTGAAAACAGTTGCTAAAAGTCCTCTGTTAACGCTGTTGCACAGATAATTCACGTGATTGTGTTGTTTTTAGGCACATAATAGAAAATACCTGTTTCCTCTTGTGGGTTTAAACATTGTTTTAGGACAGTGTAATCTTTCAGACATCACAACAACGAGCTGTGTTTCCTCAGGTGTGATCACAGGACCTCTAGGATCTCTGTTGGATCCCAGAAAAATGAGAAGCAGCTACATATCACCATTATTTTAGTGGCTAGAAGTCTGCAAAATCAGGAAACACACTGCACACAGATACTGTGTTTTTGTTAAATCTTTCCATAATTCAACACAAAAAAAAATCTTAGGGTCGATTATGAATTGCACGGAAATTTGGAGACCCTCTTACCGCTGTTTCACAGACAGCAAGGGATCACAAGTACAGTGAGGTGTTAGGAAGAATTTACAGCAAGCAAGCATTTCTTTTGTGAGGAAAATAGTGTCTGTAAGGCTCAGCTTTCGCTCAGATACAGTCCACAAAAATCATGGCTGACTGTGTTGTTATCGGGCATATAAAAGAAAATACCTGCTTCCTCTTGTGGGTTTAAATATTCTATTAGGACAGCATAATCTACAGATATTACAAAAATACTACAGTAGTATTACTGTAGGAGTATGATCTAATATCAAAGCAGTGCTAGTAAGGTTTTGTCGTGCCTAGCACATTATAAGCTCAATAGAAAATAAATGGTTACATTAAAATAATTTACATTTGTCTGGCTTTTTGTTTAAAGTGCTCGGTTGTCAAAGAAAATGAAAACACACCATTTTTGCCAGGGCTATAGTCTATAGAAGTGTCACTGGTTCTTGCATATTTACTGGAATATGAAATCTCTGTAATTCAGCATTGGCTTTAGAGTGTATTGAATGGTTATATTATTTCAACCTCAAATTGAAATAAGCAAAAGTGGGGGAAAAAATCACATCATCGCAGTAAACACACTGCTCAAAGCTGCATCCAATAAAGGGCTGCCATGTTCTGCTGGAAATGGTGAAGGATAATCAAACAAAAATAGGATATGAGAAATACTTTTAGCCTCTGTGTATGCAAATCGAGAGCAACAATAAACCAGGGTCAAATTCCTTGTATGTTTACACGCACTTGGCCTATAAAGCCGAAGACACAATAGTTACTCAATGGGGTAAAAAAAGCAATTAAATTAAATGTATTCTCAACTGTGTGAACGCTTTTATGTCGCCACTTTTGAGCTCACCACACAATAACACCACTGGCTGGAATTTGTAAAGTAAAACTAAATAAAAGATTGTTACTGTTATCATCTTTCCACAGTGACAGGCTCTGTTTACAATCGTAATGTTTTCTTTGCTCGTGCTATTCACCGATTCAGAGGCAGAATGGGGCTAGAGTTTTTTCTTGTTTTTAATTGAGTGGAGTTGCAACTTCAGGTCAAAGGTAGCCATGTTGAACACTACAACCAACCACAAGCAGTGTGTGAAATCAGAGTGGAAAAACAAAAGAAAGGGAAAGCAGTCTTATCTCTTTGCTTGATCCACTCACTCAGATGGATCTGTCCTCACCCCTGTGTCACAGTTGTGGAGTGTGGGCCCACAAACTCATGATCTATTTGCAAGCTGTCTGGAATGTGGTCCTCAAGGTTGAACCGCCTTGCAACCCCCGAGACTGAAAAGATGGCCCCCAACAGGCCGATACAGGGTCTGACTTGAGCCTGCAGCAGTTGAGCTGTCCCTCAGGCAGTGCTGTCACAGCACAAAAAGCACTAAGACGTATGGTCCAAATTGGAATTTCGTGTCAAGTTTGCCAGATGCAGTTGTTGTATTTAGTTTGAAGTGGTAGCATAGCTATTGAAGGAATTTATTTGATGGTTACAGCTCCTTTTTTGTAAGTGTTTGTTGTGAAATCACATAAACAAAAGGGAGGGGGGTAACTGATTCTAGTCACTGACATTTCCACATTATCTTGAGAAAATTTTAGTTTTTCTGTGCCTTCAATCATTGTTTTTGTAGATTTGTAGCTCAAGAGTCTGACTTTGCTGTACAAGTAGGGCTGCGCAGTTCATCGAAATATCAAAATCACAATATGGCCAAGTGCAAAATCCAAATCATAAGAGCTGCAATTGCTTGATAAAGGTAAAATGTGTCATTACATGCAATTATAAATGAAGCATTGTGATGCTACAGTGAGGCCCTGGCCAACAAATCACATTCAAGAGGTAAGGGAACATGCTCATTAGGCACAAATTTTCATATTTTTTTCAGTGAAAAGGAAATGCAAAAAACTATTCCCACTAAAATCGCAACTCATATCGCAATATATGTCAAAATAATATTGCACAGCCCGACATAAAAGTCCAGACGTGCTCAGCTGGATACAACAGCAACAGTTGTTTTCAATTCTAGAACCTTCCAAGCCACCGCTAATCACAGATCTTGGATACACAGACCAGAACAATGGACCCATTGAGATGATCTCAACTTCATCAGTTAAATTCCCACTTCACGGCAATAAAGTGCTATTTTCAGAACACACTTTCGATGTCTTACTTGGCCTTGTAGGGCACAGTAAATTGAAGTGATCATCAAAGCCTTCCTTAATAGTAAATGTGTGTATGGTAAATACGTGCTAGTCAAGGTCATGGGTTCCCAACCGTTTTGGCATGTGATTTGGCGTAGCACCATCTATGTGACTGCTCATCACCAGTTTAATGTGCCCATAAGGCAGTCGTAGTTTAGCGTAATTGTGGTTAAAATAATATCTAGGAAGGGTGATTGAAAGGCGAATAATAAACAAAGTAAATAAGACTTACTTGCGAAAAGTCAGAAAAAATGAACACAGTTTTGTGTGGAATACATTTTTTCGAGTGTCTTATATCCCTTTAAGGAGTCCTGACTTCAAGCTGGGAGCCACCCCAGTTTGGCTATTTGTCATCAAACTGGTTGCCCACTAAGAATCCAGTAACAAAGTAGGGCATGTTCTCCGCCCTCTGCTCTGAGACCACAGCACTAATTGAGGACTTAGTACCAAACCACTTGCTGGGGCTTTCTGACTCAGGGGGGATTAGCTACCTTGCCTGCGCTGGTACTGAGGTTGACGCTGCTAAGTCCTGGACTACAGCACAGTTGCTAAGGACACAGGCCAAGGCTGCAGTAAATTCCTTTACTCTAATTGGGATGGAGTCGGGGGGACAGGGGTGACGTGGGAGCTCTGCTGCGCTTGCAGTTTGGAGTTATTTGATTGGCTAATGTTAGCTAATACAGCTTTAATTCCACTGTAGCCACCAACTAGTTGTTTTTACGTTCTGAAATGCCACACCTATATTGTTTAAATGGTATCCATGGCAACATGTGTAACTGCATAGGCGGCTGTGGACACAAATCCAGGGTGCTTAAGGCCTTTATGGACTGTATGATTTTCACGCCGTCTCAGTCAAGCTCCTTACTGCACACAAAGATGATATTATTCGCAATGGTTTTCACAATGGCTCATTTCAAAGTAAAAGGAGGTCAGAGGAGCAGAAATCATCAACTGATCTGGATGCACGAAAGACTTCCAGCTCGTAAACAAGACGGAATTTATTTCTCCAAAGAATGAGGCCAAGAGCGCTCTCAAATGGCCACTGCTGTGTGTGTTTTTTAATCTCCCATCAGTCAACAGCAATTGAAAAGTTAATGACAAAATTGACCTTGTCTCTCTCGGTAAATATTGACAATAATAAGGGCCTTAGCACATCCATGAAACGAATAACAAATTAAACAGCAGCGTTCTTCTGCCAAGTAACACAAACCCTACTTTGTTTAATCTTTTTAGCACACTAATACGTTGTGACAATGCTGACATTTTTTCCATTTTGTAAGTGTGTTTGCAAAAGTTTGAGCTTGTTTCTGTGGTCTGTTCAATGTGCGCTGCCACTGTAAGCAAGTGTTAATAATTCATGCACAGTCAAAACATGAAACGTTACCTGCAGTGGCTGCCAGAAGTTTACGATGACATGCAAAAAGTGCATTCACCCCACATTACCTCAGTTAACTGCAAATGTGAAACCATGGTCAACCTCAGTCTGGACACATCTGAAACATTTCACATGTCTACACCTGTCTAACTATTGTGCATTATATTGCATCGTGTTACGTAATGTTACACATAAGGAAAGCCACAAATAGACTGCACATTGACCACTTACTACAGGGAGGGACTCTAACCCTGCGCCTGTGTATGTCACTGTTCTACTAGCGCTCTGCTGCACTGTGCACTGTACGTTTTTGCAGATAAAGCTTTTTTCCGTCAACCTGTCTACAATGATTACATCAGGGTATACTGATCAAACTCTGCACTAAATTCACGTCTACGACTGCTGGTACAATTTAAACACTTATGTGTAGGCTTCTGACATAGGTGCAATGTAAAAAACATTCATTTTGTATGTTAAACGTATGGTTTGGATTGACGAAAATGCAATGAACAGCCTGTTTGGAAAGTGGTGTTACTGTAGAGTATGATGGTCTTTAAAGAAAAGTCTGAACCTCATGGGAAACGTAGTTGTTAAAAGCAGATTCTGAACAAAATTCCTCACAATTATGTGTCAGTTTGGAAGATGAAAAATTAACATCACCGAGCAGAGGTTAGTGGAACAGAGGCCAGGCTGAAAGTGACGTGGCTAACAGCCCTGTGTTGATTAGAGTGCTCAGGTACAAAAACAAGTGCGCGTTGACTGTTCAACGCTGAACACCTCTAAAAGGTGCTGCCATAGAAACTGATGAGTTTGCTAGCTTGGCCGTGCGTACATTACGTGCTTGAGTGTGTGGATAGCCACGCAGCGGTTTAAGCTGTGATGTGTTTTCTTCCCCTCCTTGTCTCCCTTACTGGACACACACACACACACACACACACACATAAACTAACAGGTAATATTTTACTGTCAAACACACACAGTCATTATCCACGCTGAGGCACTCCTCCTGTAACCTTGATTTCATGAGATCCTGATAAATGACTTTTGTGCCACTGCTCCACTCTCCCTCTCTCTCTGTGTCACACACACACACACACACACACACACACACACGCAGAGCTTTGTTGGTCGTCAAAGGATTGATCACCTAAATACCACAGATCCCTCTGACCCAGTTGTCCTCCATGATATTGACTGACAAAATGTGATTGAATTGGGTTCACCTTAACTGACTTGTATTTGACAGGTCAACATTTGAACTAAGGGACAACTTTATGGAGGAGTTGCGTCTCATATTCATAATATAATGCAGTATGGTCCACACTTTAATCCGTTTAAGCATGTGTGACTAAATTATATCTGTTGCATATGAGTAGTAAAATAACCTATAGCAAGTTTGAATTCCTACAGTTACATAAAAGATGAAAAATCTGAGTTTCAGAGACTTTGTTTCCTGCATTCAGGTGACTTTTAAAGACTTAAAAAAATATGAGTACACTGCAACAGCATTTTTTTGTGTTAAATACTTTAAATTTTACTTTAAATTCCAAAGTAAGACTACAAAATAATTAGTCTGGCATGGATCTCTAGCATTAACTAATACTCATCAGTTTTCATTCATTCATTTTCTCATGCCGCTTGCCCTGGTGTTGAGAGAAAAACTGTTGCAGCAGATTTGATAATGCATGCCCCCATTCCTTTCCTTAGCAAACGGGAATTCTTCTGTCAAGGACATCTAAAATTCTGAAGTATTTCTGTCTCTTAGTACTCTCCATTTCTATCTCTCTTTCATCTCTTACTCACTAAGAAGGACAAGGTGTGAGCAGGTCTTTCTGTGTCACATGCATGCCAAGGAACGACATCAGGTGTAGCTTTTTGAGTTGCAGCAGGGCTTATACTGGCTGTACACAACACCAGAAACAGGTAGTGATAGTGAAAAGGAAAAAAAAGGGGCTGAAAATTTGTCATGAATTGTGAACCCCAGGTGGAAACCAGGAAGGAGCAATTAAAAAGGAAAATCTCCTGGTTGGCAATTATGGGGTAAACTACATTATTTGTTTTTTGTTGTTGCTGTTGTTTTTTACATTATTTGTTCATAAAATGCAGTTAAGCTTCATGAAAGTTTTGGTAATAGGTGAAACATGCTCTAGTGTTTCAAAAGCACTGCCTATTGCTGTAGTCCCTCTCTGTTAATACTAGTCTATATCTGGCCTTGGGCAGCTTTAGTCAGTGTTCCCTCCATCAGCTCCAATAAACATTACTCTCTGCGACATCCTGGCACAGCGCTCTGCCCATCTGGCAGCCTTTTCTCACACAAACTACCATCTCTGCCTGCCAGTAGATTACTGGAAGTGAGGATGATTTATACAGATTAAAGACAGGAGACTGCAACTGTTGGTATAATGTGAGTGGGGGAAAAAGGTGTATGGAATTGGGCTGGACAGTATATTGCTTTTTTATTGTCACTCTGATGCAATAAACACGTTGCAAAAGGGATTTTTTTTGAAGAGGCTGAAAGGGCCTCAGTTTAAATCTACATTGTGCCATTTGTGTTTATTGTTCAGTGTATTCAATAACAAAATGTTGGTAATAATTTTCTTTAATATTTTTATGCAACAATTTGTTTTATTTTAGCAGTACACTGAAAAGCAGCAGAAAATAAGTTTGTGCTTTTGCTCTTATGGAAACGGTTTCACCTATGTAAACAATACTGTATTTCTGCACCACTATTTAAACTGACCATGCACTGTTTGTTTGTCTGTTAACAGATATGGCAGAGCCCATTAATCAACTAACCAGCAACAACAGTGGACGAAGTACCAGAGAACACATCCCCTTCACCCTCCTCTCACGCAAAGAGAAGGTACTTATCTGACTACGACAGATGTACACACTTTTATCTCTCTATACATTTTCATGTTCTATATAAATTGGTTCACCCTTCTGTGTGAGTATGGGTCAGCTATTTATTTTTGACAAGATGATCGTGTCACTCAATACAATAAGCCATTTAAACTCCTTAGGGGACTTATAAATAAAGAGTGCTAATTGGTTTAACTTGAGTTAATTAGTTCATTAAAACTTGGCTGGAGACTACGGTTAAACAAAGGACAATCATGGCACCCTATTCTTAGAGCAGGTTTCAGCGCAGGACAGCACGTTGACGGCAAGCAGACTTCAGTGGGTTATACACCTGAGCTGCAGTGGTGACTGTGCATAGGCAGTGTTTGATTAGGGCCAACAATCAATTAAGGATCAAGGAAGTATATTTAAATTAAATTCCTGTTGTTTACGAGCTTCTTTTTAACTCTGAACACAGATTTTGTCCCGTTGATGTCAGATTTCCAATAAAACCACTAAAAGAAAGTGAAAAGTAGATGCCTCAGAGAGTCGCTCTCCTCTTTCCCTCTCACTCAGTGCAAACAACAGCAGATTCCATTTTCTATCAGTGAGGTGCGCTGACGCCCAAGTACTTGTCATTACTCACTGAAGTCCAATGATCACCTGTGACAGTAACGTCCTTTGCTTGCTCACGCATGATCATACTCTGTGCCCTCTCGCCTTCATCAAAGTGTGTATTCCTGACACGATGGTTCCTCTCCAGGGCAAATTATAATTTCTCTCAGTGTGTCGTCTTTACTGCTTAGCCACAATGTCAGTTGCCTTCTCACTTACAGGGTTTGATATTCGCCCACAAATACAACACTGATGTATTGTAGATTGGTGAAGCCCTGTAGTTTTGGTTGGGTGTTTTGTTTTGACGTAATATGTCAAAGACAGATTACTTCTGTGGTAAATAAACTGGGCAGGATGGTACCGTTTGGTGGTGTTCTGTCAGTTGGTGCTACCCACTCTGGATGAGCTACCAGTAGTGATAGGAGTGGATCGGAATGGACCACTACCAATATTAATGTAGTTGAGAGAGTCAGAGTGGACTATTACCTTTATAAATGTAGTTAAAAGTATGGGTGAGTCCTCTGGAACATTTTTCCCTGCATCCAAAACGCACTACACATGCAGCACATCCTGTTGGTAGGTCATTTTTATCCTTCAGCGATCAGACTGTTGAACTATTGAACTGTAGCACACCTCAACATAGATTTCATTTCCCTACCAGTTATCTTTGTAGTTGACAACTGTAAAATACTGGTCCTCATCATATAGAACAACCAAAATCAGATAGAGGTCCCTGAAGCAAAATCTTGTATGTGTGTATGAATTTAGGGGTCACTGACACTACAAAGGTTAATAACCACTGCTCTGTGTGTCAGGACAATGGCACACGTTGTCAGCCGCAACAGGGAGTTAACAAAATGCAGCTGCATTAATTGCGTTAATGTTTTGTTACATATTAAATACAAGGGGTGGGAAGCACCAGAGAATCCACGATACGATATTATCACGATACAATATTATTGTGATTTTAAATATGTTGCGATATGCTGAGTATTGCGATAAAGCATACTGTGATATATTGCGATTTATTACCTTTTTCCAACTGTAAATTTTGTCCCCAAGGGAAAACTTTGTCAACATCTGTTTTATGTAATAATAATAAGTCTGTTCATCTTACAAAAAATCGATACTTGGCACTGTGTGACAATACGATATTGCCACACAAAAATATCGTGATACTATGCTGTATCGATTTTTTTCCCTCACCACTATTAAATACTTAAGCTTACAGGTAAAAAGTTACAAAAGCAAATGTTACAGAACACAGTTTTATAAGGATACTTAATTCAATTTAGCCCAGAATCCAGGAGCACCGACAGTTTTAACTTAGTCTCGTCTTGTCTTTCTTCATCTGTTCCTTTCCAGTGCGGGGAGCTGCTGTATGAGAAACGCCACTATGAAAAAGGCCACTGGGCTTGTATAACAATGCGTGAGGACACTTACGAACAGAGCATCTGCTATGGTTTCATGAAGATAATGAGATACATCTGCCAGCAGAACTCCTTGGGTAAGTCCACACGCAAGGGACCGTTTACCACATGCAATCAGGTTCTGGCCTTTTCAGTTCCCAGTCTCATTGTCGTTTGATGGTAATAATCCCCAAGCCAGTAAATTTTCAAGCCTGCCTGACAGGTAATAATGACCCTTTTCTTTTACATCTCTAGGTGAATACCTGGGCATGACGCTGCCTATCATCACAGTGGTGCGCACAAACGAGAACCATTCTGTGATCTCCAACGACGTCACTGTGGCGTATTTCCTACCTGCTGAGCATCAGGCCCAGCCCCCACAACCTCAAGACAATGACATCGTCATAGAGATCTGGCCCGCCACTACTGTATTCACAAGGTCAGTAGAGAATCAAAGTAAAATTACACTTGTAATTGTAATTAGCTGCGGTTACATGGACAATAGTCATGAATCCAATTGAAATGCCTTTTTTAGCGATTCCAACTTAACTGTTTACATGGACACTAAATAAAGTGACCCAATAAGAGGTGCGTTTACATACTACATTACTACAATCCATCAGAACATAAATTTTTGCCTACAGTAAAGTGGTTCGGCCTGCTGTGAACCATCTAACGTGTCAGAAATATAACAGAAGGTTATTTTCCAACTTCACTGAGAAAATTCAATTCATTCAATACATAAAGTTGTAGAAGAAGACAAGGGGTTCGACCTGTTATTACAATTTAGTAAAAAGCAACATAGATGTAGCTCAGTTTACTTTGTGTAGCTACAATTTACAGATGACCCCCTCATACCTCACATACAATTTACTGTTTGTCCCTAAATGTCTGCTGGTTACTTGCAGCCATAGACAATTGTTATGTCAAGCGTCCTAACAATTCAGCCTGTAGCAACACTACATAAGGCCACTTTTAAAATGAAAGCCTTCATTTATTAATCAGAACACTCACATGAGAAAGCAGCTCTAGCAGAGGGCTGAATATTTTTTAATTTTATGAATGATTCTCTGTTAAAATCAGCAGATGGAGGTGCGTAGGAACAACTGTTGCAGCCCCTACGTCACCTAATGTTACCCCAACATAGGGGCAAACATGCGCAGACAGAACATATTTATTCCAACTAGCTGCTAATTTGTATTTAACCTTTATTTAACCAGGAAGTCCCATTGAGATTGAAAACCTCTTTTACAAGAGAGACTTGGCCGAGGTAGCAGCCAATCAAAACACATCTATCCAAAAATAGTGGCCTCTCAAGAAAAACAAGCGCATGTCTCTGTCACCACATTCTTTACGATGCCATGTAAACGCACCTTATGACTTTTTACACTGAGTGATCAATAGTGCTACATTCAATGCTTGGTCTGTTTTCTTTGCACATGGAAATTTGATGCCTCCTACTCAAACACCTCTCCTTTCTTCCTCCAGGCCCTTTAGTGGTCCCACCAATGAAGTGACCATCATTAACCAGATCAGCGCCATGGCTGAGCAGCTAGACTCCCCCGGTTTGTGCATCAACGACTCGTTCATCGTGGCCGGCTACACCAACCCTGCCCACAGCAACCGTCAGAATGAGATCTGGTTCCTAGAGCGACGCTGAGGGACTAGGAGATAACGCATCATCTTATCTGTGACCCTTGAGCCTCATAAAGACTCCCTTTACACTGCCACAGCTCAGCTACAGCCTCAAGTGCAACCCAGACTTAAGCCACCACCTCTACCTGAAATGACCACCAGCCCAGCAGACTCCAGATCAGTTGGAGCCTGAAAAAAAAAACCTCACTCTACCCTCAGTGAATTTTCATCCATGTTCATTTATATAGATCCTTATTTTGTCCATAAGAACTGAACCAAACCACTGCCATACTCTCATAGACACAACCCAGATGCTAAGATAAAGCATAGCATTTAACTTCTGCTTTTACATGAGGTGATAAAAAAACACTTTCCTCAGCACAGTGCCCTTTAGTTAAAAAAATAGTTTGAACTCTTAGTGCTCTGTGGTGACCGTCGATTACTGTCAGAAACATGCAACAACCTGTCTGTCCACAGCAAGGAGCAGGTTCCCAGTGCACATGCAGCCTTATCGTTCTCCCTCTCTGTTTGTTGCACAGCTAGTGTCTTGTCATGTGGGGTAAAGGTCAATGCACAACAACAACAACAACAAAAAAGTTTCTCTGTCATTCTTTAGCTTGCTGAGGTGATTTCAGCTGTGTCACTGTTGATCTGCTGTTTCTTTATCTCTGGATTACGTGATCCACTGCAGGTTACAATGCAATGCCAGTCACACCGTACTGGAAACTGTTAAAGTAAGTACAATGTTAACCAACAATCAACAGGCCAGTTATTACAGTTGCTGGGCCACTAACCTAACCCAATCAAAGGGTACGTTCAGCAGTTGGTATTGCAGGTTGGGGAAGGGATGGCGCCATTCACAACTAAGCTCGCCCTTTTCACATGCTCAAGCTCCTAAGCTACTTAGTCTGCAAGGTTTTGTTCTAGTTCAGCCTTTTTGTGAAGACCCAATGTATGTACATGAGACAGGGAAAACTTGAACGAGGTTTAATTAAGATTACAATACAGCAGGTGACTCTCATCTAACTTACACCAACGTCTTACATGTTCTCACACAATATTACACAGTCAACAACTTGTTGTGATCAAACCTGTGCAGCATCATGTTGTACAAAACCTTTTTTGGCTATGCGCACTAAGGCCCCGTCTACACATATACGGGTATTTTTGAAAGCTGATATTTTCTCCCTCCATTTTAAATATAATTTAGTCCTTGTACCTTCACTGTACAAAAGTCTACCTCGTAGCAAAGGTAGCAAAGTGTACAAGCTAACGTTAATTTTTTTTAAAAACACCTACTGGAGATCTCGTCACCGTAAAGTCCTGTTCAACGTAAGGATGAAGGAGCTAACTCAAACATATGAGTGATGCTAACATGTTCTCACACAATATCTTATTGCGATCAAACCTATGGAGACTTATCGTCCTAGTACCATGTTGTGCAGAACCTTTTTTGGCTATGCACACTAAGGCCCTGTCTACACGTGTACAGATATTTTTGAAAGCTGATATTTTTCCCATTCCATTTTAACCTTCATTTTACAAAAGTCTACCTCGTCACAAAGGTAGCAACGTTACTTTTGTCAAAAACACCTACTGGAGATCTCGTCACCATAAATTCCTGCTCAATTAAAGAATGAAGGCACACCCTCAAACATACAACTGATGCACTGCATATGCAAAAGTTTTCCTTCCTTTCCTCATCGACAACAATCCGACTCTTGAAAGCCTCCCACTATCAGCTGATTCGACCTGGGCTGATCTAAAACTGTTGTTTCTGCCGGACTTTAGACCGCAGACACCGAGGTTGAGCTTTAATTTTGGGTGCAGCAGATGCCTCCGTTCGTCTAAGTGCAATGCAGCACTACGAAGTTAAGTGCAAAGTAGTCATTAGATTGAGCAGTGCTGACAACATGTAAACAATCTGGTCGTCGAATTGAGAAGATTATGTCATTGTTTTCCAAAGGCTCCACTTTACACGTCAACACAAATCAACAGTAACCATAGCTTTTGAAAAATCTGCACCCTAGAAGGCATTTTCAGTGATATTAAAGTCAGTTTGCGTGTGAACGAGAGGCCAAATTGTGGAGGAAAATAATTGTTTATGTGTATACAGGGCCTAAACTGCCTTACGGCACCATAACTGCAGTAACACCTCTATTGTAGCACAAAGATAATAGTAAATACCAATGCCATACCAACACAAACCAAATATACGTGCTTAAATGCCTCTCAAACAACAGGTGACACTAAGCTAGAAAACACACTCGAACAGGACATGTTCATGTGTGTTTGTGTATGAATGTACAGCTGCAGGGAGGGTAAACACAAAGTGACACTTCAACAAACCAAACACAGAAAAGTTCACTGATTTCACAGCTGAATGACAATCACAAAGTACTTATATATTATATACACCCTTTTCTCTTAAGAAAGTCAAGGCATTCCTCGTTTCAGATCTACTCACACACGGGAATAGTCGCATACAGACCTCCTTCTCACGCTCTTTTTACCTGCTGCTTTGTGTCAATGTTAGCGATTATGCATTCACTGCTGACGTGCAAACACCGCTGCTGCTGAGTAGAGACAATGCAACCGGGAAAAGATGTAGAGTACACTACTGTGATTATACTCTTTTTGTTAAATAGGAGCTAAACTGTTTTAGTTAAAGCTGTTTTTAATGTTCTATCACCAATGTAAAGAGAGTCTATAAAGTCAGGGTGAAAGAAGTGTGTACGTTTATCTTTATATTTTTAATTAAAAATAACTCGTGCAATTCAACAACAAAAAAAGAGTGATACACATCAAACCAGCTACACCGAGAGATCAGTGATGTAGGAATGTTTCTGCTTAGGAAATTTACATTTACAAGTTGTCTGCAGGTGACATAAAACAGGAACTAGCCAAATCATCACTGTGTGAGGATTTTAAACAGGACAGGGGCGTCCTATGAAATGCGTAAGCAGTCAGGTATTGAGGCCTGTTATAAAGGTGGTAGTAAGCTCGAATTGTGAGGACCCTTCATCTTCTTTAATCTATATGAGAAGAAATAAGCAGGTCAGACAGTTAGTATTGGGTTGGGAAGGTTGCCCAGTGTGAAAGTCAGTTTGGTTGACATCCAAATCCAAAGAATTTATGTTGCATTAAATGATTGTACAGACGCTCTATGACAACTGTAAACACTTGCAAAGCCATGATACATGTGGGGTTGGTTTTCCCTTTAAGAGCCTGGTTATATGGGAACATCAAGTGTGAGGATTTTCATTTTTTTTTTCCTTTCTTCTCGCTTATTGTTCGCTTATAGTGTTTTTTTGCAAAAGTGTGCTGTACTGTGAAAATTCAAGTGCAACAGCAAGAGCTACTGTGGTTTTTCTCTGTTTAATAAAAACGTGCTCGTCTCCTGTCTTGAAATGTACAGTGATGCTGAGTTTTAATGGGTTCGTATATACAAAACACATGTTCCGCACGGTTCTGGGAGAATTACTGCAGAAGTGTGTGTTTTAATAATAAATGATTAGTGACGAGAATGACGAGTATTCACTCTCATCTGTTGCCAAGTGCAATCTGAATTATTAAGAAAGAGCAAAATTAAAATCTCTTCACAGGCTCTTAATGATATCCCTCTACTTTTGATGTGAACGTCACCGTGATCGATTTATATTCTTGCTTCATACTTGTACATACATACTAACCGACAGCTGTATCCTAGAATATCCCTAAAGGTTATTCCTTTCTTTTTGGGGGCTCAAGTGTTGCAAACAAAAGGGGTCACACCCTGCTTTGTTCTCACACATATAGCATAACCAATTTAACAAGAAGAACTGGTGCTTAGTTACTGTAGCATAGTAACATGATGAGTTAGGGTCACACACATGCTATAGTGTGTCAGAGTGCACACCTATAGAGTGCACAGTAAAGTACACAGTAGCCTGCAGTGCTGTTTATCAAGCTAGATTGTTGTGGTGTGACTTGTACACTCACCGGCCACTTTATTAGGTACACCTTACTAGTACCAGGTGGAACCCCTTTGTCCTCACAGCTGCCTTAATTCTTGGTGGTATAGATTCAACAAGGTGCTGGAAACATTCCTCAGAGATCTTGGTCCATATTGACATGATAGCATCACACAGTTGCAGCAGATTTGTCGGCTACACATCCATGATGTGAATCTCCTGTTCCACCACATCCCAAAGGTGCTCTATTGGATTGAGATCTGGTGACTGTGGAGGCCATTGGAGTACAGTGAACTCATTGTCATGTTCAAGAAACCAGTTTGAGATGATCTGAGCTTTGTGACATGGTGCGTTATCCTGCTGGAAGTAGACATCAGCAGATGGGTACACTGTGGTCATAAAGGGATGGACACGGTCAGCAACAATACTCAGGTAGGCTGTGGTGTTTAAACCATGCTCAGTTGGTACTAAGGGGCCCAAAGTGTACCAAGAAAATATCCCCACACCATTACACCACCAGCACCAGCCTGAGCCGTAGATACAAGGCAGGATGGATCCATGCTTTCATGTTGTTTACACCAAATTCTGACCCTACCATCTGAATGTGGCAGCAGAAACTGAGAGTGTGGATTTCACAGTTCTGAAAAAAGGGAGATGCACTGTGGTGCTGAAGGCAGCGGGCTACCAATCTGCTCTGCACCACCGATGAGACTGAAGAAGCCTCTCGGATGAAAGGTGAAACGTCTTCAAGAAACTCAAGCAAGCCCAGTTGCCTATGATACAGAACTAAAGATCACCATGACCTGGATGACTGAGAATCTTCACTGATATTTTTGCATCAATTACTTAAAATTTATGTGGAACATGCCACTAAAACAAGTCCTAACTTACACCATTTACCATTACAACACAGGGTGTAAAACTTTATGACAGATGATATCTCAGCTCTGGCTCGGACACGGTGGCCTAGATTTTCACTGACATTACAAGCTCTGTCTGTAAAACCAACCACACACACTCTGTCACAATCACAATGCTGCTGAGACATGACAAAACAGAAGGCTGCCTCAGCGGTTACAAGGACAAATACTGGCCTCCATCTAAAGTCTGAAGGAAAATAACACAACGGAGCCCCCAAAAAACCCGTCTGCATGACTGGTTCATTTTTCTGATTTGCCCAACAATCATTAAATTCTGCCTGAACGACTGCAGCGATGTTCATTTTACACCTGAGTGCGGTGTTGTCTCTGTTTTGGGTGCTGTCTGGTCAAATTAAGGGAGGGCAGTGGGAAATGGGGGTTACCAAGCAGGGTGCAGACGCCATCCAGTCAGGGGGTAACATGAAGAGAAGGTGAAAATGAGAGTCAAAGTAATTATAGAACAAGCGAGAAAAACTCTTACACCAAAAGGGACGTGCACGATGGTCGATTAAATGATTAAACGCTGCTACTCTCGCTAGATGGCACCAGAAGTATAAGCCTACTTTCAGACGAGTCAACTAGTCTAAGTTCAGCTAAATTAGTCATTAGTGAACATCCCTAATTACAAACACTCCAAAAAGAATCAGAGAGGAGCGGAGAAAGGACACGACGAAGACCTGACACAGCTACTGTACAACAGGTCTGAAATCTCAAATGCAGATGTCACATTCCAGCTGTCCAGCCGCTTGAGACAGATGAAGTGTAGCTGCACATTTACAGTACAGTACACACAGACAGTGAGCCAACCCGTGACGAGGAGTGAGAGAAAGAGCCTGCAGGGTCCCTTGATAATCGAGAACCATTACATCCACCAGTTCTCAAAGCCAGACCACCGAGTGTGACAGGAAGTTGCTTTCAAGACAAATCAATCAGTGTAATATTAACTGAGTCAGCAGAACCACACAGGCAGAGTAAAGACATGTGATGCTGAGACAAAGATTACAGTTGAGGATCTTTTTCCTAACAGAAGCAGACAGTGGCCACAAGGTGGCAGCAAAGCACCAGAAATAAACAAAAGCTCTGTGATGATGAAATCAAAACAAACATGACTGATGGGAATATAAAACCAACTTGTGTCTAAGTTTAAATGTGTTTGTCTGTTTTCTGATGTGAATCAGACAGTGAAAACATAACAGACAAAAGATTATGATGCTTATAGATCCCCGTTCAATAGTTTTAACTCTTAGCACTCTGTGAACAGTGTCGTGATGAGTGTCAGAAACATGCAACAGCCTGTCTTTCCACAACAGAAGGTAATTGCTCGTGCCTACCTCAAGGTAGCGCGCCTGGTAAGCAGACAGGACCTCTCCCACAGGAACCACCACCTTCTCCACGCTGCGCTGGTGGGAATGGGCCCGGATGTCTGGGCTCTCCTCTGAACGCAGCTCAATGTGGGCGATGAGCAAATTAGAGATCACCGCCTGCACCGCCTGCAGGGACGGAGTAAGAAGAGATAATTTAATTGAGAATTTTTATTATTAGGTCAGAGAGAGAGAATAATTATTAATAAACACAGATATGGTGTATTGTTCTTACCTTTGCATCTCCTCCTGGAGTTGCACTAAGGGCCAGGACGCGGAACTGAAGAGTCTGGCTGCCGAGCTGTCGGATCACCTGAGCAACAGAGAGAGGAGGAGAGAGTGTGGGACATTAGAGCTTATATCTGACAAACTCAAAGTCCAAGAATGTGAACCTAAAGAGGCAACCCCACCTTGGAAACAGAAGTGAGCGATTAAAATCCTCTACTACGGTGTATTGAATTTAATTTCACAACGTGTATCTAAATTATTATCCAGTACATTTTCTGTAAAATAACTGTTTGTGGGTAAACTACCCAGAGGGAAGTGTTCATTTTTAGCCAGTCCAATTGATTTAAACGACTTCCTGAAAATTCCTTCATGACATTAAAGCAAACATCCTCTAAAACTGCTCTGAGCAGCCCTGCTCATTGATTTCCAACATTGCCCACAGTGGTTGTAGCGCACTCATACATATTATAGGGATAATTCCCTTGGTATACAGCAATTTGTCACCCAATATTACTAGGAAATAAAAGTAAATGAAGTTTCACACTGCCAACTCAAAGATGCTTTGACTGTTTCTGTATTTCCATAACCGCTTATCCTGTTAGGGGTCATCAGCTGACACATAGAGACAGACAATCATTCACTGTCACATTCATACCTACGGGCCTTTTAGGGTACCAATTAACCTGCATGTCTTTGGACGGTGGGAGGAAGCTGGAGCACCCAGAGAAAACCCACGCTGACATGTGGAGAACATGCACACATAGAAGGGCTCCCCCATCGTGGATTTGACTGTTCCAAATCATAATATAGTTCTACCTACAGTGTGTGAACATCCAGTGATGCACAAAGTTGGTCTCTAAGTATAACAAGGGTGTCTAAAGGTATCAGACACTTAAATCTAATGATTTTTAAGACATTTTAAAGGCATTTTTAACCAAATTCAAGACTGATTTTTGGACTTATTTTCCAAAATTAAAGCATTGCAGGTAAATATAAACGCTAGTATACATGTGGTTATTAGAGTAAGGTGAATCTACACTTTGCCTACAGGTAAGAGCAAATACACAATAAAAACACAGCATTAGGTTCAGAGTTAGGTGTAAAGACTTCTAACATCAGAAATGTGAGCTTTCACACAGGAAATCTTGGCTTGTTTTTACGCCAATGATAATGTTTGTGGCAATTAAAACCTCACATATTCAAATTTAAGACCGTTTAATGAATATTTAGGCTAAATATATATAAAATTGAATTCAAGACTTTTTTAAGGACCTGCAGCAGACACCGATAACCACAGCCTCTGTTTTCTGCAGCAGACTTCTTGTAACCACCTTTCAAGTTTATAAGAGTGAGTGTTACTTAGTGAGGAAATCTTTTGGTTGGATTATCAGAATTTAACTTGGCAAGTAGCATGTAAATACTGTCAGCAGCATTCCTGAGTGAAATAAATTGAATGGCAGAAGCTGTGATCATTAGTGACAGGTTGGTGTACCTGACAATAGGCATGGTTGCCCAGCGCCTTGTGGGCTTCATCGATCACCACACACTTGACCTGCTGGGCAGGGCAGGTGTCTCTGGACAGATCGTTCACCATGACCTGGGGGGTGAGGAAGAAGACGCGCTTGGTCCTCCATATCTCCTGTCTCTGCTTTGCTGCTGTGGTGCCTGTGGAAAAGGAGACTCGTTAATAGAGGCTAAAAGACAAAAGATGGGTGTCAGGGGGTTTTGTGTCATGACTGTTACCTGTCAGCTCGGCCATGTGTGCCTGTGGGATCCCCATCACTTTATAGCAGGCCTCGATCTGTTGTGCCACCAGAGGTTTGGTGGGAGCCATGAATACAATCTTCCCCGATGGATACCAGCGGTAGAAGTTGTACATCACCACAGAGGCTATGAAAGTCTTCCCCAGGCCAGTGGGAAGACACACCAGTGTGTTTTGAAACAGGGCAGCCTCTGATATCTTCAGCTGGTACTCCCTGATGGGATAGTTCGTGGGGTAAATCCATACCTTAGCAGAGGAGCTGTCAAAGCCAGGGAAGTCTGGGTATGATTGCCCACCTGACGGGACGGGAGAGAGGGCAGTGCTCTCTGTTGCTACAGGGTTGTCAATTTGGAAAGAGTTCGCATCACCAAGTTGCAGGTTCTGTTCGGCTTCATAGACAGCAACTATCATCAAATCATCGTCATCATCTTCATCTTCATACGCAGGCTCCTCTGTCCTCACCGAGCTCTCTGTTGTGGATGTGGACCCCTGACCTACCTGAGCCCACAGAGGATTTTGAGGAGGGTGTGCTGTAACGTTAGCTAACGTTACCTGTGCGGCGTTGCTCGGGGTTGTTTTGCGCCGTCCAGCGGCTTTCTTGCCATCTTTTTTCGGTTGTGCGACTTTGCTTTGAGAGACGGGTGCTCCCCAAGTCTGAAACAAAGTCCTCTGATTAGTGCCACTACTCATTTTCACTCGCTGTGGGGGAAAACTTTGAGAAAAAGTGTCGTGTGACGAGCAGCAACATTGCAAACTGAGCACCCCGGAATACAAATACGGGGTCACTTCCGTTCACGCCTTACCAAAATAAAACCATATACATAACAACGGTTTTACTCAAGAGTAATTTCTGTCATTAAAATACATTTTCAAGTAAAACAAAAAATCAGCTTGTTGTTGGCGTAAATATATCAAACTTAAAACTAACCGAGCACACGTACGTTGGCTACATTTAACACGGATGCTTTTACTTTGTTAGCGTGACACCGGAACAACATCAAAAGTTTGAGTTCCTCTCCCGCTCTACGAGACGACGCAGTCATGTTACCATAGCAATGGACAGAAGCAAATGGGAGCATATACTCACCTGTTTTCAGGTAATTACGTTAAGTAATTAGCCTACTCTCAAACTGTAAAGCACCAACTTGCGCTTTTATACCTACAATGATTCATTCGTGCTGTTAGCTGCTTTTGCTAACTTCCGGTAAACGGCTACTAACCCTAGCTACCGGTGTTAGCATAAAGCTAGCTTGTAGCTCTAGATAGATAGATACATAGATAACGTTACATAGGTAGATATATACTTTATTACACTTAGGGATAGACAATTTAAGAATAAAAACATAAGAATAAAACCACAGTAGTGAAATGATAGTCTACTCCCATGACTACTACAGTAGATATGCTTATAATGGTAGTGCACGTTTAGCTGGTTGTCACTTTCCATACATCTATGGACTCCTCTCGTCTGCAGGCTTCTGCACGTGGATACCTGGTGAGAAACGAAATCCGTCGTGCACGAAAAGACTTTGAGGACATCGTGACAGAGATTGATGGAGGCTTGACCCATGTAGAGTGGAGGCAGGGGGTTATTCCCATCCCTCGCTTCACAGACACTGTAAGTAACTGAAACTACTGTGAGAGTGAGTTCATCAGCTTCTTCTCATGCTTTTTGCTCATGCATCCTCAGGAAGGCCCATTTCTACGACTCAGCAGCTCTGCCAGCAAACCTCCAAACCCACGACTGGATGTCAGTGCCAGCCACCACAGTCCATCATCATCATCCTCAGCACCCTTATCAGAGAACAGAGGAGATTATCCTGTCCTGTTGGAGAGGACAGAAGCAGAGAGAGATGATTCACAAACCAAAGGTCAGGACTTTCTTTCTCAGGACTGTTTCCACAGCAGCAGTGTTAGAGGGGATGGAGAGGGACAGAGAGAAAGCACAGTGGAGGAGAGAGATGGAGACTCTACTACCGTCTGGAGCAGTTTGGAGCTGGACGTGAGCTATGGTCACTCTCACAAAGGTGAGACTTGTCCACGTAACAGTAGTTGTTCCCTGCACATTTTTGGTATTGAATGAGATGAGAGATTGAAGAGATTACTTATTGTGCATGTCTCCTCCATATATCCTTTGGGTTGCAGACAGTACAAGACATCTGAGAAAGTCATGTTGGGCTTTAGGAAACACTGATGGACATTTTTCACCATTTTTAGACATTTTATAGACAGACAACGAATCGATTAATCAAGAAAATAATCAACAGATTTATCAGCAGTGAAAATAATTGCTAGTTGCAGCTCTCAGCTCTCACCATCTCAGTTTACAGGAGCTCAAGTAGCTGCTGTCAATTACTTTTTTGTTTTTAATTTTCAGGTTTTCTTTTTTGAATTTGCAATTTTCAACAATATGATACTGAAGAGCAGAATCAAAGTAGCTGGAAATAGCAAATGTTTTGGCACTTTTCCTTGAGAACTGACTTAATTATTAATCAATTAACAATATTGGTAAAAAAAAAAATAGATTCATTGTTGAGGCACTTATCTTGTTGTGGAAGCACTGCAAACGGCTGTGGTTTGTTTAAAATAGAATTAAAAGTCAATGGGTCGACATTATAATTAGTTTTAGTTATTTAAAACAGTGACCTGCTTCAACGTTTTAATATAACTTCAAGAAAATTGTCTAAATGGGAGCGATATCATTGCATACAAGTTGATTCATCTCACCACATTTGAAGGTTTTTCACTTAAAAATAAGCAAAAGAAAATAAAAATCTGACAATGGTGTAAAACACATGTCGCACCTGTGTGGTTGCCTCTTGTAGTGTATATGCCTTATCTATCATTTTGAATTTGTCATCCCTCCTGTAGGTCCTCAGCAGTACGGCTTGGCTCAGGAGGTGCCCTGTACCCCAGAGGCCTTGCGTCGCCATAGAAACACCCTGACCATGGAGCTGGTTTGGCTCCAGCAGGCCATTGAAAGCAGGAAGAAGGTGAGGCAGAGGAAGGGAGAGATGTAGTGTTTCCCTGCATTTATTTAGCTTTGGCAGTCTCCCACTGGAAGAAAATTGCCTCTGCTGCAAGACTGAATTTATTGAGTGACCTCAAGAATAAGCCAGTACAGTGAGTTCATGCTACAGCAGTTCTGGAAAGAAATACCTACATTGTAAGTATCCGTACCTGAATAATAACTATAGTGCATTTGCAGCAGCTACTTATTAAAGACAATCACCATGTCCTGAAAGCAGCACAGATACTGAAGCTATGCACATGATTCAGCCTGTTTTTTTCCTACAATCTTACGTGCGTTATTAAGTGCACACATCTGTAATGCTACTTACAGTATTTAACTGCCTGCACCCTTCGCACTCAGACTGTGCACCAATTGAATCCCGTAAATTATCTTTAACAACATGAATGTCGTCATGAGGCCCACATCACAGTTTCCATGAAGCACTCTGCAGCTCCACAGGGTGCCAAGGTGCCAAGATGTGCACAGAGAACACTTAATGGTAACAGCAACTGAACTCAGAGCAAGGTTATTAAACTTAACTGAAATGAAACTAAAAAGTAAAAAATATATTAGTTAACTGAAATAGAATAAATGTACATTAATCAAAAACTGTATTGTGTACATAGAAAGCTAACTAAAGTAAAATATAAATATACAGGAGATGTATCAAATTCATCAACACAACAAGCAGGGGGAGGCATTGGTGCATATTGAGACTGGGATGTCTACATGACTGTGTGTTATTTGCCTTCACAAGGTGTTGTGTTTGTATGTAATACCTATTTTTAACTTCTTAAATCTTGTCAAATACCCCCATATAATTAAAAAAAATGACTGAAACCAAGAAAAACTAAACTAAAATTTAACATTTAAAATGAGCAAACCCACTCTGGAAACTAACTAAAACTAAACTGAACTGAAAACAAAAATTAAAAAGGAAATAGAAACTAATAGAAAATACAAAACTACAGTAACTCTGACTCAGAGGAAGCCGAATTTACTCATGCATGTGACTTAAGCTCACCTAATGTATAACTAGGCAGAAAATTAACTTTAAACTGTTGTTTTCCCTTCTGTCTCCTCCTCCGCAGTACTTGTCACTGAAGGACAGGCTGAGTGTTTCCTGACAGCAGACGTAATCTGAACTGGACCAGACAACTGAAGTCACTCAAGTAGCGTCTTAATATTTTATACAGAAACACGGTAAATAAATTGATGTCTGTGGTTTTGATCACGTGTTGGATGAAATATGTACATTGTGTATTTAAAATAAATGAATTTTATTTTTATAAAAAGTCTTCTCTCTGCTTTTGTTGCTGCTTTTCTTTTCTCGCTGACACAGGCATCATGACACAAATTGTATTTGGCACAGGTAGTTACTGTCGTGTAGGAAGAAGGTTCATTCAGAGAGATGAAGTGAAGGGTCCTTGGCTCTAAACAAGTTTGTATTGTGACTCATAGAAGCTCAAATTTCCCATTTGGATCACAATGAATGAGCTCTCACTCATCACATCCTACAATTCACATGACTGTCTCCTGTTAAGCTGCTGTTGTCTTTTAATGTCATTAAAGAACACCCACAGAAAAGTTTTTAAAGCCAAAAAATAAATGTGTTTAAAGGTCACTTTTGAGAAATTTCAGTACTGGTTTTATTACCTACTGGTTCCTGCACTTGCCAGGTAATGTTAATATAAATGACATATTTGGCAATTATTTTTTGGGTGAAAATACAGACAACTGGGTGCAGAGGTTATCTTATTGATTCAGCCTACAACACAGTGACCCAGCCCATTCTCTCCTCCTCTGTCTGTCCCTTTTGTTGTGGTTGCTGCCGATGGTTTGGCCCACAAAGCCAGTCATTGCTGGCCACGCTGCCATAGCAACTAGGAAATACTCACCGCCGTCAGTGGAGTAGTGTGTGAATGTGTGTGTTAAGGGGGGATAGAGAGAGCAGAACGTGGTGAGTGGGAGTCCAGACAGACCACAACAACAGAAGGGACCGATTTTTCACCTTTGCCTTCAGTTCTACGATTTCCTCGCTTCGTCTTCCAGCAGCCGTGTGAGTGACTCAACAGTCTGTGTGTATCATAGATTTGTATTTGTGTTTGGCTGTTGAAGAAGTGTGAATGTATCTGGTGTGTTAAGATGGTCTGTAAATGCTACTCTAGGTTTAGAGAGTGTTATATGTGGACTCAAAAATACTTGGCTTTTTAAAAATGTGTCTGTGACAGCAACAGCTGGCTCAGAGATGGCTGCCAGCACCACAGCCACAACTCTCCTGCCTCCAGTGAAGAGCGTGGTGGTGTATAGGAATGGAGACCCTTTCTACAATGGACGGAGGTTCGTGGTCAACCAGCGACAGGTCGCCACCATGGAGGCCTTTCTGACTGAGGTGACCCTGAGCATCGGGGCTCCGCTCGCCGTCAGGACTCTGTACACCCCGAGGCAGGGCCACAGGGTCACAGACCTGCAGGACCTTCAGACAGGAGCCCAGTATGTTGCTGCTGGCTTTGAAAGGTTCAAGAAGCTGGAGTGAGTACAAAACACATTCACTGTGCTGATACTGGGGATCATGTTAATGATTTAATAGGTGGTTTTCTGTATCTAACTTGAAAGTAAATGAATCCTGACAGGTTTTGATGCTTGGAAAAGAGATGTTGATACTGGAGGATTTGTCTTTATCATATCTGTTGTAGTTACCTGAACGCAAGAACAAAAAAGCAGCCTGCTGCCCGTGAAGAAACCCAGGTAGGCTTTTATTTTGTCATGTGGACAGCTTGTTTTTAAAGGTCCCGTGTGTAAGATTTAGAGAGATTTAGTGACATCTAGTGGTGAGGATGGCAGATTGCAACCAGCTGAAACTACTCCCGCTTAGATTTCTTTCACTTTTCATAGTTCAGGAGGTTTTTAGTGGGAGCCGAATTCTCCACAGAGGTCTCTTCCTCTCCAAAATAAATGGACCAGGTGATTGTAAACTGTGAAAACATTAAATAAAGTAGTTTCACGTTAAAATCAGTGTTTCTCCGATGATGTCCTGCATGTCGTAGATGGCACACGAGCCCAGCGTCTGCTAATGCAACCCGGTCTGACTCCTTACTCGTCTAAGTTCGGCGCTTGGTCAGTGACTTGCATCGTCAGACAATGATAAAAAAAGCTGTCCTTTAATGTTGGCATGATATGTAGCCGGTCACCGTTATACTTAAGCGGCGCTCAGCAGCGTCAGGGAAACGCGACGGGACAAGAACGAAAGTTAAAGCGGTGAGTCCAAGTAGGGCAGGTGGCAAAGGCGCTGGATGGGTCCGACAAACACTGACTTTCACCCGGGAGAGCGGTATTTGCAGCCCATAAGATTCTAAAGCTAAACCATGTTCTGTTTTTTGCTAAACCTAACCACGTGCGTTAGTTGTTGGGGGGAAAAAAGGTCAATTCGCGGTGTTGTACTGACGTAGTGCGTTTATTTTGAAAGAGACTGTATGTAAACGGTAAATTTCCTGTGAAAACAGAAGTGTATTTTGAAAGAAGACAATGTATGTAACAGGCAGAACATCCCAGAACCTCCACAACCAACACACACAGGGTACCTTTCACATCGTGTCTGGACATGGAAGGTCTGTGACCAAACGTTGATATGTGACAAGGGCGGAACGAGAATGTGTTGGCTAATGTATGCTCACTGTTAACTTAAGCTTAACTTAAGCTCCAGACGTTCAGGAGGTTTTTACAAGGAGCCAAATTATCCACAGGGGTCTCTTCCTCAAACTGAAACAAACAACACAAACTGACCTGGTGATTTAAACCGGTAAAAACACTGAATAAACCAGTTTCACGTTAAAAAAAATCTGTGTTTTTCTGTCACTGCTCATCATGGAGGGGCTACAAAAACACAAATGGCCCCATATACATCCAGTTTTAGGTTTGTCTGTTTTGGGCCACTGTAGAAACATGGTGGTGCAACATGGTGATCTCTATGGTCGAGGACCCTCTCCCCATGTAGATATAATAAAGGTTTTTTCAGGTGATTATACACAAAAGAAAACATACTTATTAAATTCAATGTCTGCCTTTATATCCACCTAAATCCTCCACACTGGACCTTTAAGGCCAACAGCACAGTCCATCACTGATTAATCCCAGTCTAACCAGGAGGAATGCACCACCTGGCTGCACTCTACTCATATCAACTTGATCCATTTGAACTCCTGCCAAATCAAATATGAAAATGACCACAGGATTTTCCATTACCTGGACAAGCTCATATTTGCCTATAAGTGTGACAACACACTGTTATGCGCATTAGTTAGATTAGGGTCACGCTTTGTGATTTCCTTCTCATTGATGTCACTGGTTGTCATGTAAATTACCACAAACAATGGGCTAATGATTGTGCTGTCTGTTGAACAGTCACTGCGGCCTTGCGGGGCGCCCTTTCAAGGGTCTCGTGTGACATTAGATTCAGTAGTTACAGCTGGATATCACCAGAGATCAGAACTTCCTTAAAATTCTCTGAATGAATCTTTCCTCTTGAGCTTGTTTGCAGGGTAGTGATGATGATGGTGGTAGTATTACACAGGTAGAATCTCTCTTAACATTCACACGACAGTTATTTCAAACACACACACAGAGCTACTCATGCTTACAAGTGCTGGCTTTGTATCTAAACCAGCTGGCAGGGATGACTGCTTGGTTTTTCAGACGCAGAGTGTGCTCTCAGTCTTAAGCCATCAGTGTTACTTCTCTGAAAAACATAAAAGGAGCGGAGAGTGATTGTGTGTGCCTTGGGTGTCTGCCATTTGGAAAGCACAGGTCTTTGGTTTTAAAGTCTTACATGCCTGTGTTGTGGTTGCTGAGGAGCAATGCAGGAAGTGTGTCCCTGTGTGAGTTGTGTTTGATCCCGCTGCTAAAACAAAGAGTTATGCTTCCACGCAGTGCTATCAGGGCTTTGTGCATGTCTCAACAGGCCCTAATGCCCATATTCACCGCTCCACGCCTCCCTCTCTGCTCAGACACACTGTAAATGCATTAAACGTCCGACACTTCAAAGTAAAAACAATAAGGGAAGATTATCAATGTCTGGTTTCTTCTGAGTTGATTGATTCAGTCCAGCTACGTTATCAGAGGCAGACACGGATATTGGCTCCAGATTTCATTGATATGGGACGACGTGGGCTTCGAGAGGAGCCCGCAGATTGGACTCTTGGAGTGACGTTTGTTTCCTTGGCTGCGGCACTTGAGCTGACATGAGCAGCATAGTTAGTCGGTCATTACACAGTAAGGATAACTGTTCTCTCTGTGATGGATGGGCAGTGTAATTGATGTGCAGGACATGGGTGACGTAAAACTGATTTTCAATATCGCTGAGAAAATGACAGCATTATGATGTTTTGCTGTACCACGCATCTGATTTTCTGAGTGTCTTTTGCAGGTCAAAGTGACCCAGAGGCCAAATGTCTCAGCCAAGTGGAGGAAGTTTATACCTGTGCCGTGCATTATACAGTGAGTTGGACAAACTACAAACACACACACACACACGATTATCCTTAGCTCATATTTTATCTATGATGACGCTCTTTCAAGGAAATGGGTATCTTCTAAATTTATGGTGGTTTTAGTGTAACTACCCCTTTCTGGCTATGATGGCTGCACGGATCTGGGAATGGCAGTATCAGCTGGTGGACTTGAGATGGAATATGGTATTCAAAGCCCTCAGAGGATGAATGGTTCTGACTTTGGTGATCCCCTCACTCCTCCTGTAGCACTTCCAGCAGGTTCAAAGCTTTCACATATCCTGTTTAACATCTCATCCATACTACAGACGGGTGACAAATTCAAAGAAAAACCAACATTAAGTGTCTTAGGATGTTTTCACACTTGGTCTTTTTCAGCCCTCTAAACGGACTCAGAGCAGTGACTAAGCATTTAACCTGTGCCTTGTGAACACAAAGCGCTCCAGGTTCGCTTTGCTCTTTGCCATTGTATTTAGCCTTCTAGATCACATGCTGTTGCACTGGGGTGCTTGAAAAAAACAGACAAAACCATGTCAGCCTGTAATGCTTGCAAGGACGCAGGACGAGGAGTAGTTTGGTCCACGGAAGGTACTGCACATCTCCAGATGTGGAATGTAGAATACATCAAACGGCAACAGTCTACAGCACAGAAACACTAAGGTTTTCCTCCAATTTAAAGTTCATCTGAGAGTGAGGGGCTTCATAACCACACTGCAGTGCCATGTCAAAGTAAAAATAAAACTATGTCAATATATATTATATATTGGCTACAGTGTGAACAGAAAGAAGACTGAGGCCCCATCAGAGCTGAAGTTGACCAGAAAGAGAACTGAGCCCTTTTCTGGTAGTCCACTTTTGGTCCACTTTAAGAGGACTGAGTTCGGTTCATTTAAAAGAACCATATGTGAAAACACCCTTAGTAAGGTGTTGAGCCACAACATGCTGCCAGAACAGCTTCAACAGGCCTTGGCACAGTATCCACAACTCTCTGGAACTCTGGATGATGGTCGTGAAGCGCTGTCTATGTCGGTCTAAGGTGTATATTGGGTTGAGATCTGGTGACAAAGGTCAAAGGCCATAGCATAGGATTCACACCCTGTCATACTCATTAAACCATTCAGTGACCCCTCAAGACCCCTATAGATCGATTTGCATACATTTTGGTAGGAAATGCAGGATGAATCGTAATGACTGTGGTGATCTGACATTTCCTCTATATTGCTGCCATGAAGTTTACTTTTGTGGTTTAAATGAAATGGATTGCTATGACTTTTGGTACACACATTCATGTTCCCCTCAGGATGAATTTTATTAATGCTGGTGAATCTCTGACTTTCAGCCTCACAACATCAGATCAAAGTTTTTATTTGTCCAGGGAAACAAAAAGGGGCTATTGTAAGAAAAAACTATCTTTTGGAAGATACCCTCTTGATTTGTCTAGTCTTGCAGCTTTGGCTGAATTTTACAGTTTTAATACAGAACAAGATGTTCTTTGGATTTTGTTCCCATACACTGGAATAACATTAGAAAAGGATCTCCCCATGGTCAGTATAGACAGGAGGAACAATGACTGTGTCAGTGCACATATGAGCATGTATCATTAAGTATAATTTAAAAGAGAATTACAAAAAAATTTAAATGTGAAACTATCCTGTTTTGATTATTCTATTGTGTCAAGAAAAATCAAAAAAAAAAAATTATTATTTAAATTGTAAAATTATGTACATTAACAGATTTAAAACAGATAATATAAAAACTATAGGATTGTACTTAGAGATTTGAAAAATCTCAACAAAAAAAATCAGCAAATCAAAAAGAGGAATGAAAAATGTTCAAAACAACATAAAATAAATAATTTAATTAAATAAAAATCGGCAAAGATAACATAAATGTGCACATACTGAATAAAAGAGACATTAAATAGATCTAAATCTAAGAACAGGAACATAACTCAAGTAAGGCAGTCTAGAAACACTGATTTTCTGTAACCATCCTTCCTCTTCAGCGTTTTCCGTAACGGAGATCTCCTGTGTCCGCCATTCCGATTCATCATTCCTCGGAGCATGCAGCAGGACCTGGAGCAGATCCTGAGTCTGGTCACAGAGAAGGTCAGCTTACGAACAGGAGCTGTGCGCAGGTCAGTGACAGTGACACACTCAGTGGAATACAAACAGAGGAAGGAGAGATCCGGTAAATACCCCCCCCCCCCGACCCCTGTGCTTCATCAGGTTGTGCTCTTTGGAAGGAGTGCCTGTGTCTTCAGCTGTGGAGCTGGAGACCGGCCGCTGCTATGTTGCCGTGGGAACCGAGAGGTTCAAGAAACTTCCATATGTGGAGCTGTTGGTTTCAAAAGCTGCTGAGAGGTATTGTTATGCAAGGTCCTCTGTGAGTGTAAAGATGTGCGTTTGTTTGCATCTGTGCTGGCTGTTCTGCTCTCTTAGATAAAATGATGATTGTCAGACAAAACAAAACTGTGCACGTCATCTCCTACATCACAGTGCTTTTCTTTATCTTGTAGATATTACCCAGGAAAGAGAAGGCTGATGAGGAGAAATGAGGTACCTCCAGTTAATACTGTAATTCATTCACCCTAATTTAATGTCTTTAGTCTCAGAATTGTTACTCTGCAGCCTACGGTTCATTTGCAGCATGAGGTGTGAGTGAAAGCTGTCTGGTATGTGTTTCTCTCAGAACAGGAAAGCAGGAAGTGGTCCAGAGGACCAGTGCAGTGACTCAGCCCTCCTCGACTCTCCAGAGGTAAAAAACAATCCCCCACTGTCTTCACACCACAAGAGCTATATTGGGACTGTTAATTTGTTTGGTGTATACTGATTAACACATCCAATGCACAAGGGAGACAGACTGTGCAGGGGGTATTTTTTGCCTATAAATGAAATTATATTGCATCCTGTGAACCTTCAGTCAGATGGTCGGCGGGTGAAGTCGACAGGAGATGAATCGGCAGCTCCACAAGCCGCGCAGCAGAGGGGCAGGAGAGGGGGAGGAGATGAGACCTCCGTGTTCTTCGCCAGGCCGGTTAAGATTCGCAACAACAGAGGACGACCAAGACCGCCACTCAGCAATGGATCTGGTTAGATACCCCAGACTTTATACATCTAATTTTAAATCTAACTTCCTCATATTCACCATGATTCACCACCACTGCCAGTTAAATATACAAATAACATTAACAAACAAACAATAAAAAAGATTCTAACTATACTTAGCATTCTGATAAATCTACTGGTCACCAATTTTGGTACAGAATCATCTAAAGCTGGATTTTTAATTCTGCGTCGAATTTATGCCGAACCCTGTGCGGTAACCTGCGTGCACCTTCCCAGAAATGTAACTACACATCACGGCGATGCAGACCTCCTGCCTGTTGTAAGCTGAAACCATTTCTCTCAATGGAAACAAAGCTTTTATTTACATTTATTTCATAGATAAGAAATAATAACTTGAGACAATAAAGCCTCCACAAAATAGCATTTTAAGCCTTGTGTGTGATTTATCCTGGCTTCATATGAGCAGAGGAAATCTCAGCTATTCGCGAGGCTAATTTATACAATGTAAAATAACAGTTGTTTTGTCGGCGAACCTTGTGAGCTGTGATGGAACCGAATTTAAAACGTTACCTTTGTTAAATGTTGCTGTTGTCCCTGGCTTCATATGAGTAGAGGAAGAGTCCGCTAGCCACTAGGATAACTTATACAACGTAAAATACCATAGGGTTGTGCTAAAAACATTAGCATGTTGTATTTGTTGGGAAAATGTGTCCAGATAAAGACAAGTGTTTGTATACATGCCAGGCCAGTAGTTGGCGGTGTGACGCTTACGCTTCCTTCTACAGAGCGGCGATGTATAAACAAACAAAATGGCAACCGCACGAACGTTTGTCTGGATGGATAACGAAGTGGAATTGCTACAGTAAATCTACACTATGATGGGGAAGTATTGATAAATTCAATAGGGTGAGCAGCACAAGCAGAGCTCGGGTGTCCGCCATTGTTGTTGTTGTGGTGGTCGACTGCCTCACGCATGCCTAGTGACTGGAAGCGTAACGCGTATGTGCGAAAAGTCTCCGTTTTCAGAGGAACTGCATATTGCGAGTTTACATGACAACAGAGACGGTGCCATTTCCAGAAAATTGCACTCTGGAACCCGTTTTCAAAACGTTGTGTTTTCAGGCACCCAAAACGCTGTTGTCGTGTAAATGATCAGCCAAAACGCAACTAAAGTTTACCGTTTTCAGTCGAAATCGTTGTCGTATAAACAGGACCTAAATGCTCACAACGGCGTAGGCCACCTGCATAGGCTACGCACTCTGCATAGAGCTGATGCACAAGTATAAATCCTGCTTAAGTCTGTGTCTAACTGGAGCTCAAACAGCTTTTTCACTGGTCAATTTAGCTCTCGCGGCAGTGGTGGGCAGGGCAGAGGCCAGATCCAGAATTTCTCAATAAGGGGGAAAGAGCAGATGTGCTTGCGGCGCCTTTTTAGAGCTTCTCTTAACGCGTTATGTGGGAAAGCCATGATAGACAAAATATTAATCACAGCAGAGTATGTATTACTTCCTAAAATGTGTCTGGAGGGGGTCTTTAAAATTGGATTTTAATCATTTTCACAGCAGCAGCTTTTTGATTTCTGTTTATCACAGTCCAGCCCAGCGTGTTTAAAAGAGCAGCACGGAAGAGAAGAGAAGAAGTACGAGGGGCCGAGGAGGTGCACGAGGATGAAAACACAGCTATAGAGCTTCCTGTTGACCAGGTTAGTGTTACCCAGTGTCCTTTCAGCCTTATAACCACATACTTCTATTCTGTAATTACATATCACTTAAGGAGGTAAATGAATTGCTAAAAATACATGTTGAAAGCAGTGAAATCTGTCTCTTGTTTTCTATCCAGAGAGCTGCAGAAATAGTGGAGGATGAGGAATTAGACAACCAAAACGGCTCTCTGCACAACTCACAGCAGGTGGGCAGAAATCAAACAATTGTTTCATGTTCCATGTGAATCTGTTTGCTTCATAATGAGCAGAGCAATGAAGAAAACCTGTCTTTCATTTTAATTCACTCTCAAATACAGGGCAGGGCTATTATTCTACATGGTGCACAAAAACTGAATGTATAATTCATTCAAAAAAAGACGAATCCATTTTGGTCTGGATGAGAAATTGATGTATTCATGCATTGTGGTGTTTGATTATAGTCTACGCAATGAACAGTTTAAATATGAGTGATGAATATGTGATGCATATGATACTATATTCCGCATGTGGAAAAATCCTTATCTGTTTTTCTCAAGAGACATGCACAAATTATAGAGAGTGAGCAGCACAATGGGAGACACCCACACAAACGCAATGGAAAGCAGGTACAGTATATATGTGAGTGGGTGGTTACGTTTATATAATCATAACACAGGTGACTTAATATAAAAAGGTTCAATTTTTCTGTGTAAATGGATTCAGAATATGATATTTGTGTCCTGTAACAGGCTCTGTATTCTGAAGAAGATGGTGTGAAACAGACAGAGGGATCTGCCAGGACTAAGTCTGCTGCTGAGATACAGGTACAACACACACACACACACACACACACACACACACACACACACACACACTACCAGCTGGTTATATGCAGTAGTACATGGACACAAAAATGTAGCCAGAATTCACTGTCTCTCATTTCAAAAGGAGCCTGAGCTGAGGCAGACAGCTTCAAAGTCGAGGCCTTCGTCATCCACCTCGCAGGGAAAGAACAGGGAAGAAAAGGCAAGTTTACCCACCTCTCAGTGTGTGACAGCCCTTATTCACCACAACCAGGCCTAATGAAAACGTGCTTCTTTTTTTACACTGTTTTAATAACGTGCTCCAACAGGACAGCCCACAGGATGGCCCGTCAATTACAGCAGAACAGAACCATCATCAGGAGGACTGCTGAATGACGAGCACAGATTCATCAAAGTGGTTTTAATACAGCCACAGGCACAGCAGATGACCCAGCCACTGCTTCTACAATGACCTACTGTATGTGGCTAAATGAATGTTTGATTAAAAGGTAGTCATGGATGGATTAATGGACGGGCCTATCAGGCACAGACCCAGGGGCCCCCTGGCCTTCACATGCAAAATGTCACCCAAATTAACACGTGCCAACCAGTAAGAGACACAAAATGACCACAAAGAGACATAAAATGATGGCAAAGAAACATAAAATGACCACAAAATGACCGCAGAGACACAAAACAACTTTAAAGAGATGCAAAGTGTCTACAAACAGCCCAAAAATGACTACAAAGACACTCAAAATGACTATAAAGAGACACACACAATGACCACAGAGACTGAAAATGACTACAGAGAGCCCATAAATGACTACAAAGAGACTGAAAATGACTACAAAGAGACTCAAAAGGACCACGGAGAGACTCAGTGACTACAAAGAAACCCAAAATGACAACAAAGTGACTCAAAAAGACCACGCAGAGACTCAAAGGTACTACAAAGAAAATCAAAATGACCTCAAAGAGACTCAAAATGACCATAAAGAGACCCAAAGTTACCACAAAGAAACGGAGAGACCACAGAGACTCAAAATAACCATAAAGAGACATAAAATGACCACAAAGAGACACAAAACGACCACAAAGAGACATAAAATGACTACGAAGAGACACAAAATGACCACAAAGACACATAAAATGACTACGAAGAGACACAAAATGACCACAGAGTCATAAAATGACCACAAAGAGACACAAAACGACCACAAAGAGACACAAAATGACTACGAAGAGACACAAAATGACCAGTCATAAAATGACCACAGAGACACAAAACGACCACAGAGACATAAAATGACTACGAAGACACAAAATGACCACAAAGAGTCATAAAATGACCACAAAGAGACACAAAACGACCACATAGTCATAAAATGACCACAAAAAGACACAAAACGACCACAGAGACATAAAATGACTACGAAGACACAAAATGACCACAGAGTCATAAAATGACCACAAAGAGACACAAAACGACCACAAAGAGTCATAAAATGACCACAAAGAGACACAAAACGACCACAAAGAGACATAAAATGACTACAAAGAGACACAAAATGACCACAAAGAGTCATAAAATGACCACAAAGAGACTGAAAATGACTATGAAGAGACTCAGAGAGGGGTAAAACAACCACAGAAACACAAAAAAACTGCAAGGAGACAAAACAGACCACAGAGACAAAACGACTACAACGAGATGTAAAACAGCTGCAAAGGGACAAAAAAGAGACACACAACGACTATGAATAGGGGCAAAGCAACTACAAAGAGACTCAGAATGACTACAAAGAGACTTAACAACAACAAGAGGCTAAACTACAGAGTCTGTGTAACTCATGTAGGACCGGTGGTGGGGCCTTCTGCATGTCTGTGCCCAGGGGCCCATTGCTTCCTAATCCGCCCATGTTGGTAGTACTTTAACTGTGGTGATGAGCCAAGTAACAGCATCTGTTTATGTTGTTTCTTTTAGAAAACTGTCAACAATGTGAAGATGCTCAGACTAAATATGAACACACACTACAGGAGATGGACACACTATCATAAAAATACAACACACTACAAACCTGAACAGTTTGACACTATTCGCTTCCCAAAGTTAGCGTTGTTTTGTGCAGCTGTTTGTGATAGTGTGCCCAGCCTGTGTTACAGGGATAATTCTGATGCAGATTATGTGTAGATGTTTAATGATGCAATTTACTCCATATACAATATGTACATAAGAAACAATATTTTTGGGACAATTTAAAATGTGATTTGTGACAGAGATCGTGACACGAGGAGTCATGTTTTGCCAACAGTTTATTGATATCAGCCGAATAGATGCAAAATTAAAAAGTCATCTGTACAGTGTTTTGTGTCAATTAAATACTGTGACAATAAAAATATATATTACTATGTACATTAATGTTAGTTATGAAATCTGTGCAGATCTGGTCAGACTTCACACTTCTTTTTTTTTTTTTTTAACCTGGACCCTATTTTCCATGTTTTTGTGTCTAACTAATGGGAACAACGATTTTTGGAACTGGTCCAGTATTAAATGAAAGGGCTGCAGCTGAATGATATGGAATAATATAATCAACTGCCTTTTCAGTCCACCAGACACATTTTGCTGCTGCAAAAAATGGTTTAAGTGAGATGAACGGACTGAAAACTTTATCTTACCAGATAGAATAGGCGTTGACAAAGTTTTCCTTTGGAGACTTTATTTGGGGATGAAAAAAGGGAATAAATCACAATATATTTTATCGCAATACTCAGCATATCGCAACATCTTTAAGATCATAATAACATTGTATAATGACTTAAGTATATATATATATTTTTCTCTCTGTAATATAATTTCAAAATACAATTATAAGAATTATGAATGCATATTTCTGGGGCATTTTTTCCGAGATTCATGATCATTTTCTCAAAATTTTCCCACTCTCTTTCTTTACTTTTGAGTTTATTTTTCTTGTCATGTTTAACTGTTTTCTTGCAACTTGCAGGACACTTCTTGCCAAGCTGCTCATCGCCTTTTTAGCACGTCTTTGAAAGAGACCAAACTAATTTGCTCAGGTTTCAATGGTTTAAATGCTCGTGAAAAGTGTCTAAAAGGGTTAAACAAAAGGATCTTACATTTTAGAAGAAAGGTCAGCCTCTGTAGGGATCCTTTCCATAATGTTGTCAGGCGCTTAAAATAACAATCCGAGCCAGTCAGTGGCAAAAACAAGCACTTTGACTGAACGTACATTGACGGTATATAGTTGTCCATTAACATTAGATTGCAGCCTGTTTCGCCGCTGTCAGCTGCAGCCCTCACTCTCAGTACTGGACTATTAAAAAATTGTTGTTCACATTTGTCAAACATGGCAAAATAAAGTCCAGGTTGAAAAAATACTAAAGTTCCTATTTAAGAAAGTAGCAGTGGTGTATCTACCTCAGTAATATATCATGTGTACAAGGCAGCGGGGAAAACAAGTAAATGAAAAACAGCTTTATCCTCGAGCTAAACAGCCATTTGTCCTCTCCTCTCCTCTGTTCTGCTCTTCCCCAAACACACCACAGTGGACAGAAGGCAGCCGCAGTAAAATGTCCCTGTAAAACCAGGAGGTTAGATCTAGCCGGTCCATTTCAAACGCCAGCCTTATTTGTATGTGGTCTCTATAGCCTTTATGCAGATGCCAGTCACATGGTGGGGCAGCAGGACGCTTAAAAGAAAAAGTTAACAACCACCAACTTCTATTCAAGCGCCATAAATCTAGTCTAGCCTTGAGGTGAACCCTAGATGAACCCACTTCCCCTTCAACTTGGTGTAAGAGTTTCTGGACAGGTCTTTTGAAGCTCGCATTGATTTAGGCACAATTCTCCCACCAGAAACATTGCTCTAAGGAGCCGCTGTCTGAATCTAAATTGCCCCCTCTGGTCCTTCCTTCCTCCCCTGCTAAGGAATCACTTGGAGGTACAGGAGAATTTGTTTCATTCTTCATCTCTGTGCAGTCTGGGTCATATTCTGCGTCCCAGTGTCTTCGCCATCAATGGAGCTTATAACACACAGAGTGATGCCAGCCATGGTGAGGAACATTCCTGCGACAGCCTCTGCACAGAGTGAGGAGTGTGGGGGAAGGTGTGAGAGAAAATGAAGGTTTAAAAAAAGCACATCTTAAAAAAGACACAACACAACCAGTACAGTATTTTTCAAGGAGAGGAGGAACGCAGAGGAGGGATTTAACTGCTCAACACAGACGTGGCGTTCCAGTCAAGTAATGTCGAGCAAAAATGACTTGTGTCTTGCTTATGTAACACTGCTGAATCAGTCCTTGAAACGTGTTCTGCACGACAATCTTCTGATCCTAAAGCTTTCAGTATCTCAGATTTGTCCTTGTGCGGCTGCCCTGGTGCTGAGAAGCAAGCTAGTGTAGGAAAAACAGTGACTTACGTTTGCCTCCGAACTCCTCACCCAGAAACTTGCCAGTGAGCAGGGTCCAGAGGAAGGTGAGAGAGTTGGCCACAGGAACAGCAAGCGATAACTCTGGATAAGAGAAGTGGTGAAAATGTGATACAATATTTTGCTGCCAAATGAACATGCAAACCCTCTGGTCGAAGTCCTGTCAGCGCGCTTTCCTCATAGAACTAACCGTCCCTTGGGAGGATGCCATGGAGGAGGCGTTTGAACGCAAGAGGAAGGATCTGGCCAGTGCGGCTGAGAGGTGCAGTCACTGGCTATGGCTGAAGAGAAAGGATCCCGTCTGGGCCCCTAGGTGACCACGGAGGAGCCAACCTTTTGACACACACCCAGGCCTGATCAGCCTGTGGTGGGCCTGCCTCAACGGAGGGTGAGGTGCACAACTGATGATGTGTCGGGGGTCACTCTGCTATGCTCTGACCCAAAGTGTGGTGAAAATCCAGGGAGTGTAGCACCAAATCCTAAATGATGAATCTCTATGAAAAGCTGCACATGTTCCCACAAGCAGGATCATGTCTTACATGGTGGTGTGGGGTCAGTGTAGAGCTCAAAGAACTGGTCGATTAGTCGATCAACAGAGCTATTTTGATAATTAATTTATCATTCAAGTTATATTTCAGGCAAAAATGGTAAATATTTGCATGCACCAGATCCTCAATGTAAAGATTTGCCACTTTTTCTTGTCTTACATTATAGTAAACTGAAAATCTTTGGGTTTTATGCTGTTGTTTGGACTAAAAAGCACTTTAAAAACACAAATTTTCACTATTTTCTGACACTTAAAGGATTAAAAGAGTCATAACCTGCAGATTAATCAATAATAAAAAAGGACTATTAGTTGCAGTCCTGCAGTATTTCACCTTTCATGTCATGTGCTCAATTTATTTTCCTAGAGGAGTGGGGCTGTACAGAATGTCTCTTTTTTTTAGATTTAAAGCTTCTATTGAGGTTTTTAAATGAAGCTTCGAATGCCAGTCATCGTATTTGATGATGTCATCACCCCAAGAGAAAGAAATAAAAAATTCACAAACAAAATTCTGCAGAATTGTTGTAGCAGAATATTTCGTTAGATAAAAGCATGTTGTGATTTTGTTGTGGGAAGTAATTGCCTTTTCTCAAATAAATTTGGACTTTTAGTCTTTACAACCCTCTGTAGTTATTGGAAATATCGAAGAAAACACAGAGAAAAGCTGCACAGCCTTCAAATTTTGATTTAGATTTCAAATGTCAATGTAATGAACGTAGCTTCAAAGCTCTGGTGTATTTGCTACAGCCCTCCTTTACTTAACTCGATTACATTTAGCTGTCAAACACACAGCTTAAGTCTGAACAGTTCACTTCAACCATAGGTCTTTTTCAGCGAGACATTTTGGCATGACGTAGCAGGAAAAGCAGAGGTGTAAATAATGAAATAATGCTGGCTGAGTTCCATTTAGCTGCTTTAGTTTCAGGTATTGGTATCGTGTATGCTGACTCACTGTCACACAGTCATGGCTCAGTGGGACAATATCAAAGAACTAAGCCTTTGTTAATGTCACTAGTAACGCTTGTGCTTACCCGCTATGACAAATAATGTCATGCACATGAAGAGGTGTGATGCAGAATGGTTCCCTCTGACTTTAACATTAATGATATATTTTAGAGCAGTGGATCCCAACTGGTCCAGGGTCCAAATTTGTCCTTAGTTATTAGTTCAAGGTCCACAAGGTTTAATATATTCAACGTCATACTTGGGTTTGCCCATGTTGTCAAGCTAGTTTGCTGTCTCTGTTAAACAGCTGTCCCTTACTCACTCACTCTACAGCATAAAACAGCACTTCAAAATAAAAGCTTGTCCCAGAAATTCACTGTACTTCAAAAGAAAGTGTTTAACATGTTCACGAGTCACTTGCTGTGACTCTACCAGATGGAAACCACAGTTTTAGGGAGTTATGCAGCAGGTAGAGGTGACGTGTTAGTACTAGTTTATGAACACGTTTCTTAGTTTATCTCAGCAAGATGGGACTTTCTAAAAATGCATCTCTGTCTGTCTGTAGCAGGAAAAGCACAGGTGTAATTAATAACATCAATGATGGCTGCGTGATGACTGAATTATGATGAACGCATTACATTCATGGTAGCCACTTCCAGACTCACTGGGACTATCTACGTAATGGAACCACTGAGCTATCATTACTGTTATCAGCCACACCTGTGCTCTTTATGACATACCAAGGTGAAAAGGTCATTCTCATCTATGAACGCCACCCTCAAAGAGTGTGTGAAGGTGTTAGTTTGAAAGTGTGTGCCTCACCTGTGGTGGAAAGTGTGTAATAGTACACCAAACAGCCACTCTGGTTCAGGAGAAATGGGACCAGGTACTGTGGAGCAACACAAGGAAGAAGGTGCAATACAACTTAAAGGCAAAAGTTATATGGAAACGTGCACATTTGCAAACAAAGAACGTATCTCGGGGATTACCTTGAGGTTTAGAAACAGAAACTTGACCTCAGCCAGCACTTGTGAGACTCTGTTGCTGTGTTGCACATTTTCTATCCCCTCTGCGCCTCTCTTGAGGAAAGGGTTGGTGCACCCCCACAGCACTGACACCAACAGGAGGCTCAGCAGCTCCACTGCAACACAGCACAACCACACACCATCACCCTGTCACTTCATATCTACGCGTAGATATGCTACTACTATTGCTAAACAGCTCATGTGTTTAACAATGAGCGAGCCACGGCCTGATAAAGACTGTTAAAGAGTGCAGTTAGCACCTGAGCTACAAACACCGGTGTTCATATTTAGCTAGCTTACTTCCTTAGCATTAGCGCTAACATGTCAGCTATATTTAGGCTAGTTCTGTTTTATTTACGGCTAAAAAGGGAAGCGGATACTTAGAATTATATTCGGGTATACAGTCGGTCACAACATACAAACAACACTCGGAAAATGACATGATTTTAGAGGGTAAATTAGCTTGTTAGCTTGTTAGCCACTCACCTACAGTCACCATCGTAACATAAACAGTCACCGTCAAGTCGCGTTCAAGACTGCTCTTCAGCTCCGTTGTTGATGAACGTTATTTAAATGGCCGTAACAGTATCAAACCTATTTAGTGATGTAAGTTTCCACAGCACCACACATGAATTAATAAGCACCACAATACGGTCTTGTTAGTTAACTGCAATATTTTGCAACAATTTTTTGTCATCTTGAATACAGCTTTGGGATTTGTCAGTGTAGTAGTAACAAAAGGTGCTAGCAGAGGGCGCTATAACTAACAACAACTCAACACCATGTGGAGGATCGTCACTGTGTGTGTGTGTGTGTGTGTGTGTGTGTGTGTGTGTGTGTGTGTGTGTGTGTGTGTGTGTTCTTTAAAAACTTAAGTAGGGAGACTGGGGTAAATTGAGCATAGGGGCAAGTTGAGCCACCCCTTGTTGCTAGGAAACCGTAAATAAAATTGAGCATGTGACCAAATATTTAGGAGGAAGGCATCATTTCATGGAGTCTGTGAAGGTAAGAACTACATGGGTTAAGTGGTTAGAGATTTATGTCCAAAAAAGCATTTTTCACTCATGAAAGTGAACTTAGTCTATCATAAGTTTAATGGGGATCGTGTTTAGACCAAAATAGAGCATTTTTAATTTGTTTTATAGATCAATTGTGGTATCTATTAACTACAAAATTAGGTAGTACAGCTAGCATGAAAGTGCACCATTTTAGCTGTGGGGGCTAATAAAGTCAATAGGGTAGCTATGGGGTAAGTTGAGCAATTTGAACAGGGGTAAGTTGAGCCACCGGCTCACAGAGTTGGTGGCACAGCAAGGAAGTCCCAGCAGTTTGTAATCCCCTGCAACCTGGACAGGTGGAATATTGAATAAAGGGGCAGGTGGGATATGGATGGAAGGAGGGAGGGGGGTGGATGGAACGAGAGTAAGATGGAGGGAGGAGTTTAGAGAGGATGAAGGAGGACATATAGAGGAAGGATGATGAGAGAATGAGAGTTTCGGTTCAGTATGCTCAAATGTGTTAATAAACAAGTTCAAATTATTATAATACCTTAATTTCCACAATTGGCCCTCCTGTTAGCAAGGACACCAAACTAGGATTCACGTCTACGGATTTAGTTCAGTGTTTTCTTTCCAAAAACACAGCTGTTAAGGTTCTCTTGCTAAGCGCACTTTAAGGCATTCTCAGGCCTATGTTAAAATGTTTTGAAGTTGTTATATGCAATAATAATTTAAAAAAAGATTTGTACCTGTTGAATTGTGTATTATAAATAAAAATACACATGGATTTGAAGAAGCGTCTTATTTAATTCAGTACAGACATGTACGTATAACTGGAATATCTTAACCCAGGGAGGGAGGGAGAGAGGGGGAGGAGAGAAGGTGAGGTGGGGGGAAGGGGGGAAGAGGGGTAGGAGGGAGGGAGATGGCTCAACTTACCCCAGACACGGGGTAAGTTGTGCCACGAGACCACTTTTTTTGAACATGCTATATTATCAAAACAGTTATGTTTACACTCATTCTGTTTGTTTGTAGGGATGCACAACATCCTGAAATATATGCACATATATTAGTTAGCAACAAAACTATAATATCCTTGATGTAGTGATCCTGAATATGAAAAGTGGCTCATCTTACCCCGGTCTCCCCTACATTTAATATCATAAAATTACTTTTGATACCTAAGTACAGTAAATATCAGATACTTAAAGACTTTTATCCATCCATCCATTTTCATGCGCTTATCCAGGGCCGGGTCGCAGGGACAGCAGGCCGAGTAAAGCACTCCAGACATCCCTCTCCCCAGCAACGCTTTACAGCTCCTCCTGGAGGACCCCAAGGTGTTCCCAGGCCAGATGAGGTATGTAATCCCTCCAGCACGTTCTGGGTCTGCCTCTGGGCCTCCTACCAGTGGGATGTGCAGCAGCAGGAGGCACCCAGGAGGCATCCTGATCAGATGCCCGAACCACCTCAACTGACCCCTTTTGACACGAAGGAGCAGCGGCTCTACTCCGAGCTCCCTCTAGATGTCCGAGCTCCTCACCCTATCTCTAAGGTTGAGCCCAGCCACCCCACAGAGGAAACTAATTTCGGCCACTTGTATCTGCGATCTCATTCTTTTGGTCACTACCCAGAGTGCATGACCATAGGTGAGGCTTGGGATGTAGATGGACCAGTAAATAGAAAGCTTCGCCTTCCAGCTCAGCTCTCTCTTCACCACGACAGACCAAACTGCCGATCCATCTCACACTCCATTTGACCCTTACTCATGAACAAGACTCCGAGATACTTGAACTCTTTTCCTTGAGGCAGTACCTCACTCCCAACCTGGAGGGGGCAATCCACCGTTTTCCGGCAGAAACCATGGCCTCAGATTTGGAACCACATCATCTGCGAAAAAGCAGACGTGCAATTCTGAGGTTCCCAAACCAAGACTTTTACTCAAGTAATATTCTAATAGGTCACTTCTTTCACCACTGTCTATAATTAGTTTTTAAATCCTTGATGTGAAAGGAAACAGGCAACTAAAGCTGTCAGACAAATGTAGTGGAGTGAAAGGTGCGATATATGTCTCTGAGATGTACTGGAGTGGAAGTAGAAAGTAGCTTAAAATGGAAATACTCAAGTACAAGTAGTACGTTCCACCACTGATGATCTGGCAACATTCAGCAATCTTTTCTTTTTGGTTTCATATGATTGCCATATCATTTTGTCCTTTGTACAAATGAAACAAACCAATCAGCCACAATTAGAAATATTAAATTTAATTTTCTCATTTTATTACAAGAACCACAAACAATAAAATACCGGGAGCGACAAAAATAAAGTGCAAAATCCTTTGGCGTCACACTAGAAAGGATTCACATCAGTGTGTTACACTGACACACAGACGCGTCACAGAATATCTCTGTGGTCTCTTCGTTATACAAGGTAGAAAAAAAATACATTTCATACTTAAAAATTAATGTGTGATCAGAAGACAAAGACAGTATAATGTTATATTAAGCATATTTAGTAAGTTATATTGTTGCTGTATTAAAATAAATCTGCAATATCTACACATTTTCTGTCTGTTAGCTTCTCTTATACTGTCCTTGTCTTCGTGGACGTTCATACTAATCCTACATTTACTCCTGACCCTATGTGGTCCTCTTACATACAGAAATGTACACACGTAGAGCAACATCGTCAAACCGTTACAGTCTTTACTACACACTTTCTTCATTGTATTAGTGATCTGCAAAAAGTACAAACAGTAAGAACCTTGTGGCATCTATACTCTGAACACTGACTGTAGCCAAGAATCAATTCTTCTCCTGAAAAGTCTCCTGTCATGAAACATCCTTCATGCGATCCATTGTGTCTGCTTTACGATTTTGTTCATGTATATTTTTGCACACCAAAGGAGGATGTCCTGTGACGGTCGTGGTCACCAGCAGTGGCTCGGTTGGTGGACATCGACAACACTGACGTCACAGATTGAGTTTCCACAGGATTCAGTCAGCACGCAGTGTGTGGTTGCGCATGAAGACGACACATCAGTCAGTGCCTGTTGTTGTGAGACTACACCATAGTCTTGTCGCTATGTGTTTTCTACTGATGGAGCAGAGTGTATGGTGATGGCTGTGGAGTCGCTGGTGGTGCTGGACTGCTCTATGAGGTTTGCCTCCGAGCTGGTGAGCTCCGCTCTGGGCAGCTGGAAGCCGTTCTCCGAGGCCGGGTTTGAATTGGAGATGCTGCCCGACACGGAGTTGATTCCCATGGTGCTCAGCGGCATGCTGCTCTGAACCGTGGATTGGGACATCTTCGGCCGAGGTTTGGAGCCTCCGCTGGCTCCCAGGACTCTGGCTGCATGTGTCCGCCTAGAAACAAAACAAAGTTGTTACTTCACTCACATAACACGGAGTGGGCTATCATTTAGCAAACTGGCACATGATGTTCACTGACTGTTTCTCCATGAGGTGTGATCAACAGTTACATAAAAATATGGCAGATAATCCCTCTGACCTTCTCATCTGTTTTACTGATAGCCCTTTAACAGACACAGTAGTCATACAAAATGGCGATAGAAGACAAATAAGAGTGAGAACAATCTGCATTTTATAGTCTAAACTGTCAATAAAATAACCCACACTTCACTTCTGAGTCGCGACCTTTTCGGCTTTTGTGCCCCTGAACTCTCACATCAAGTTCAATATGTCTATTGGTCATGAGAAGTTTATCCAAAGTCATTTTTCCCTTCTTGAATTGTTTCTTTTGAATAACTTTAAAGGCTAACTTTTACTTCTTTTTTTTATTAGGGATAGATAAATAACAACAATAGAGAATTACGAAGGAAAGGTAGATAAATAGAATAATAGATATCTAATAAAAAATAGTAAATAATAAACTCAAAAGAAATGAAACGAAAATGAAACACTCTTATCTCTGTAGGGATCCTTTCCACAACAATGTCAGACACTTAAAACAATCTGAGCCTGTCAGTGGCAAAAGTCCCCCTAGTGGTTACATTGCAGCCTGTATCTGGGCTGCCAGCTGAAATACTGGACCAGTTTCAAAAACGGTTGTTCCCATTAGTCACTCCGACATAAAAACATGTTAAAATAGGGTTCGGGGTCCAGATAAAAATGGATCATTTTATTGCTATACTTGGGGTATCATTTGAACAACTCCCAATTAACCCCTCACAGTCAGAAATATTAGCCTTTAATTCCCTTTGGTGAGACGTTGCATTTTACTCCTGTGGATCTCTCCTAAACCCCCATCATATGGCTGTGGCTTAATTATTATTTTTTTTAGTTTTATATACTTTATTAATCCCCCTGAGGAGAAATTCAATTTTTTCTCTCCGTTGTCATTAACACACAGGTCCGAAAGACACAAACAGGACCTATACATGCACAAAGTGGAGAGATGTCAGAGTGAGGGGGCTGCCTTGGTCAGGCGCCCCGAGCGGTTTGGGGGTTCGGTGCCTTGCTCAAGGGCACCTCGGCAGTGCCCAGGAGGTGAACTGGCACCTCTCCAGCTACCAGTCCACGCTCCATATTTGGTCCGGACGGGGACTCGAACAGGCGACTCGAACAGGCGACCCTCCAGTTCCCAACCCAAGTCCCTATGGACTGAGCTACTACTGCTGCTATGAGGATGTTATCCTCATATTATATTGTCCAGCACCCAATATTTAGCATTTTTGGATGTGTCTTCAGCTTGACACTGGATAACATCAACATGCCTATTACCCAACAATAATCACTGAATATCTGTATGTGACAACAAATACCAAAAAAAATAAGAATTAATAATTAAACAACTTGAATAGTTAATTATATTTTATTTGTAATATGCAGATTTTTCAAGGGCATATATAGCAAATGGCACTGTGTTAACATAAAGAGAGTTCGCCTTTGAACATATTTCCAAGTTGGCAATCACTCATAATATAGTGACCCGCTCAGCAAATATGACAAAAACAAGCAATTACTTGACTTGAAATTGAGAGTTAACAATGTAACTAAGATACTATGAATTCTGAGTGTCCACCAGTTACATCACCTGAAAAGGTACCATACCATAACCACACCATTATTTTCACATGTCACAAGGCACACTGTATTGCTTTGTTGAGGTAGTTAAAGCATGTTGGAAAGTTAAATGTTTACATTTAGAGGTTACTCAGTATATTATTTTAAACGCAGCCATGTTTGCACAGTTATGTGTAACAGTTATTCTCTTTTATGTTAAATAAACTATTTTCTAAAATGTACCCAGGCTTCAGTCATTTCTTTGCTATATTGTCCAGCCTTACTTAGGATTCAAAAGGGGTCATTTTGATGTGAGTTTACCCCCAAAGTGCACATATACATTCAGGCACGTTCAGAAGCAGAGATAAGCACTTGTTAGTGTGATGCTGTGACACAAATGCCCTAAATTTGACCCCTGAATTTACCTTGATCCACAAGATGGCGCCCCCAGTGCGGACGCCTGTTACAGCAGCTCCTGCTCACCGCTGAGTTTTTTTCAATGGGGCAGCAGTGTCTCGGCTGCAGATAGGAAGAGACTGGACAAGCTGATCAAGAAGGCCAGCTCTGTCGTGGGATGGTCTCTGGACTCGGTGCAGGTGGTGGGAGAAAGGAGGATGACAGCCAAGCTGTCATCCCTGAAGACTAATGACTCCCACCCCCTGCAGGAGGAGATAAAAGCTCTGGAGAGCTCCTTCAGCGATAGACTGATTCACCCAAAGTGTGTGAAGGAACGCTATCGCAGGTCCTTCCTGCCTGCTGCTGTCAGGCTACATAACCAGCACTGCTCACAGTAGACTGCACCATGGACACTTTATTGACACTTTATTGACACTATGGACACTTTATGGACACCACAGCTGTCTGCTGTTTTGCACATACAATCACTTGCACTAGATGTGCTCCCTTTATCCACTGCTCATTTTCATTCACTGCTGCTCATTATTATCCACTTCCTATTATTTTCATTATTATTATTATTGTTATTGTTATTTATCGCCGACTCTTGGATTTTTGTACTTATTTGCATGCCTAGTTATTTAAGTTTTTTAAGTCTAATTTTGAAATCTTTAATCTGACTCTTTTTCCTTGACTGCTGTAACACTGGAATTTCTCAATTATGGGATCAATAAAGGTGTATCTTATCTTATCTTATCTTAAGTATATTTTGGGTGTCTTTAAGGATCACAGAAAACCTTGAATGATTACTATTGCAATTTCCCCTGGGTCAAACCACGCACTGACTGGACTTGTATTTCAGAGGGAAATATTTTAGATATTGTGCAATGTCAGATAGTTTTACCTCCTCAGGCCTCTAAAAAGGTTCAAATAATCTAAGGGAACATCATTCAGGAGGGAAACTACAGGCCGTATGGGACCTGTGACACGTAACTGTGAGTAGGTGCTGCACTGCTTAAAGTGTCACAAGCTCAAAAGGCTGTGAACTGTAAGATTATGTTGATTATTTTTACAGTCTATGGTTGATATACATGAGTGTTTTTATTAGCCTGATGAAAAGATTAGAAACAGCAGCAGAGGATAAAAATAGCACGACTGTTTCTTTGGTAGCATTCACGATGCAGAATTCATCCTGTCACACAGGAATGCGGCCCTACCTGTTGTACGTCTTCAGGATGATGAGGAGAATGGCGAGAATGATGATGAGACCTATGACGATGACAGCGATCATTGCCCCAGAACCTGAGAGACAGAGAGCGATTAACATGTTGAAAGCTTGTTTTCCTGTCACTGCGTCTACCTCTAAAAATTTGCATTTCACATCTGACACATTCTCTCTGCTCCGCGCCGTGCGACGTTATTCTGTGCGTGTCCTCCACAAGTAGTGTGTTGTATCTTAGCAACGGCATTGCTCACAGGCAAACAGAACACGGCAAATATTTCCTATTAAATGCTTGGGTGCCACTCCCATACGAGGCGTCTAGATTAGGGCTGCGTGACGCAACAGGTTGTTATTTATGAGGCTTGTCTTATCGTAGAGTTTTTCAATTTACTTTAATCTCTGCCATAGGGGACGTCTGAGATCTGATGGTGTCCACAACAAATAGAAGGGTGTGTTTTATCAATATCTAATTTACGAGGAAAAGGAGGCAATGCACACACACACAAACACACACACACACACACACACACACACACACACACACACAGATCCTTACTCTGGATGAGTATTTGTTCTTTTGTCTTTGTGACGGCGGTTGTGTTTGAAGGTACTGTCGTGTTGGTCACAGGTGAGACAGTTGTAGATTGCATCTTCAGCAATAACCTGCAACAAACAAACAAACAAACAAACACTTCAGTCAATGAATGTTCTCCAAAACAATGACTAAACACCGCTACATGTGTGTGAGGGCAATATTCTTCTAGTCTGCTGCAGTCTTACTACAGATGAAGTGTGGAGACATAAATAGAACAAAGAATGGGATTCGAAGATTAAAATATCCGTGTGATATATTTTTATAAACAGCAGACAGGTGGCACAGTAGAGGGAGTGCACAAATGAATGGGTGTTTTATAGAAACCACAGAAATGAGGTTCCTCGCCAGAACATTATGTATGAAAGTACAATCAGTGCCGACTTTACAACCGCAGAGCTCATGACGTGTTGGCCATTAAGATCTTTTCGAACACAGCACATGCCGTACACTTTGTCACCAAACCTCCATCTGTACGACTGACATGAAACAGATTGGAAAGACGTGATTGTGTTTGCTCTTATCAGCTGGCTTTAGGGTGACACAGCGGGTTCATATATCACTGTCATGTCTGCTTAAGCTTTATGAAAACATCTGCAGTTTTAGATGTGTATCTTCAGACAGACTGATGCAAGACGGAACAGACCCGGAAACAATATTCAGACATGTGGGACAAGTATGTTACAGTGTCACAACTCACTTGAAAAGACCAAAACCAACAATGAACTGATTCTACTGACTAGTATTGTCTGCATAGCCAAGGCCTGATACATTCCCCAGTGCCATAACCACTTGTTACAACCAAGGTCTGCAGAAGACCATCTCTGTACCAACAACACGTCGAACCTTGAAGCAGATGGGCTACAGCAGCAGCAGACCACACCTGGTGCCACTCCTGTCAGCTAACAACAGGAAACTGAGGCTACAGTTCACACAGGCTCACCAAAACTGGACAATAGAAGATGGAAAAATGTTGTCTGGTCTGATGAGTCTGGATTTCTGCTGCAACATTCAGATGGTAGGGTCAGAATTTGGTGTAAACAACATGAAAGCATGGATCCATCCTGCCTTGTATCAACGGTTCAGGCTGGTGGTGGTGGTGTAATGGTGTGAGGATATTTTCTTGGCACACTTTGGGCCCCTTAGTACCAACTGAGCATGGTTTAAACACCACAGCCTACCTGAGTATTGTTGCTGACCGGGTCCATCCCTTTATGACCACAGTGTACCCATCTTCTGATGGCTACTTCCAGCAGGATAATGCACCATGTCACAAAGCTCAAATCATCTTAAACTGGTTTCTTGAACATGACAGTGAGTTCACTGTACTCCAATGGCCTCCACAGTCACCAGATCTCAGACCAATAGAGCACCTTTGGGATGTGGTGGAACGGGAGATTCACATCATGGACTGTGTGATGCTATCATGTCAGTCTGGACCAAAATCTCTGAGGAATGTTTCCAGCACTTTGTTGAATCTATGCCACGAAGAATTAAGGCAGTTCTGAAGGCAAAAGTTGTCCAACCTGGTACTAACTAGGTGTACCTAATTTTTTATAAGCAGCAGCTCTGTTCCCTGTGCTGAATGCACCATATTAGGACTACACCAGCAGTGCACAATAGAGTTGTGCAGGAATGAGTCCTTAAACCTGGAAATGAGTTAGCATTTTTGCACTCCCAGGTTTTTCGTCTCAAAGTCAGTGGGTTTTTGTTGGATGCGTAAATAAGGTCTGTGGTTAACACAAGCTAAAGAGATTTTCAGGATTTGTTTGACAACAAAAAATGTGTCAGTAAATGCCCCGCTCATGAATTCTGAAGCTTTTGTTTAAATAAAAAGTGGTTGCTAACAAATGGCTAAATGAGCCTGTAGAACATCATCACTCTGAACACGGCTTCACAGCCTTGGTGTGGTGGCCACGTTGAAGTCATGCAACGGTGGTGTAATTTGTTGATAGCCTAACTTTAGCTTTTACTTCTGGCGATTGCATTCAGGCCTCACAAAAAAAAACAAAAAAAGTGATTTGTGAAGATCATCTTGCTGAAGGAAACATTTGAGTATCATCAGCTGTTGTTTGCCACAGAGCTTATTTTCTCCAACAATCCAAAATGGGGCCGAAACCTGGGCTACATCAGCTTCCGGGCTGGCCTACAAAAAGAACGTCATCCCTGCAGCACTCTGAGAGTCCAGTCAGGAGGAGCTGACGTAACCTTCTTACTTAAGCTAAAGTTAACAATGACAACAACAGGGCTGTGTGGGTGTATTCTTTGTATTGACAGCATCAGAAAACCTTAGACCAGACACTTTCTGCACAGCTGCATTCTTCATCATTCAACCAGGTGTTTAGATGAGATAAAATCCCATGTGAAACACGTTTGACAAAAATGACAGTGATTTTGTTTTGGCTGGACTAGATTGACTCAAATGTTCAATATAATATGATGTCTAAAGAAAGATTAAAATGTCAACTATTTTAATTCACTATATATTATTTATATTAACGGTTTTCTTTTATTAAGATGAGACTAAAATGCCCAGACTGTTAGTTGACTAAAACTTTACTACGAGGAAAAAAACAGGATGACGTTGACTAAATGTGATAAAAACTAACTAGGAAAAGTAGCTGACAAATGAACACTGCTCAACTACTGTCAAAAAACAATTAAAAACACATCAGTGAGCCACACGTTTGCACTGAGTGACATGTTCTTTCCTTAAGTTTATTTTGAGTCAGTCCCACACATATCATCCTGCAGCTGTAGAGCATCAAACATGGCTGAAAGTAGTCTCCAACACGTGCACTATTTACCTCTGTTTGGGTAATGTTTGCTATGAACTACAGTGGCCAGCTGTTTTAGGAAATGACTGAGCCTTTTCTTCACCTTCAGGACGAACAGATGGACTTAGCGCTGAATGCTGGAAAGTATTGCAAGACGAACACACAATTGATTTGGTCTTTTCAAGGGATTTGTTGACCATTGTGATCAGCCGTATTCTTTATGAATGTCCTCCTGTAGATCCACGTGTAACCCTAATACTGTGCCTTGGCACTTTCTTACAATATATCTAAATCGTCACACTCTTCAAATTATACCCATAATTATCACAATGAATTTGTCTTAATATAAAGATGCACTCATGTGATTTGCGCTCACCGAATCGTGACTCGTTTGATCACACAATATCATCAACAACGCATATTCTCAGATGTTACATAGCTTCAGGCAGACTGTCAGGGCAGCTTCATTACGTTTTCATTGATCTTAACACACTGTAATCTCCATCTAATCTACTCTGCTGCATCTGTGACGTAACACGCGGAGCTCCTCTGTCACTTAGGATTCCTAAACAGTCCGCACACAGCTGTAGGTCAGGGCTGTCCCTGTGACAGATACTTCCCCGAGTCGGGATGGAAACCTGCAATCAATTTGTTTATAAGTTCCATAAAGTAGACGAAGAAGAACCTATGATTACATGTAGGTTAATTGTAATTTCCACTGAGGCTTTGTCACTCCTACTTCAGTTTCCACTTCTGCTACACTTATCGCCTGAGCGTCATCATGGGAGTTCCTCACTGTCATTTCAGGCAGATGATGAGGTCAGTGAGTCATTAACGCGTGACTCTGAGACATGGTCATTATTATTTACACCATCATCTTGAACTATATCGCCTGATTTGTTGTGCAAAAGCGTCTTTCTTTGTGTTTGTGCAGCCGTCTTTTTGTGCTCGAGTGAATAAATTCATCCACGTGTGTTAACGTATCATTATTTCGTTAAACTGTCAGAGACATGTCAGGCTGTACGACCGTGTTGGGCGTCTCATTTTGGAGCAAAACGTTTTAATTATAGTAGACAGATGAAAGACGAGGCATAGCATGAAAACAGTGTTACAATGAAGACATGAGTGACGTCGCATTGTGTCAGCTGGGAGTGAAGCACAGCAGCACAATCAGAGCAGGTGCTTCAAGCGGACGAAATTTGCATCAGCTATAAAAAGCTGGAAACCCTGGCACAAGGAAGAGCGGCTCCTGACACACACACACACTGTCTCTATTCTCTTAGTTAGATTAACTGCTCTGTGATTACATTCAAATTCACAACAAAGTATGCAAAACCCTTACTTCTATATTTACCTCGCTGCCTGGGAAGATCCCACTGAACATGATTACGTTTATGAACCACTGGTTGACTTAATGAGAGGTTGTTGACAGACACCAGACTGCTGTCACTCTCAAAACCACGAACTGGAGTCACTAAGAAACCACAATATTCACTAGAAAAACAAATGATAGACACAGTTACACTGCATCACACACAAAACACAGGTAATAAAAATGACAGACGTCACTTTTACACACACATGTAGCTGCTGCTGTTACAAAGAACCTGGTTTTATACTGGAAAAGGTGGGAGGTTCAGTAGCTTTCTAATGAACACCTGGCTGCTGAAAGATTAGCTGACACACTTTCTCTTTACTTCTCTTTCACATGCATACACACACACACACACCCACACACACACTTACAGTAGCCTAATTACTTTCTGCCACAGACACTGCCACCATTCAGGGAACAGTTGGAGGACATTTTGGAGAATACACGTATTCACTTTCTTAAAAGAGTTAGATGAGAAAGTCGATACCATCTCCATGTCAGTACGGTAAATATGACGCTACAGCTAGTTATCTTAGCTTAGCATAAAGACTTGAAGCAGGGCTCTGTCCGAAGGTAACAAAATCTGCCCACCAGCACCTTTAAAGTTTGCTGATTAATGTATTAAATGACAGTCGCATAAAAATGAGAATTTGCTGCTTTTCTTGGCTGGGAGCGGTAACTTCTTGGAGTCTCCGCTGGTTGCCTGGTAACTGCTTCAGGCAAATGGTAAGGGCCAGTGTCCACACTGAGTTTTTTTTTGTCAGTGCCGGCGTGCTTTTTCAATTGTTCCCAATGAGGAGAGAGCAACACATTCTCACTCATGGACTTTCCATGTCCAGATAAGATGTGAAAGGTACCCTGGGTGTGTTGATTGTTGGTTGTTCTGGGACGCCGTGTCAAGTTCTGCCTGTCACATGCACTGTCTTCTTTCAAAATACACTTCAGTTTTCACAGGAAATTTACAGTTTACATACAGTCTATTTCAAAATAAAAGCACTACGTCAGTAAAACAACACAAATTGAGTTTTTTTTCCTCCAACAACTAACTCACGTGGTTAGGTTTAGGAAAAACAAACAGGGTTTGGCTTTATAATCTCACAGTTTGCGAACACCGCTCTCCCAGATGAAGGTCGGCGTTTCTTGCTGCCATAACTTTCATTCTTGTCCCACCCTGTTTCTTCCTGATGCAGCTGAGCGCTGTTAAATATAACGGCGACCAGCTGTGTATCATGCCAATGTTAAAGGACAGCTTTTTTAGTCACTGTCTGACGCCGCAAGTCACTACCCAAGCACCAAAATTTCGACAAATTCAGGGTGAGACGGGGATGGAGAGAGCGTATGTGGCCGCATACAGCTGCCCAGAAAAAAAGGCTGTACCCAGCTTTTTTTTCAGAATGATGCCACCCATTTTTGTGCGGCCACTTCAAGTGCTTCTGGTAGAAAATCTCAAAATTTTTCAGAAAAGCACCGGTGCCACTGCCACTTCCACTTCAACTAGAAGCACTGGACCAAAAAAAGATGGAGGGCTCAGAAAAAAGGCGCTGAGCAAGGCTCCTTTTCTCTAGGTGACGGCATGCAGCAACACATCCTCTCTACTTATTAGGAACAATTAGAGAAAGACAGTGACACTGGGAGAAACTTGCTTTGTGGACACAGGCCATAACATGTTAATAAGTGAGTTTAAAAACTGCTGGTAGCTAGATTAAGTTACCTTTGGATGGGGCAAGGCTAGCCATTTCCCTTTGTGTCCAGTCTTTATGATAAGCTAGCTAACCAGCTGCTAGCTCCAGCTACATATTTACTGCACAGTGGTATTTATCCTTTTATCTTATTCTCTAAAAGAATGTGAATATAGGTTTTTATTTATATATTATATATATTTATATATTCTCTTTCACTCATAGAGGTCATGAGATTCATTTCTTGGCTCCTTTTTTGCATGACGTCTAACAACTTACAGTGTTTATGCAATGTATGGACAAATACAGTGGCCTGTGTACACAGCTTTAACCATTAATGGAGCGTAAAAGTTTACATTCCACCTCCGAGCTGTGCACATCCTGGAAGCATTGTGAAAGGACCAATTACAACACCATACATATGACACTCATCAGAGAAAGACAGTACAACACCTTTCGGTAACAGAGTTGAGATTTGTAAAAAAAAAAAAAATCCACAAACTAGAATTCTGACACTTTCTCATCGAGATATGATGAGAAACCGAATCTTAATTACGGGCTGACGACGGAGACTTGATACTCATGTGTACTGTACGTCTTATCCAGCTTCCTGCTCAACGGCAAACATTGCACAATCAACTCTCTCAGTGTTGACACACTATAGAGATTAGTAATGACATATATCATGTTTGCTGTTTGCAGAGGTGACAGCTTCTGATAAGTGGGTGACCGATCATATGTCGTGGCGTAAAGTGCTTTGGCAACACGGTGGAGAAATCTGACATCACAAATTTGCCTGGCAGGGCTTTGCACAGTACTCCGGCATTAACGTGATGTATATTTATTTCTGCCTCTGTTTACAGTTATCAGCCTTTTTCGTGAATTAAAAGTTCCAATCAGTTGTTTACTATAATGTACAGTAAATATAAATATATAGAAAGACTGGCTATTAGGTTAATTGAAGTAATTCAAACATAAAATCCAAACCAACTCAGAGAAACAAGCAAACAAAAACCATGACAAGACATCAATTTACTCCATAAAGGGCACCTGCTTCACTTGTGTACAGAGAGGACAGACTTTGTACCCTTGTGCTGATAAATTCACCAGCCTTTAAAGGGCAGTTTTGATTGGATCCATTAGGGCTAATTGGAGTTTGGGCTGCACGTCTCATGTGTTTTTGTGCTGGGTTATAGCCGCAGTGCTGCCTCTGCAGAGGGCATCGCAGCTCGTGTACAGTGTGTAGAGATATTAATTAGCGCTGCCAGCTGCAGCCCTGGCACGTGCCGGCGTTTCATCAGCAGTCATTCAATTCTATTTGTCACATGTAACCATATAGGGTACAGTTATAGTGAAATGTAATCCTATTTGTGCATTAAAAAGTGTGATTGGAGGGGGGGTAAGCTCTTCCTGAGCCTCTCAGTATATCTGATACCTCCTTCTCAACCTTAACAGGGAGAAAAGGTCATTACCTTTAATGATTCCCTTAGCAGTGGGTGGGTGTGTTAACTCTATCAGCCAACTGACTGCAGGCTAGGTTTAGGTGGTGTGTTAGAGATCACGCAAGGAACAGGAGAGCCCTCAGCCGAGGAGACACCTACAGTTAACATGATCTGAAATGAAACTGAATTGCACTGCTCACCATTACTCAGCACCTCATGACTTTACCGGACCTCCTGGAATACAAACAACTTTTGCTCAGCACTGCCTAAATAGCAAACACCATAATAGCCACGAACGGTACACATCGCCAAAACTGTTTCACATGACCATCAGCTAATTAATACATGCTTGTTAAGCAAGCAGTGAAAAGAGAACACATTTTGACACACACAATGTTTCCACTGCATTGTGTCATCTCGCCGCATTTACATAAGCTAAGTTGAAAAGATGAGCAGAAAGAGTTGCTGACTGGTTTTGCTCTTCACATTCATTCATCCACCCTCAGTTCAACCATTTCCAAATCCAGTGTCATCTCCCCATCCAGGACATGCTCACATTCACTCTAGCTTTAAAACTGAGCCCGCCACAGCGTCTATCTGGCTCCCCACCTTCGTCACACTTTATTTGGCCAAAAATGTGTCCATTGCTCTCTGCTCCTTTCATTTTCTTGTTCTCTTTGTACCCCTTGCTTCTCTTTTTCGAGCCCCTGATATTTGTTAAGACATTACGACTTAGCCAGTGACTGCACTGTGAAAAAAGGGTGCGGTGTAAAGAAAAGTAAACTGTTGTACTTGATCCCATTTCACGGTCAAGCATAAGCCTTTGCATGGGCCCCCCTTTGGCCTTGGGTCCATGTCATCTGTCTGACAAGAATACTGGCCATCTACAAAAATGGCTCCTTGTCCGCCATGTTCCTGAAAATAATAAGAGATGTCTTCTGCTCTATACACGTACGTGCAGCCTTGTATCATCGTCTTATTTTGTTGAGCTTTAAAGCAGTTGGCATCCGTAACTTTTGCTTTACCATCATCTGTTGGACTGCCCCATCTACTCCAGCATTGCCATGGCATGTGTAAAAAGTCAAAGTCACAGTGCCTGAAAGGTTATCCCTGTAATTTACTGGGAACTATGAGTGAAAGAGGATTGTCTCTCCACCAGAAAGCTAACAAGCATGTTTCCCAAAATTTCGAGCTATTCCTTAAACCACAAAGCACCGGATCACATCAGCTGCTACAGAACTAGGTCAACTGATCAACTTGGTTAGTGTCAGAGGGGAAATGCCATAAACAATGAATATACATCCTTTACTGTCACAAAAACAGAAGGGAAATTCAAATGTGAGTGCCAGTAAAGGACAACGGAAGTCAATACGTTTCAATGTAAGAACAAAATTGTTCAAATCAGAGCTTGACAGTGACGGTTGCCACGTTGTCACTAGCAGCCATTTTGAGAAACTGGCCAATTCTTGCCTTTGATAACCATAAGTGGCATCTACTTCTTAACATACACAAAATAGGGGCAGTAAAAAGAAAATGTGCAAGCCAACGTAAATACTTTTTTAATATTAGTTGCATTAGCGATATTTAAATATTCCTGTTATAGTCAGAACCGGAAACAGACAATGCTGCACCTACATTGGTTTAGAGACGTTAGCAAAGCGAATTAAGTTCCACTTGAGATTTTAATAATGTTAAGTATCAGATAAAACACTGGCTACAAAGATTTTTGTGTGGTTGAAAGATCGTTAACATTCCTTTATGTCACATTTTCATATTAAGCTCACGTATAGGTGCATAATTACTCAAAAAAATAGGGTAGCTTAAAATGGTAACTACATTTTCAGTTTTGGCAACTAAAATCTGATGCCTGGTTGCCAGCCGGGAATCATTTTTAAAAGTTGGTGTTGAGCCAAAAATCCACAATGCAACTTTGAAAAAAACAAACAATTCAGGATCTTCCTCTTGTCATGAACAGTGCTGACTACTGGCGTGCATCTGCTAACCACAAAGCCAAAGATATCATCAATAACTCAAAGCACAAAAGACTTAAAGGACAGTTTTAATGTTTTTAGGCAAAGGAATTTGTGACCACAACTGATCAGATCACTTTGACGTCAGTATCTTCCCCTGCAGCTGCCTGTCTTCTCTCTGCCGCAATAATAGTTTGTTTGTTGTTCCACAAATTGCAGGTATTCACTACCACGGAAGATTCAATATCCTCTCTTCCACCCTCAGTAAACACATCATTTATTGCTTTTTCAGAGCGCTGACTCTCAATGCAAAACAGGAACAATTTAATGTAGTTTCCTCTTTTTTATACTAGGAAAAAAAAAAGCTGTTGACCAGCTCAACTTTTTCCCCTTCTGCACATTGTGTAAAAGACAGGCTCCTCCACACGCATTCATAAACACGTTCAAAGTATGACCTTCATCAAATGACGGTTGGAGTCAATATTTGAGCAGTCAATTGGACGCAGGTTAATAAGACACAGGTGGAGCTATTAGTCCAGCGAGCATGCATACTGCGCTCACAGCAGAGAGGTCACCTGCGTCACGTCAGATGTAAATGTCCCATACGATTTGTTTTCCAGATGTCACGCTAAAGAGGGATTTAACTATGACTTTTATCGACCTCAATTCGTCCCCGGGGGATTTGCAACAGCACTGACAGGTCCCTGGCACAGCGCACAGCCGCCTGCTATTGACATAAACCATGACGTGACATCAGAGATGTAAAAACTGTCTAATTAAAACAGATGTATGTTGTAAAGAGGTGATATATCAAGGCTGTTTTTCAGCTTATGGTGTGAGAGTGGGTGGTGACGGCCAGAACTCACAGCCCTCACTGTCAAAACTTAAAGTAGAAATGCCAAAAGAATAATCTAAAATAAAGAGGAAGTATTGTAGAGCCATTGGGCTCTGTAGTCGTGACAGTACAGGCTCCATTGCCCCTGAAATATCCACAAATCATGATGGAACAATTGACTAAAATATCAGCTAATATCTCTGTACCAAACTGGGTTAGAGAAAGTATGATTTAAGGAATGAACCAGCACCAAATATTCTTATGACGAAACACACAACAGGGTTAGGATGGAAAAAGAAAGCTACTTTGTCAATGAGGGTACAGTAGGTTTGCACAACAGCTTCTCAGCTTACAAGGTATTGTCCGCGCGGTTACGAAAACCATGACAAATGGGTATTTATAGAAAGGCAGCAAAAATCCTGTCAACACTTCTTAAAAAAGGGCTTTAAAATGATCCATTGATAGAGTCTGAAACAGACTGACGAGGCACAAACAGCTGGAATAAAGTGGAAGGTGTTCACTGATATATGTGGGTACTAAATCACTTTATTACAGGTCACATTCACATCACTGAGAGTCCAGCTGAATGTTAACAAGCAAACAGTATCTAGTGTTCAGTTTTACTTTCTTTGAAATTTTCTGAAGTTTTCTGGGTTTATTTACTTTGTTCAGAGTCTTATTTGTGCTTCAGAATCAATCAGCCAGTCAATGACATCTATATGAGTCAGCCACTGACTAGCTATTGTTACCACTGTGTCATGAGAACACTCTGAACTGACGTTAATCTCCTTTAATATAGATATTACCATGACAGAAACCTGCTCAAACGATCTGGGTTTTGAAGTCCCATTTAGGGTATTCTGAGTTCCCACAAGCATTACAACCTCATAATATGACTTCATTAGATTACAAACGTCATCTTAGCTGGGTTTCCTTTTGAGTTGCTGTTCCCATTGTAATAAATTTTACACCTCAGTGTGTGTCAGTGTGCCCTGATTCAAACCCCCATCTTACAATTAACATGTAATAAAGAGGATGTTGGGGCGTCGGTGGCTTAGTGGTAGAGCAGGCGCCCCATGGACAAGGCTGTTGCCGCAGCGGCCCGGGTTCGAGTCCAGCCTGTGGCCCTTTGCTGCATGTCTCTCCCTCTCTCTCTTTCCCCCTTTCACACTTCACTGTACTGTCAATTAAAGGCAAAACATGCCCTAAAAATATCTTTAAAAAAATAAATAAAGAGGATGTCTGCTGCTCACAATAATACTTTTTATTTAGAGTTAGCATCCTGAAAACTGCTAACAGGGTTCCCACACATTTGTACTGGTGACTTTTCAAAACTTTTCCATAACTTTTCTATAATATTTGACCCCATTTACATGACTTCAAGTAGTTTAAAATAGCCTGGACATCTCTCTAACGACAAGTCATTTGAAGCGTGACCAGTGTGTGTCATGTCATAGTAATCATCTTTCAACAATCATGCAGCAAATCAGTAATACAGACATGTTTTAGGATTTTTATCAACATATTTTAAATAATAGCTGAAACAATCAAAACTTTTTCAAAACTCTTTCACGACTGTGGGAACCCTGAGCTCAAATCAATAAAGATGTGATCTGAAACTTTGCTCGCTGGTATGTCTAGTATGCTTTCTTAGTCTGGCTACTGAAGCATATTTTGACACAATGCTTATCGGAGTTGAAAATGATAACAAAACAAAGTAGGCTACTTACAGAAGCACTGCGCTTATCATCTACAGAGTCAGACAGAAGATAATTTTATTTTTGATGTGAAAATCACTTCAACTTCTTAGGTTGACCTAGTTACAGCGTTGTTATAACTGTGTACATATATTTATTATTTCATTATTAAAATCAGTTGATATCATCATGGGCATAGGTTTCAGGGTGGACACAGGGACCCTTAATATTTAGAATATGTGCATTTGTTCCTCCCTAAATAAAAACTAAAGTAGCAGATGACTTTTATTTTGAAGAAATTAAATTAATGTAGAAAAGGCAGAAATTTGTGCATAAAATTCACTTGAATGCAGGAAATTAAGTGTTTAATGCCCCCAAATGTTCAATAAAAAAAAACAAACCTACAGCCTTGGATATCATATTGTGGAATATGGAAGGAGGTAAAAACTAGTGGTGGAAAAAAAAAATCGATACAGCATAGTATCATGATATTTTTGTGTGGCAATATCGTATCATCACACAGTGCCAAGTGTCGATTTTTTTATTATATAGCCTAAATTATTAATATTACAGATAGAAATTAAACTTCAGGTAGCCTACTAGAACACTATAATCAATTGCTTTTTCAGTCTACTAGATACATTTCGCTGCTGCAAAAAATGGCTGAAGTGAGACGAACAGACTGAAAACTTATCTTATTAGATAAAACAGAAACAGAAAAACAAAAGTTTTCCTTTAGGGACGTGATTTACAGTTTAAAAAAGGTAATTAATCGCTATATATCACAATATATATACGTAAGTATCGTGATAATATTGCATCGTGACTCAAGTATCGTGATGATTTTGCATCGTGACTTAAGTATCGTGATAGTATTGTATCGTGGATCCTCTGGTCTCTGGATATTCCCACCCCTAGTAATAAATAAAATAGCCTGTTGGTTTTATTTTGAACGCTGATTCACCTTTTATGTTCTTTAGGCTTTTTATGCTTTATAAAAGGTTAAATTTATGCCAAAATGACGCTTCAAAGTGATCCAAACTTTAACCTAATGAGCCTCACTCAAACTGGTTAGGTGCAGCTGGTATGCGATCACAGTCATTAGCCTTCACAGGAATGACTGTAGCTGTATTAATGAGTGAAGAGACGTAGCAACACAATAGAAGAAAAGGTATGCTTTCTATTCTTAGCACCACACAGACAACTCCCCTGGTCAAACAACTACAAGTGGTGGTTTGGAATAAACTACAACAAGACTAAAATGATAATCATGCCTGTCACATTACTGTGAAACTACCTGCTTTGATAAACGCAGCAGGACTGTACAAGCAGCGGTCATATTTTCCTACAACGTAGTGGTAACTGATGAGATGATAAGCAGGGGTATTCCACCACACAGCCGCTTGTCAATGAGAGATGCACAGACAGATAGTGCTGGGAACTGAAGTGTAATCTCCATATATGTATATCTGCGTTGTTTCACTGACCTAAGACTAAATCTGAGAGCTCCCTGGAATGTGAGCTATTCCCTTTCACCTGACTCACCTGCTATTTCGGCATATTATCTGGGAAAGCCCCCGTTGTACACACACAGAAACTCATTGAAAAGTTACTCTCAGCCTCACGAGACAAAGTTAAGAGGAAAACAAATCCTAATAGAAGGAGTCAAAAGCAGAGACTTACCGAACCGTCTCCTCTTTGATTTCAGCCCAAGCCTTCTCCAGATGGGAACCTGAGCAGCGCAGAGCCCCCTCCCTCAGCTGATTGAGGGGGGCATAGTCCACCGGTGGAGGGCTGACGGTCACGGCAGGTCTGAGGAGGGAGGCACGAGGGAGCAGAGGAGTGTGTGAGGAAATAAATCCCAGGTGCTCCTACAGTGACAGTCCCACAGGTGCACACAGGACGGGTGAGACACAAACAAAGGACAAAAGAGTTTTAAAAACAGAGCTGAGATGCCTCTGAGTGTGTGCTTTCTTTGGGGATCAGAGTGTTTATGTGAAGAGGAGGAGGAGGAGAATTAAGAAGAGGAGGAGGCTCCACGCTCACTCACTTGTTGCTCCAGAGCCGAGAGTAATAATCTCAGGCAGCTGGTTTTTCAGGTCCTTCCGCCTGGCCCTTAGGCGTGCCGTGGCTACTGATCAAAAAGCGAGGCTCCTCTGCGGGGCTGTCTGCTCGGCTCAGCTCTCACCATGACGACTGCCTCTCAAAATCAGACTGGTTGCATCTTGCTGGAGCTGCAGAGGGTGGGGCTGTGTGCAAATTTGTGAAGAAAGATGGAAAAACATCAAAAAATAACATCTCATGTAGCAAAATCCAGAGTGTGTGTTGTGCAATCAAATCATTACCTCAAACAAAGTGGACAAAGTATGTGGTTTCAGTTATCACAAACCCATTCATCTCTGCACGTACACGTTTTATGTATGTAGTTGAAAATTAACTGAATTACAATACTTGTCCAAAGGGTACAGGGTGTGTATGTACAGCACAGAAGATACATCAGCCTTCTCTTTTATCACAGGACAATGAGCTCCTTTCAAACACTTGGCAACATTTGTGTGAAAGTCGTCCACTGAACAGGAAAAATGTTTTCACTGGCAACCATCTTCCCAAGTGTCCTTCTATCTGTCTCGCTCTTATTGAGGCAAACAAGCTCCTGTAACACGCCCGGCCGTGGTAGTCTTTTCCCAAACAGTGCCAACAAGTCGTCAGGATCTCGCCTCGTGTTACCTCCAGGGGCTAGGTGGTGCCCGCGACTATAAAGCAAGGCAGTGTTGAGCCTTTGTGAGAAAGTGTAACTCAGCTTCATTTGGGCAGACACGCATTGTTCTGCTTCTCATGATGGCCTGCATACCTCCATGACCATTACACAGGTATGAGAGCTCAGGTTTCATAGAGAAGGGTGCATCTTTCAGTAATGGCATCCCCACATTGTGTCGGTTTCAGTCAGGCACAATACCCTGTGTCTTAAATTAGTTTAATTTTACAGAAGGTGAAAAGAGCAGTGGATTTTCTTTTGTAAATAACTAAGTTTGTTTTTTAGTGCCAGACTTTTTATTACGTTTCTCCTGAGTTGGCTGTGTTCTTTAACTAATTGTCTAATTAATGCATCGTCTGTTCCATCACATTCGCCTATCTTTGGGATCCTTGGTATAGATCAAAAGATAATACTGCCATGCACAAAGGTGTAAATATAGACAGTGCAGGCAGTTGCACTGGGGCCTGTGGGGTGGAGTTGCCCTATTGCCACCTGGAAATACACCTGTGGTTGAAGCAGAACTCACATTAAATAAAAAATGGTGTGATTTTCTATATATCCTCCTGAGACCTAAACTTTTGTTTGGTATGCATTTTTACTTTCTACTAACTATTTGGGATTAGTAGGACCTGATAAGTATAAAAAACTAAAAATGTCAATGATAATTAAGTCCCAGTGTCCTCATACGGGACGATGATAAAGTCCCAATGTCCTGATACAGGACGATGATAAAGTCCCAATGTCCTCATACGGGACGATGATAAAGTCCCAATGTCCTCATACGGGACGATGATAAAGTCCCAATGCCCTCATACAAGACGATGATAAAGTCCTTATGTCCTCATATGGGATGGTGATAAAGTCCCAATGTCCTCATACGGGACAATAATAAAATACCAATGTCCTTCAAAAAGCTGATAACTTCCCAATGTCTTCACATGAGTACTTTCTAATTAACAGCGTCTTAGCTTTTTACTGTTGCTAACATTGGTCAGAATTGTATGGCCTATGAAACTACAAACATTATTAATCATAAATAAACAAGTTTCAACCATAAAATGTGATCAGGTTTTGGACCTTGTCCACTTTTGTGTGAGTTCTGAGATGGCTGCCAACTTGGTTTTACACAGATTAGTGTGTGGTCTTACTACCACTAGGTGGCACAAAAAAGTGTCCACAGACTAGGACAACAGGTCTGAGTTAAGCAGAATGAAGTACAAGGTCAAGTAAACCCAAAATGTAATGTCCTCATATGAGGACACAGGGTCTCAGGAGGATATGCCCTCAAAAAGGCAAACCCATTACGGTTTTCTGTTTTTGTTAAATAGTATCAATCTATAACAAAATGATACACTTGTTCTACATAAACTATACAAAAAAACTATAACTTAACTATAAAAACTATTTAGTTAAACCTAACCTATTTTCTTCTGTAGTTTTTGACACATACACTGGTAAACGCTGGGTAATATGATGTTGTCCAATACCAAGTCTCTGTTTAATCATCAAAAATCTCTCAACACTGAAAAGTGGATATAACATAAAAGCGGCAGTAAGAAACACTGTTAGTAAAATATATATACGCCTAAAACTATGTGTGTGTGTGTGTGGTTCATAACTAGTAACTAGGGCGCAGTAGGGCCCATCACATTAGCATGCACTGAGGCCCATTGTAACTACTGTTCGCAACTGCCCTGTATATGTCTGTAATAGGCACTCATCATTTGGCAAATGTCTGTCAATACATAACTCTTATGTTGCTTAACTGTCCTGTTGCTTGACTTATTAGTGCTACTGTCTTCCTGTTCCTCATATTTCTTTGCTTGCATGTCTGTCTGGCAAAGCTATTTTGTAATTGTTTGTTTAGCTTTGCTTATTTACACTGCTAATATTGCTGCTCATATCTGTGATCTGCATGTGTCTGTCTGTGTTTTACATTTAGCATAATGCTTTACATTAGAATTATGTTTTTAACTTTTTGGATTTTAGGCTTTTTTTAAGTTGCAAACTTCACATCTGACCAGATGAAAACTAGCCTCCTGGCTAATTCTGGCATATTTACAGTAATTTTATTCATATACACTGTCCCTGAGAAATATACTGAATAGATAGCAATGTATGCTTTGACAATTTCCCACAAAAGACAGTATTAGCATTTTTATATGTCTGAATGGAAATCTTAATATCCTTTTATTGAGTACATACAAGCTCTAGTCTTTGTAGCTTTTCAGTTTTCTCATTATGTCAAATTTTAATGTAAAAATAATGGGTTAATGATATTTTGAAAATACTTTAAGGGGCATGAGGTTTGGGTCCACCAGAAGTACTCAATTATTGCATACAGCTTGTGGAGTGATGACTAAATTTATAATTCTTACCCTTTGAGTATACAAGCTTCAAGAAAATTGCTTTCAAAAAGACTAGCTAGCATCTCTGTGAGGCCAAGTGCTAATGTTAGCGTGCTAACAGCATGCTAATGCTTCACTATTAAAATGTATGTGCTAACCACATCCATGATGCTAACATGGTCACAATGATGTTAACATGCTGACGCTGAGCAGGATGGAACTTAAAGAGCGGGACAAACTGACTAACATCATTTAACATTGGGGAAAAAGTCATGAGTGAAAGTTTTTTGCTCACCACACTTTGCTTTATTCCTCAAAAATCACTTCCTGAAAATGGTCTCATTGGAATTGTAGTCTTTTTTTGAAGGCAATAAGCAAACAGGGTTTATTTTGAGTGTTTCATAAAGGCTTACAGTTCTTGTAGGGTGAAGTCAGGTAATTTGGGACATGTTTGCCACAATATTCTGTGCAGTTTTTCAACTGTGCAACATTCTTCAGTGTACTAATCTATTCTCACCAACACCTCTTGAATGTATATTATTCAACATACAGTATAATGCACATCACTGTGCGTATTTCTTATGTTTATTCTTATTCTTGTTTTTATTCTATTCATGTATCTATTGCAGTGAACATTAAAGCATAATACATATTTTATATTTCTGAATGTAACATACCAGTTTATACAGTGTAAGGTAGCACAGTGCACATATTTGTGTATTTTTACACACTTACTGACTCAATGCAGTGAACATTTTTTTATTCTTAATATCTTAAGAACTAGTGTTAAACATTGGGCATAATGCACATTTTTTTTGTTATTTTACTACTTTATATTTACATACTTCTGTTTCATACTCTTATTCTTACTTGTTATGATTCTCTATTCTTTGTATTTTTCTGGTTCTGATTGTAGTAGATTATTAAGAAAACCACCTAAAACTCTGAAGGCTACTTGAAGTGTTACTTTTATGACTTCTTATGGTTCTCTGCTATATTTATATAGAGAAAATATGTTGCAAGTAAAATAGGGGCCTACTTTAAAAACTTTGGACAATCAAAAACATCAAGTACCCTGACCTCACTCAGATGACATGTTCAGGTAAAAAAAACATTTTTGTTGTAATGCCCTTATTGTTTTAGCTGCAGCACTCTTATTACCAGAAAGAGAAAGTCAACATGCCGCATGGCTTTCCTTGCATGTTAGAGACCAGTGATTTTTTTTAACTCTTGACACTGCACATACTGGTTGTCTAAGACCAATTAAAATGATTGTTTCTGGGGTGCCCACTGGCTCAGTGGGTAGTGCAGGCATCACATGTATAAAGTCAATGTCCTTGCTGCAGCGGCCATGTGTCCAATTCCAGCCCACGGCCCTTGGATGTATGTCATCCCCTCTCTCTCGCCCCCCTTTCACCCTTAATACTGTCCTGTCTTATAAAGGCAAAAGCCATAAAAATATTCTTTAAAAAACATTGTTTCATATAAAGGACATTTATAAAACAATACAATTATATGTTTGGTGACTGGCTGCTAATATTTAAAGAGCCCAAGATGTAAAGCCTTATTTGTCCCATTATACCTGATGTCTCAAATTTCACTGTTCACCCTAAAGTTAATTACTTTGCACTGACGACATGGTAAAATCAAGCATACAGTATGTACCAAAAAAGGTCAGTAAGTATTTTTTATTGTGCATTATTCTGTGTTTAGGTGATGAAGAAGACTCCAATCTTTAATTTAAGCCATTTGTTATATTAATATTTGACACATCTTAAAGAAAATATGAGGAAGTAATCCATAGGGACAGAAAATGTTGCTGCATAACAGGAATGACTTGTGAACTTACCAAACTTTAATGCAGATCCATTTGAGTGTTTTCAGCCTGGCTCAAAGTCGTCAAACAGCTGGCAGACCAGCCAACGTTGTGGTATCCTTCCAGTCATGCTGCTAAAACATGCCTAAAAATGTACCAAGAAATGTCATAATTTCCTAGAAACCCCAAACATTAAATTGCCTTTGTAATCTGTTGATAATCTGTTTTAATTACCAACTGATTTTATTATCAGCACAGATAAGGAAAGTTGTTTTATGTGCACTTTTCCTGACTATAAAACAGCAGGTCTTACAGGGGGCAGCCAATCTTTACTCTCTCCTCCTGAGGGAGATAAAAGTGTTTACGCTCACTGTACTTATCACTTCATTGCATTAGGGGACTTTGATTTAAAAGCTGAGGTAAATGTTTGAATCCAGTCAGAGTAAACCCATTACACTCCACTATGTGTACTTTTAAGGAACCACTTAACTAAAAACATTGTATATTCTCGTCAACTCATGACTAATGCATCACTTAAGATTCCTGCATGAGCAACTGAGACGTGCCCGCTGTGTAATCCTGGAGAGTACCTTTAAAGGAATCTGGAGGCACTGGCCCCATTAACACCCACAGGGGCCACGTTAACCTGATCTGTTCGCACACGCATCTTCACGTTCAACAGTGAGGGGCATTGTGAGGAGGAATTCCCCATGAAGAGAGGGCTTTTTGTGTCATGGAGAGGAAGATACAGGGCAGCAGAGTAAGCCTCGTCTCACAGCTGTTGTTCAGTCCTGTTTTCACCTTTAGACCATTAAGTACGTCAGCAATGACACAGCTAACCTTCTGCATCTGTTTTTTAGCATTGTGTACACTTCAGGAAGCACAAATCTTTCCACTAAAACAGTGAGCTTACATCAACAAAAACTATCTTTTCATCCCACCTGTAGTTGCAAAACATACTTTTTTGTCAAACCATGGTTGACAGTGTGCTTCCTTCCTGGTTTTGTTGTTTCTACTCCCCTCACGTAATAATGAAGTGCGGTTTGTCGGGGGGGAAATGGATGAGAGAAATCTATTGTTACTGGATTCATCAGCAGTCATTTGTCTTCATGGCTGTCAGGGGGAAACTGCAGCTGTGAAATTCAATCGGATGCTGAACTGCAGGTCATGGCTGCATTGCCACACCTTGCCTTTCGTGTTATAAATTTCATGTCCAGTGTTGTTTACTGTAAGAATCATTAACTCAACCTTGATGTCGGTGTCTTTACAATACAGACAAGGCCCTGAACCAAACAGAATATTAACTGTTGTTATGTCCTTGGGGGAAATATGAGGTGCAAAGTGCAAGTGACAGTAACTCTGTTGTATTATTCTAGCATGATTTTAAAACATGCAATAAAGGCTTTTCTGTGTATTTTATAGCCTTGTGTGAAGGACGGGTTAATACCGAACCAATTCACCTTCATTAATTGTGTAACATTTCGAAAACAGCAGAGAAGTGGAGAATTACAGAGGTAGTAGTTATATAATATATATACTATAACTAGTTATAGTAGTTATAGTAATAGTTTTATCTATTTACATCTGCATGGGCTGATGCATAGCCCAGCTTTGTGTCTCTAATGTATTATTTATCATCACATTTGAGTCATAGAGCCAAGCATTTGTCTTTCTGAAAGCTCTTTAAACAATAGCTATGTTAGCAGCTCTGTAAGGTTGCTTTGAGCTAAATGCTAATGTCAGCGTGCTAATATGCTCACAGTGACAATGCTAGCATGCTGCTGTCAGGCAGGTATAATGTTTAACATGTCACCATCTCAGTTTAGCCTAAACACAAACTAAAGACATATTGCTAGGCTAAAAACCAAGAAGGTTTACTAGTTACTTACAGCTTTGGTGATATTTCCACTTGTAAACTTGTCACATTTGAGTTATAGAGCCAAGCATCTGTCTTTCTGAGTGCTCATTAAACAATGCTAGGAGTCTACAGCTATGCTAGCAGCTCAGTGAGGCTACTTTAAGCTAAATGCTTATGGTGCTATGACACTATACCTGCTAACATGTTTAGCAGGTATAGTGTCTAACATGTCACCATCTCAGCCTAGCCTGTTAGCATAAATAGCATTAGGTAATTAGCGCTGTAACACTTAAAGCTTTGGTGATATGTCCACTAGTTAACTTGTCACATTTGAGTTGTAGAGCCATGTGTCTGTCTTTTAAATGCTATTTAAACAATGCTAACAGTCAATAGCCGTGCTGGCAGCTCCAAATGCTAACGTCAGCGTGATAACATGCTAACAACGATAATGCTAACACACCGACATTAGGCAGGTATGTATACCATGTTCACGATTTTAGCATGTTAGCATGCATTAGCATTAGGCAGTTAGCACTAAACACAAACTAAATACATATTGCTAGGCTAAAAACCTAGCGGGTTAATCATTACACTTACAGTTTTGGTGATATTTCCACTTGTAATCTTGTCACATTTGAGTTGTAGAGCCAATCATCTGTCTTTCTGAACGCTCTTTACACAATGCTAACAGTCAACAGCTGTGCTGGCAGCTACAAATGCTAACATCAATGTGCTAACATGATAACAATGAAAATGCTAACATACTGACATATGTTTGCCATGTCCACGATTTTAGTTTAGCAGGTTAGCATGCATTAGCATTTGGTAATTAGCGCTAAGGACAAACTAGCATTAGCACTAGTACTAGTGCTAGTATAGCTATGCTATCATTACTCATGGCTATAGACCAAGAAAGTTGATTAGTAATACATAACACTCCATTTGAGTCTGGATTAAAGAATATTAGGCTTAATAAAAATATGTTAGTTGCTTAAAAAAAAGATCTTTAAACCTCCAGCTACCATCTTGGATTAGGAAATATAGCCACTACTTACTGACCTAATTTATTATCTTTTTTTAATAATGTAGCAGAAATAATGTTTTATAATGCAAATGAAAAATCTTCAGAAAGTGCCTTTAAAACAGCCATAAAGGTCCAGTGTGTAGGACTTAGGAGGATATATTGGCAGAAATGGAATATAATATTCATAACTATGTTTTCATTAATATATAATCAACTGAAACTAAGACTTATTGTGTTTTTGTTACCTTTTGAATGAGGCATTATATTTACATACGGAGCAGGTCCTCGTCCGCAAAGTCCGCCATGTTGTTTCAACAGTAGTCCAGAATGGTAAACCGAACTTTGGCTCTAGATAGGTGTGTTGCCACCGTAGTTCTTTGGTTGCAATCTGCAGCCTCACCACTAGATGCCACTAAATCCTACATACTAGACCTTTAACTGTCATTAACTTTCTGAATTTCCTTTGAGGACCTTTATGAATTTACCTCTCAGAAAAACAGATGCTTAGCTCTGTGAACTGAATGCAGTGATAATGAATGACATGCACAAACTAGTGCTAATGCTAAAAGTGAGTTGCTGGTATTTTCAGATGAATATAACTCATGCAATGTGAACGTGATTTGTAATAAATCTAAGAAATGCCTGTACTGGAAATTTTGCTTGAGATTCTGTTTCTATACCGGCATCTGCATCCCAAGTTTGTAACCTCTAAGTTAAAGAAACCCCTAAAATAAACAACACTAAACATGGCTTTTAAGAATAAGTCTTTATGTATTTCTCTATGTGAAACAAATGGCTATTATACTACACAAATAGAAGCGGATACTGTAAGAGACAGAGACCATCTCTGAGAAATAATTACAGAACATGAAAATACACATACCGGTATTATAGAACTGTAAATTATTGCTTGTTTTGCTACTTTGTTTTCTGGATTCCTACGATACAAGACACAATATTCATATTTCAACAGAAACAGTACAACAGTGACAAACGGTATTATTGACCTTTTTAGTAGACGTTCCCCAGAAATAAAAGAAACATTCAAACAGAGTCCATGTTGAACACAACACAATGACAGTTGGTTTTTGATCGAGCATCTTCAGGACTTATTGTTACACATTTTTGTATGTTTTTTTTTTTTTTTTTTCCATTACAACATTGCCAAGAGAAGCCGTAACAAACTGCACACTGGGACTGGCCTCAGCAACAAAAGAAAAAAAACACTTGGCATATGTACATAAATATACAATTTCATTTCAACCGTGACCAAAATGCACCCGGTTTTAAACACCATGACCACAGAGAGTAAAAAAATCATCACGAGTGTCTTCCTCCTGCTCTGCTGCTTCCTCATTATCACAATGTACCTCAGCGGTTCCACCAATCTGCTGTCTGCTTAGATAACCGCGACAGCTTTACCATAGCGCCAATAAAACTGTACTCTGCCAACATTTCAAAGAACCGTTTAACTTCCTCAGCAAAGATGAATGTTTCTCGCGGACAAACACGTAAAACAAAGACATTGATTTTGCTCTGCGGTGTCATCCTGCCTCATTTAAAACCTACATCTGTACTGCATGTCTACACCTTTACAGTGGTACACTCCCATTGATCCAAAAAAGGCCTGAAATTCTCCAAGGTTCACACTAGCAAAAAGGAAGTGGAGTGTTTCACTCACTGCAATATGCTGGTGAAAAGGCTAACCAGGTGTTCAGCTTGAGATAAAAGAAAACAAAAAACACAAGAAAGAAACAGAGAAGAAATGCAATGTGCTTCCTACTTTGTCTCAAGAAGGACTATTTTATGTGATGGAAACAAACAAAACACTGACGATAAAGTGCTCACATGCAGACGGACTTTTCTTTTGCTTACTTATATTGTAATATAGCAAAAAAAGTTTTTAGATTCCATGCCACCAAATGACAAATAAGGTTTAGACTCACCGCTGACACCCAAAAGCCCTGTTAGGAACATTTGTTCATGTTGCTTTGAAAGCACTGAAATGCCGTTAAATGAGGAATTGGAACACTGATATGATTCGGGACTGTGGGGAGACTTAACCAAAAGGAAAAATATTTATGATTTTTAGTGATTGTTCAACTCCCCACTAAACTAGATACTGCAAAAATAAAATAATGCTGTGTTGGGAAAATATGATTTCTTTCAATTTAACAATATACATCAGTGTCTCTGAGTAAGAAAAATTACATAATCATGACAACATGGGGTGAGTTTATGCTTTGGTTGATATCTCATGAGGCTACCTAATTTTCCCTTTTCTCAGCGAAATGCTTTCGGGTAAACTACAAAATCTAAAAGACTATTTTTCCACAAATCTACCGCTCAGCTATTTACAGCAAGAAAGCAGCGCAGTATTCTGGTGCGCAGCAGGAGACGGTCGAAAGCCCCGCAACTGCTTCGAGATATCAAGAGATAACTCAGTGCAAAACAAGCAGTAGTAGGTTTCAGAAGAAAACCTGACACATAGAAAGTGGGTTTGATCAAACAACATAACCAAGACATTAAAGACGTGAGTTACAACAAACAGAATCAGAAGAAAGAAAGAAAAAAAATCCACATCCCAAAAACCCCTTGAAGAGAATGAAGGGGATGAACTGTCTCTTATCCATCAAATCACAACAAAAGCGACAAATGCAAATTTGCCATCAAGTTGCAGACTGAGCTGTCAATCTTACAAAAGAAACAAAACCATTCAGCTTTATCTTCCCCCCCTAAGACGTCACTTTATACTCTGCGTGGGGATATGCACTTGTGTCAAAAGCGTCACACTGTTTCCCTGTCATCACAAACAACAATTAAAAAAAAAACACCTCAGCTCCTCATCTACAGAAGTAACTAAGCATGCAAAAAGTGTCGGGGTATCAAATACATAGTAAGAATACACATCTAGTAGTTTAGCAAAAAACAACACCTCTCCAAATAAAAAAAGACAAAAAGCGAAAACGAGCCAAAGTAAATCATAAAAGTCAAACAGCCACCACAACTTTGTTAGTCACATATGACGCTTCGTGCTGTGTGTGATGTTAAATAGGTTCCTTTTTCTTGATATATCTTGTTAGTATTTGTGTTTCTGTACGTATTTTTTTTTTTTGTATTACAGTATATACATGCAGACAAGAGCGGGAACATCACACACTCAATCTTGATGCAAGCTGAAGCGACAAACCAGCAGATATGAAAATGGATGAAAAAGAAGAAAAAAATAGACATGTATATATTTATATATATAATATGAAAACACAATTTATTGTAAAAAAAAAAAAAAAAAAAAAGAAGAAGAAGAAGAAGAAATGTCTTTGTTTAACCAAAGATTATTGAACACACGACACATGTGAGAGGGAGAGGTACAAGCTAACAAGCTAACTGACTAGCAAGCTACGGAGCAGGACTAGCAATGAGAGCTGAGTGTGTGTGATAAGTGACAGGTGCCTGCGTTGGGACAGGTATTTCCACCCCTCTTGCTGAAAACAAGGGGAAGGTTTGTGGGGTGGAGGCAAGCGTGCCCACCGCTCCCCACGCTGTCCGCAGAATGTGATGAGTGTGTGTGTGATTCTCATCCATCCCCTTCAAGCCGCCTCATTCCATCGCCACGCTCCCCACAAACACCGTCTTCGAGCAATGTTTGTTGGTTTGTTTTTGCTTGTAGTTGAACTGAAATGAGGGGCATCGACGCTCTCTGTGAGTGCAGAGACGAGAGAGAGAGGGCAGGTGTGTTTTGCGGGTTTAAGGGGCGGTCGGGGGCCGCACCGGTGCCGGGGGGGAGGCCTCTTTAGTTGAAGACTTTGGGGGGTCCGTCGGGACGTCTGGTCTGCACGATCTGCTGCTTTGGCCGCACCGCCTCGTCCTCCTCCGTCTCGCTCTCGCACACGTGGACGACCACGCTGGGGGTGGACTCTGTCCCTGCGTGGAGCTCGTACTTTTCACCTGAGAGAGGAGGGGAAGGAGTTGCATGAAAAATACTACATTAAATACTCTTTAACAGGTCATGATGCAACGTGTCTTCATAAACATATTTTAGTGCACAGTTTGGCTGTAATGCAAGAATTTGTGAACAGGAAGTGGGCACCATACCTTTCCTGTATTGTAAAGACAGAGGCTGAATATACTGAGATCAAACAGTAGAACTCAGGGTCAAAACGGACAAGCTCGCAGTACGTCACCCACCAGCAGGAATGTTTATTGGTCCGGTGCGGTGCAGTGCATTCTGGTAGTTGTAGGTTTTCTACCTTTTAGAGAAAAGCGAATGCCACAGCCCTTCTTCTCTGTTTTATCTGGTCATGCAGCACCAATTTTACAATAATTTGAGTCTTACTACAGCATAAATGGCTCAGTTTTATGAAAAGAACTTTTTTTAAAAAAAAAAATAAAAATACAGTTATGTGGTTCATTATTTATTTGTTGTCACTATTTTTTCACACTGAGGATATTTTTGCAGCCCAAGATAATCTACTGTTTGTCTATTGCACTTAAGATCAGGTCAGCACGTTGCCTCAAGAGGACATAAAGAGACTTTTTCTTGGAATGGTCCTGCCATTTGTCCAGATGCCAAACTCAGCGGACTCAGATTGAAAACACACACTTGCTAGATTGTATCACAGTTGCCATGGAGATGAGATCAGACAGCTGGCAGACAGGAGGAAATTGGTCTTGTGGCTCTTTTTTTCACCGTGGTGCCAAACAGAGAGACGGACAGTGAATAGAGTCCTGCTGTTACCGCAGGGAGTTGACAGAGGGAGTCAGTGCGCCGTGCTGCAGCCCGGCGCTAATCTGATTTCAGATGCCAGGATGTGAGGCGCAGAACAAAGCCATTTCCTGATTCCTCATGTTGCTATGGTAACAGCAGGACGTGTCAAAAAGTGATCCTCTGGGATGGACAGTGTTTGTGTGTGCGTGTGTGTGTTTGTGGGTATGTGGGAAGTTTAATCATGTTTTTGTTCGACTGAATTCAGCCCTGGAAGTAATGTTTTCCACTTCATCAGCATGCCCACATACACAAGCATGGACAGACGCTGTGGACGTGACACACCTTCTTATGTGTGTAAGGTGACATTTTATAAAGGTTGCCGCAATCTGAAGTCTTGTCGACAAGGCAGACAGAGTCGTCGTTATTTCTGAGCGGAGGAGCTGACTGGGGACGAGGCTGTTGGGAGAGGAATGTAACAGTGCAGAGCTGTGCTGCCTACACATTTCACACACCTGCTCAAACTGTGATAGGATGGGAACTTTGTGGTGACGGGAAACTGATACACACTGTGATCACAACATCAGTTTGCTGTGTCGTGTTTGTTCACGATTCAGATTTTTGAATTTCTGATTGTTGCCTTTTTCATAGGGATTGACTGTTTGCTTCATTCGGAGTTCAGTTGTGGTGAGTTTCTATGGTTACGCTGATGATCTACCTCTCTGGATTGGACATTTGAGAAAGGTCTCATTGCATTCAAATATGGTGTTCATGAGGATGAAGATTTTTCTACTGAGTTTAATTCAAAGTTGAAAAATGCTTCCATTAGCTCTACTGCGATTTTGGGTATGCAGTAGCTCAGCCCATAGTGACTTGTGTTTGAAACCGGAGGGTTGCCAGTTCAAGTCCCCATCTGGACCAAATTTGGTAGTTGGAGAGGTGCAAATTCACCTCCTGGGCACTGCTGAGGTACCCTTGAGCAATGCAACAAACACCCAACTGCTCGGGGCACCTGTCCATGGTAGCCCCCTCATTCTGACATCTCTCCATTTAATGTATGTACTGGTCCTGTGTGTGCATGTGTGTGTATTTCAGGCCTGTGTGTATGACAACAGAGTGAAAAAAAATTGACTTTTTAACAATATTAATCAAGTATATCTTCTTCTTCTTCTTCATCAATGGAAAAGAGGCACCGCCTGTCTTTTGACCTTGATGCAATGACGAAGGTGCAAAACCGAGCGGCAACCTCTGAGGCTGAAAAATGAAGCCAACACAAAGTGTGCCAAAAAATTGCAGTTCCTTGAATGGCCACTTGAGGCTGTCTCCAGACGTGAGTCAATCCCCATCGACTAAAATGCCTAACATTACAGCAGAAATAAACATGTTTACAGCCTGGTACAAAAATGGTTTTGGTCTCTGTAGCTAATTTCCCCCTTTATGACGTATGTATGGGGGTGAAATTTTATATCGCACACCTGTTAACATTTTATTAAGGCTTTAAATTAGGGTTAGGTTTTATTTTGGAAACAAGTCCTGTTTCTCCTTTGGGGCCAGAAAAAGATTGGCTGCTGCTACATTTTTACCGGTTCTGGATGATGGTGATTTGTTGTACATGAATGCATCTGCACATTGTTTGCACATGTTAGATACTGCATATCTTTGTTACAAATTGAAAACTCCTCACTCATTACTGTACACTTCATTCCAGGGCTGGTCGGCCATCTTTGACCTTTCGTAGGCTCAGTCACTGGTATTGTTCATTTTTAAAGCCATACTAGGTAAACTTGGTTTTGTTTGTTTGTTTCACCGACATTTGTACTTTGATTGAACAGAGATTTGACAGTAGCTGTAGTCTGAGATCTCAAGACTTAGTTTTGTTGTCTGTTCCTTGTGCATGGACTGAGCTGGGAAAGAAAGCTTTTATGTGCTCTGCTCCCCTCACTAGGAATAACCTTCAAAATGATTTGAAACTTCATGAACTGGTCTCTCTGCCTAATTTAAAGCTCTCATAAGCATAAGGATGAGTCGGTTGATTCTTGTCATCGTACACAACTGTCCTAATATTTCTACATGTTACTGTATATCTTGAATGTTTTTAATTGTGTTGTTTGGCTGTAACTTTTACAGAAGTCACACATATATTTAAAGGCCTAGCCGGTTAGGTGACCGGCTGTCTGTGAGGCGCCGCTACAGTCTCTGAGCCAGATTCACCCCTCGCTCCTCCACAGCTACACCCGCTCGTCCAAACATGGTCGCTTCTAACTCCAAAAATTAAGATTGCATTGTACAAAATGCCGAACTTGAGGCTCCAAAACAGGAGTCCACAAACCAATAGATGACGTCACGGTAACTATGGCCATTATTTTATACAGTCTATGAGCAAATCCCTAAATCCCTGGCAACACTTTTCATACCAAAATCTAAAAAAGACCCCAGTTACATGATAAAGTAACTAACGTAACATCTTCAAGCACATTGAAGTAACTTGCACACAAACACACAGACACACAGATATTCGCATTGATGCATATTTCCTGAGAAATATCAGAATGCAGCAACTGAAGGTGAAGCGTCTTTGACATTGACGGATAATTGCCAGCACTGTGGTTTTCATTTATGTGCTTCAAGCTGATATATTTTTTTTATATTGCTGCCTGACCAAGACCATGTGCACAGCAACACTTGAGCAGGAAATTCAACGTTAACAGCCATTTCACATAGAAATATCGATTCTAAAATGCCACTCAATTCATAATGAGATTACACGGACACATAATGGCGGTCTTACATACAAATGCATCTGTGATCAGGTAAATTAGGCCTAATGCTGTTTCGCAGACATTACCGAAAAGCCTGCAGGAACAGTCAAGAATAAAACACGGATGATTCAATAATGTCCACCCCAATTCCTTTTGTCAAATTGCTTCCTAGACAAATAACCTTTCTGTAACACCCTGCTGAGGAGCGTGAAATTACTTCCTGTTTTTACCTGGGTGACTCAAATTAGATTTTTTTATACCTTCATCATCACACACCATTTCCTGCGTGTTTCATCTGTGCATGTCAGTGTGTATTTAATGTATAAGCATTCTGAAATGCTTCATGAACTTAGTTACTGAGTACTGACCAGGTCCCAGCTTGGCTACTGCACACAGCAGGTCGTAGTTGATGACGGGTGTGGCGTCTTCGCTCTGGCTCCAGCCCACAGGTGGCGAGGCAGGGGGCGAGATCAGGAACTGTTTGACGGGCTGGGGAGGGGCCAGGTACGACTTGTCGATGTCCTCATCACCATTCTGGACCTATCAGAGAGGAGATGACAACAGATGAAGGCTGTAGCGCTTTCAATAGGAGCTCAAAGTCATATGAAGTGGGTGAAGCTCCTTTGGGAAGAATCCTAAAGTGACAGTAGAGAAAGTGACGATTCACAAAGAGGATTCAAATTGGGATAGTTGTCGAAGTTTCTGATACTTAACAGCAAGAAAAGCACATCAGTTTTGCAGTCACGGCTTCAGTCTTTTAGTCTCAAATTGCAGGCTCCTTCCCATGAGGGGATTTTGGCGTTTTGATAACAGCCAACTGCCATAATTACAATACCTACATGTGGCATCTGTCTGAGCGTTAAAATCCTTAATCCTCTTACATCAAAGTACCGAGGGGTGCAGCAGGGGTCATAACCAGTGATATATTTGTGATAAAATGGGCATCAATTATAAGCTGACTCATGGTTTCCCAGGAAGAAGGAATTTGGTGTTGTGAAGGCCAAGTGATTTTGTGGCATAAATAATTTTTAAAGACATCTAGCTTATATATAACAGTTGTTTTAACACAGCTTTGGGGACTACACTTCAGTGGGTTTGGGTCTGGACTTTCTACACATTGAAATACAGACATTTAAATGCTTAAATGTAATGAGCTACATGTCTAAACTTTAAAGCTTATTCCAAAACCTCCAAACATGACTTTATTATTGTAGCTATGATATATTCTCTTCTTATTTTGTGTTTGTACAAGACACAAACTTCACTTTGTTTTTCAGCCCCTGTCTCCCCTAAAGGCAACAGACAGACATGCACAGATACACAGTTATGATGGAGGAGAAATCAGCAATTCATGTGTTCATGTGTTCAGTCATATGACTGATGAGGTTTGACAGGAAGGTTGGTGGGTTGAGGAAACAGTCAGGTGTGGCTCAGAGAAGACACACACACACACGCACACACACACACACACACACACACACGCACACGCACACGCACACGCACACGCACACACACACACACACAAGAATGAAAAGGAAAGGAGGTGACTTGACAGAGTTTTTTGTCCCTGTTGTGTTTGTGCATGCTGCAGTGAATCATGCATTAAGGCATAACTTCCCATGTAAATAAGCACCGCTCTTCCTTAGATGGTCCATGTCCCAGGCCCCCTGCCTGCCCTTTCCCAGACCCCTTAACTGAAACTCACTTGGGCAAAGTAGAGTTTGAGCTTCTTGCCGTTGAACTCGGTCTCGTGCAGCTCGATGCGAGCGCGGGCAGCGGCCTCTGGGGTGCTGAAGTTGATCCGGACTCTCCGGAAGCTTTTGAACATCTGGAAAGACGTCTGCTCATCGTAGATCCTGAACAATGCCTCGAACCTTTCCTGTGGAGACAAAGACAGAAAGAATTTGGTAAGAGATGGATTTAAAGACATTTATGTTAAATGCTTGAGCAGGTTGATGTTTAGTGTCATTCCATGTATGTTGAAGATACTGTAGGACAGGCATACTGAACTTCTTTTGCCCAGAGGCAGACCCCTATTGGACGGTCCTCCCTTGACACTTTTTTTTTTTTTTTTTGGATAAACTCTGTTTTGATGCTTTTTTCATGCACCATGGCACCTTATTTATATTTAAAGTAAAAAAAAAAAAAAACTTGTATGAGTAAGTGTATTTTCATTGTGAATTAGAAAGCAGTTGGGGGGCCACCTGGCACACTACCGGTATCACTGCTAGAGGAGAAAATTCGCCTTATCTGGTAATTAATCTGGATAAAAAACATGAATAATAATGTGAAAGGGATTCAATAGTAAGCAGGTATGGTAACAAATAGGGCTGCAACTGACAGTTACATCCATTATTGAGCAATCTGTGTTTTAATTTTTGCAATTAATTCTTTATGCCCTCACAGAAAACAGTGAAAAATGTCTGATGCAATGCCCCAGAGCCTGGAGTGACATCTTCAGATCCCTTGCTTTGTCTGACAGTCTCTAAAGATACTCAATTTAAGCATTTATAGAACAGAGAAAAGAAAGAAATTCCCAGATTTGAGAAGCTGGGACTAGCAAATACCTTAAACAATCGCTTGGTTGTCAAAATTGTTGTTGATCGCCTAAATGATTAACTGACTAATTGTTTCAGCTCTAACAACACAGAGGAGTTGTTGCTTTCCGGTTAAAATGTCCTCTGGAGCAGCTCAGTCAATAACATGTTCTAGTTTTCTTGCTTTATTAAGAATATTTTGTGTTTATATCCAACACAAACAATGGCATCTCTGCACAATTTTTATATTTCTGGTGAAACATTAGACAAATTAGAAAGAGCTCAAATGTAGGGTTTAATTAAAGAAGTACTTCAATACTAATGAGATGGTTTATTCATAAAACTGGGCTGTAGAAAGACACAAATACTTGGGAAAAAGACCAGAGAAAATGGAGAAAAAGGGGCTGTGGCATTTGCTTTTGCTCAAGAGGTAGGAAACCTACAGCTACCAGAATGTGCTGCACCAGACTGGACCAGTAAAAGGTCCCACTGGTAGGTGACATAGTATGAGCTTGGCTGTTTTTCCACAGGTAACAATATGGCAGCTGGCTGGTAAGAGAAAATCTTAAATTACAGTTAAACATTAAGCTAAAATATGGCTCTGAAAACATTTTAGGTGAGAAATAGGTAATGCAGTTGTAGAATATTGTTTCATATTTTACCAGCACTGCTTAGTTTCACTGTTTGATCTATACAACACAGGAAACCGTATGGCACCCACTTCCTGTCCACAAATTCTCATATTACAGCCAAACAGTGCACTAAAACTGTTTCTTGAGACAATTTAGATGAGAATTAGGCAATACAGAAACAGAATCTTGGTTAATATTTGATCAGCGCTGCCTAGTTTTACAGTTTGATCAGAGTTCTGGGTCTTTCTCTCGATCTGCGTCTATACTCTTTGTGTCCTGTGGTGGCAGGCACACGAAAATGCAGACATACTATCTGCAGTTTGAGCAACAGCCCCAAGGACCAGTGAAAATCAAGTCATCTAGCGGATTTAAATGAAAAGATGAGCAGGGAGATGTGGGTGCTGGCAAGATGGAGATAAGTTTACCACAGTTCATTTACACATACCGCCCACATTGTTATGATACAAAGCTGGTTGAAAATTGGCAACGTATCCCTTTAAGTTATTCAGTGATAAATCTGTCTGAGTGTCAGACGTGACTTTAACTGCTCTGCACCCATTTCATTTTCTATCGAGTTAATGTGGAAATTAGATTTCCAACATCCCGTAATTTTCCAGCAATCTTCTCTGATGCTGTCTGTCTCACAGTCCTCTCCCTCACTCTCCCTTCTTCCTCATGCACCACACTTTGTCTTTATCTATACCCACATGATATATTCCCACATCTCCTATGTTTTATTATTCGATCCTCTCCATAGGCACCAAATTGGCCTCCTCAGGTGGAAACTCAATCAAGCAGCTCAGTAGGAGGGCGAAAGGAAAAGGAAAAAGGCCGCCGGGAGAACTGGTTTCTCAGTAATCAGTAGCGCTGTTCTTTGTCTCCTGGTCGACGGATGACTATGACGTTTCCTATCAGAAAATTAAGATGGATTATGGACTGAACGGTCTCATCACTTTGCACTAAAAGTTTGTGCAAAGACAAATTAACACATACCAAGCAAATAATCACTTGCCTTTCATGTGCCCAATGTCCTGAGAACCACGTGTGCAGTCAGTGGCATCAGTACCAACTGGTAAGTGTAGCCCCTTTCAAATCAGTCCATGATTGTGTTTTTGCATGCCGGTGCTTGTCTCAATATAGTCTCAGTGGGAAACACAGGACTGAAAAACTCTCACAACACTTCCCTCATTCGGCTGACACAGCACCTCTCACCAGGATGGAAAGGGTGCGTGTTAGCCGGAGGAACACAGGCAGCATGTCGACTGTGAGATCTGCCCCTGCACATTAGTGACAGCTTAGTGATGGCCGACACCAGGTATCTGTAAAATCAGCACGCTAAAATGAGCGCTCCCTTCTGTATGTGTGTCCTGTTAGTGTTAGTCCTGTGTCCTTCAGATGAATCCATAAAAATCTCTTACATCTAAATCTTATATTGTTTGACATTTTGACTCCAAAAATCTGATTATATCTGATAACAATTACTAGGATTTGATGAAACTACAGTAAAACACACTGCAAAGATGTGGGTGTCCTTATCACATGAAGCAAAGTGAAAGTCATGCTGTACTCTAATTTCCATATTCATCACAAAAATGCTGGAGGGAAGCTGCGCACCACTACGGGGCTGCAACTAACGATGATTATTTTCAGGATTACATAATCTGTCACTCTTTCTAGTTAATTCAATTAATTGTTTGGTCTTTAAAACATCTGGAAACAGTTAAACATGTCCATCAAAATCCGTCCGACTCATCTCTGAGTTGCTGTTATTTTAATAAGATATTAATTTTTACTGGAATGTGAGACAAGTGCTTTTATTTGAGAAGCTTTAACCATCAAATATTTGCTTGGACTTTGACTTTGGCTTCAGGACTGGAAATAACGTAAGCACTAAATGTAAAAATAATCATTAAAAGCTGCAATGTGAGAATGTATATTAACATAATACAGATTACCTAATGACATTCATCACTTTGTAACACCTAAAAATACATGCATTTTTAAAAAAATAAGTTGAGTGTCTTCATTGAATTTCATTACAGCCAAGTACTTCTTAGCAAATGTCAGTATGCTCCGAAATACAGGGTGTATCTCTGCGGAGAAATTACATCATCACCCTGTCTGACACATGCAGAGTTGTTAATGACTGAACAAGCTGTGAACCACAGTTATGCTGCAGTGTGGCGTACACTGTGGCAAGACAATTTGAATTTCAACAATAAGCAGATTAACGCTTTTTACTCATAATCCTCCCTCCTTTCCCTCCTTGTTTTATTTCCACCTCTTCTCCCCATGTAAGTGCATCTGGTCTTCCCTTTGCTAAACGCCTCGGGGTGGCTGGCTAAACTTCAGAGCTGACTTCACCTCCGGGCTCCGTGATACCATTTTTAGTCAGGTTTCTAGTTGGCCATACAAGGTGCATTCTGAAGAAGCAAGTAAAAGAGGTCAGGACAGGAATGTGTGAGTATCTTGACTCCTTTTATGCGTTTTAAAGAGAATTACCGGCTAACTCGGCAATTAGACTGCCACAATCCCCAAAAAGCCAGAGGAGAGGGAAGAGTGTGACTCACCACGATACGGGGACAGCCGAGTGTTAAATGTGCTCATTTAAAATTGATCCTCTCACCCCCACAGACGACATCGTCCGCTGCTAAATAGTAGTTAACCAAATAGCTTCCTCACTTTAATTGGGTATAAACAGCAGAGGGAACAACAAGTCAACATGTTGAATTAAAGAGGTTAAAGGGTCGGCCTCTGCAAATAAACACATTTCTGTTTTAATCAGTCTATTGTGAGACACTCAACTCCTTCTTATGTGTCTCGTTTGATCAGGTTTCCAATTGTTCTGAGCCTTCGTCAATGTCCGACACACGCTGTAGCAAAAGCATTTATAAATGGATTTCAAGTGGGCACAGCAAATTGTTAGTGACTTGATTTTTGTATTCTGTAAAATGGACAATTTTGCTGTTTAAATTTGCAGTAATTCATTTTTTGGCCACTTGGGGGCAGCACAGCAGGCTCCATTATCGTGTTAAAAGGTCAATATGGCTAATGTGTTAGCAAACAGTGGCTTATTTAAACGTCTAGCAGTTACCTCGCAATATCAGCATTAATTTGAAGTCATATTTTTTTGCCCCTGATGAAAGTCAGTCCAATTTGTAGCTCTGTTTTGCTCTCCATCAAGTCCTGACAAAAATATCTGGCTCTTAAGCTGCTAAATGCATCACGAATTGCTAACATTGTCCATCTGTTAGCTCTGGAAAGGTAGCATACAAGGGTTGGATACTGTTAACAATTGAAGTGATACGAACTTGGAGGTTGGTACTGGTGCCCAGTGGTACAGTTATTCTGTATATGATATTTGAACAAGCTGCAGGGGTGATTTAGTAGACTAAAATACAATTCTGTTCCTCTGCTCTTTTCTAATCACACATAAAGATAACCTTCTTTCTCTGTCTGTCTGCTGGTGTGTGTGTATGTGTGTGTGTGTGTCTGCTTGTCTAGCAGTGATACTAGGCTATTACTAAAATAATATATAAGAGAAAATAAACCACACTATCCTCAAAAACTATCACAACAGATCGGCACTGCAGCAATAGTTTTGTCTCACTGGGAAGCCACGAAGCAGAGTGGCCGATGAAGCAGAGCGGTTGATGGGGTGGCAGATGGAGTGGCCGATGGAGCTACATGGCCAGCTTCCCTGCATCATGGCGCTTCCACCTCCTGTCTACAGTTGAACCAATTTCGCAGGGCTATGTTGCCGGCCTTGAAGCTCTGTGATTGTCTTTGAGGCTTCAGGGTGCTTTGTTGCACTTCTACCTCTTGTCTAAATCTGGGGTCTAACCTAAATGCGCTAACAGGTACGGGCACCAATGGATTCAACATGAATCATTACTCGGTAGTACTGACGTAATTTGGTCAGTACCCTTAAAAGTACCTAGTTCGGTACCCAACCCTATAGCTTACAGGCGGCTTATTGGAGCGTAATCACTGAAAACAGTGTCTTGAACAGACGCGGGTGAGAACGGTGAGCGTGGACCAAAACAGCAACGTTAATGGCTGTAAAACCAAAACAATTAGCTTGAGAAATTCCTACAGGGCTCCATAGATTTGAGCAGTTTGTCACCTTCCATACAACACAAAGTATTTGTTCCATTACTAATATAAAAACATTGATTAGTGCAGCTTTAAAAAGTCTGTGTCTCTGCATGGGAGCATGGACGTTCCGTAGTACGATATTGGCCAAACGCTTTTTTGCCTTCTGAAATATAAAAACAAGATTTCTCAAAAAAGCACAGGCTCATATAACAGCACCACAATCTAACTCTCACTATGACCAGCTATTGTTTTGTTTGCAAACTCTTCTGATTCGGGTTTAGTTGTAACAAGCTTCAGAATGACAACAAAGCACTTGTTTGGCCTGTCTGCAGAGCCCACTTAAGCCCTTACTCAAACCGTGAATTTTCCATGAGCCTCAGCCAGCTACTATGACTCACATGCCATCAAACTCCATGTCTGATAACCGATAAGGTAGTCTTTCTCATGCATGCACACATAAACACACACACACACACACACACACACACACACACACACACACACACACACACACACACACACACACACACACGCTGCGGGTACCTCCTTAACCTAAATTGATGTTTTGGCATGAGGAGACATGTGGGAAAGCTCCGAGATCATGTTCCATAATAGCATGTTTGTTTTTAAACCCTGCATACTGACTGCTGATACACCCGCGGCCGATCAGAGTGTAACAAGTGAGTGTGCTCATCACAAATTTATGTGGTCTCTATGAACGGACATCCTGAGGGAATGAGAGGAGGAAGAGGAGGGGGAACGAGGAAGAGGAGAGGGGTGTTGAGTTACACTGGGTTGAAAAGTGGCCTGCTCATCTGCCAATGCAATGTTCCCTGCAGTGACCCACTCCCTTTGTCCTCTTTGTGCACGCATGTGTGTGTGTGTGAGACTGAGACATGAGTAAGCATGTGTGTGATGTGCACAATGTGTTCAGGATTCTTCACAGTGTTTCCATAATTAGTTAGATGGTATTTCTGTCCACATACACACACACAGGGCATGTGTGGTTAAGTAATGTGACAGGTACCATTAGTACCTAAGCACAACTCAAGGGCGTCTGTCCCTTTGTCAGCAGAGATAGACTGGGTTTAACACTCACACACACACAGCTTGATCTAACACCTGCTACTACTGTATTTGCAGTGACTGAGAGCTGTAGGACAACAGGTGAGCGAGGAGCAGAGAACAGCATGTTCCTGTATTTCATTCTCAACAAGGCGGATAACAACATCTACTGAAGAAGCTGGAGGAAAATATGATTTATCTCACATACAGTAGCTAGGTAACAGAAAACAAGAGAGAGCTGGGTGTACTCGGAGAAAAAAAAATAAGGACAAAAACAAACCTAACATCACCCTCATGGTTCTTTCTCACATTAAAGTCTGTGTTTTACTCGCAGCTTTTGTTTATCTAACAGGAGATGTCTGTCGTGTTTAGGGTGGAGACAGTTGAGAGGAGAAGGAGGCGTGAAGTCACAGCTCTCAAATAGCCGACTTGATTGAAACGGCAAGTGCTGTCGTTACTGCTGACCGCATGTTTCCCCTATGTCACCTTTACGTAACACCCAGGGTGCACCTCAGCAGGCTAAATTCTTCCTTTCCTGTCCTGGATTGTCTCTTTACCTCGGCCCCCAGGCTCGGAGACTGCTTCACTAAATTTGCGACAGGCAAGCTGCCATAGGCGTAGAGTTTGAATTTTGCCCCCCCTCAATATCTAGAACATGTGAATTTGTCACAATAAAAACATTAAAGTAGGAAGGGGCTTCATGCAAGAAAGGCACAAATTTCTGCATAAACTTAACGAGAATGCAGGAAATTAAGTGTTTGACGCTCATTATGTGTCAAACAAAATCTAAACGCTTCCAAGCTGCAACATGCAACATGACGTCTTTTCCTCTAACACTTATTTTGACACATATCAAAACACCTCAACCTCAACACATAAGAGCCTTGTAGCACTCGCAAATGTATCTGGAATTTGAGAGCTACAACCATTTTGTTAAAGAGGCCCTGGGAAGATACTGACTGGATTTATACTTCTGCGTCGAATCGACGCCGTACCTACAGCGTAAACTCTGTAGCCTATGCCGTAGCCTGATGTGCACCTCCCCAGACATTTATCTACATGTCGCGGCTGTCTATTTTTGTAAGCTGAAAATCATTTCCCTTAGTGGAAAGAGGTAAAGCTAGAGGTTAAGTTCTTAAGAAAATGACGAAAGGAACAATCGTCTTGTTGCATTAGTAGAGAAATATACTTTATCAACAGTAGTTGCTCCAGTCGTTGATTACAATTGGCTGAGCTGTGTTCAAAGCCATTGTAAAATACTCTATTAACACAGCTGTGACACATTACAACAACATTGCTGCGCCAGTTGGTAACCTATCGTCAAATGGGACACAGCGGCCAAGAGGGCAACCGCCAACTGAAGCCTGAATCATTTATCATCTACCAGTATGAGAACGGTCAGGGCAGACATTTTGACTTGTCATAGTAGGAAAAGCACAGGTGTATTTAATAACATCAATTATGGCTGCATTCCACTTATGGGAGGCTTTGGCATTGTGCATGCTGGCTAACTGGAATAGCTTACTGGGGAGCTACTTGGAACTGAGCCATCGTTAATGTTGTCAGTTTCACCTGTGCTCTTCCTACTATGACTAGTCGAAATGTCTCCTGTGAAAATGAATGCACAATAGAACCCACAAAAATGCCGGCGAAAGAAATAAAGAGGGCTTTTAGACGTTTATGTTTGAGGAGCCAAGGAATGCACTGTGTCCTGTTGCCTCGCTGGAGAAATACCTGTCATTGCTGCCGCCCAATCCACTGTCCTTTTATCTCCATCCAAAGCAGACAAACTACACCCACAATCTAAAGTTTAAAATGTGACTTAAGCTAGCTTGCATGTTTTTATTTATAAAGCTAACTTTTCTAAAACTGTAAACTGTAACAAAAATATTGCAGGCAAAGGACAATAACTGAAGTAAAGTACGGGTAATAGTTGTCACCACCCTTTAGCTGCTCTAAAATCATTGTAAACCACAACCTTTAATGGCTTAGCTCTTAATTAGGCTTTAAGTTTCTGCAGATTTTCATCAAAAAGCACAGATATTTTCCTTTAAAGCAGCAGTTTTTATCTGGATATTATTTCCCCGTACACCCAAAAAGCTAGCAAGCTTCCTGTTGCAAGAGTACAACTGTCTACCACCACAGTTTACAGTAAAGAAAATCCTCTTGATGGCTCATGAAATGCTTCTGGTGGCAGAAAGTGTTGGGAGATTTGGGAGAAAATGCAAATGAGCTGCTGCCAATGTGCCACAGTTCTCCTACAGCGCTTGCAAACTGTGTTTTTAAGAGTAATTTTTTAAACCAATTTTGTATTATTCAGTATGAGCCATGACTACACTGTTAATGCATGAAAGGGAAGTTAAATAAATAAACTTCTGATTGCCAACATTCCCTTAAAAGACTGTTGTGACCACATGTCCTGATGGAAAAATGAAAGATGGAGATCAAGAAAGAACATGCGACGGACAAAAAGGGTCCAACAAAGAGACAGAAGGCAGCCTAGCACAATAAAAATCCACTGTGTAAAGGATGTTAAGCTTGCTAGTGAAGTGCAGCTACTCCGGCGAAGGCTGCAGGGCCATCCTTCAGCTGATTGCCTCTTGGGTAATGAGGCAGTTATGTTCCTGATGGTAATGGAAAGGCTGTCATCGTGGTGGCAACAGGACATGACTGCGGGTATGACTCACTTTCAGCGGCACAGCGAGGCAGCAAATGCAGAACCAGCCAGTGGTCCTGACACACAATCGTCTGAACAAAAAAGATCAGTCGGCTTAGGGATGAGGCGCAGGTTTATCGGGCGATGTCGACAGGGTTTCATCTGGGGCAAAAAGCAGCTGTGATTGACAGGACAGTGCAGATGTGAACAGGGCACAGGAGATGAGATAAAGCAGAGGAATGAAGAAGTATTTACAGAGTATCTACTTTACACCGCTTCCTGGTAATGAATCAGTCAGGTGGCTGAATTGGGTGTAACCCTATTGTGACTTAAGTGTTTTCCCATCTTATGTAAAGGAAGGATTACGTTTCGTCAAAGCAAAGGGATCGCTTACAATTAGCAGAGCTTCAGGCCCATCCTGTTCTGTTTGCACGGTAAACACAATGATGGATAAACACGCACGCAATCCAACCTCAGTTGCACCGAAAACGTCCACACAAATACCAGATCATGGATATATTCTCAGCAAATTGTGCTCAAACTGTGACGTTACGCACAAGCTTCAGCATGCTGTCGGCTCTCATTGTTGTCGTTGTCATCTCATTGTGCAGTTTAGGGAGTTAAATAAAGCTCACATATTCAGCTGTTTGTTCTCTGTCACTGGTGAGAGTGAACAAGTCACATCAGCTGAAACACACCAACATGTCCAATCGTTCCTTTGATTGGTCATGTGGCTAAAAATACACCAAACGCACACACAAAAAAGTGAGAAAAAATATCACTTATTTTTTAGGGATGTGTTTAAAATAACAATTTGGTCGATAACATGGCTGATATAGATGTTTTTGTTGTTGTTTATTTTGCTATATTCTCCATTTTGAGCCAGGGAAAAAAATTCATTATACACAAAACTTAACTGTTTTAAAGCCATTTAACTTTTCATCACATGACCTTTAAATAAATTTAGTTATACAAATTTAGGAAATGATCTTTAATATGACGATCTTTCACATAAAAAACATGTTTTATTTTTTTCAATTTTTAATTTTTTTAAGGCTACATAACAGCTTCAAAAGCCTTTTCCCAATATATCCCATAATTCCCTCTAATATCTGTTTTGTATTGCTGTGAAAACATCAATAAATTTCTCTGTATTTATATAAGTTTCATGCCAAAAACAGAATTTTACGAGACAACTTTCGAACACATCATGATAGCATTATAATTTTTACTCATTTTTACTCAATACAGCTAGCATTAGCATTGTTGCCTCACAGCAAGAGGGTTATTGGTTCGAAGGATTTGATACCCAGGGTGGAGGAGCCCTTCTGTGTGGAGTTTGCATGTTCTCCCTGTGTCAGCGTGGGTTTTCTCTGGGTACTCCAGCTTCCTCCCACAGTCCAAAGACATGCAGGTTAACTGGTGACTCTAAATTGTCCGTAGGTGTGAATGTGAATGTGAATGGTTGTCTGTCTCTATGTGTCAGCCCTGTGATAGTCTGGTGACCTGTCCAGGGTGTACCCTGCCTCTCACCCAATGTCAGCTGGGATAGGCTCCAGCCCCCCGTGACCCCTACCAGGATAAGCGGTTATGGAAAATGAATGAAAGAATGAGTGCTTGAACACCTCATATTATCCCATGCAGCTTTTGTTAGCAGTTAGTTCTGGCCACCGTCTGCTAGCTGCTAACGTTAACTAGCTCTCCTCCTGCAGATGTGAACATGGATTTGTTGCTAACAATGTAGCATTATGGGGGGAAAATCGGGTGCTTCCTCTCATGTGTCAATGTGTCTTTTGGGAAGATCTCCGTTCATCTCAGGCACCATTAGTCACGGAGCTCTCCTTTTTCGGCTGCCCAAAATTGATGTTACAACAGAAAAACATCGGCCACTGCCACTGGTCAATGCAATCTTGTTGCTGATAGGCCGATGGCAGTCAGCAAGGTGAGCATCGACTGATACAGGTGTTCTGCCAATAAATCGGTGCATCCCTATCAATACTGAATTCAAAATAAAATATTAGGCAGAACTAGAGAACAGCACGTAGAGTTCAAATACAGATTGTTTTTTTTTACTTCTTATAGTTCTAATATAAACTTTCAGTACAGAGATGAGCCAATGGTTGATTCATTTATATATCTAAAAAAATAATGAATAATTTATCTTCTTAAGCACAAATGCCAGATTTTTACAGATTTTAAAGATGTAAATATTTGAATTTGTTTTCCTAGTCTTTTATGACTGAGTTTTGGACTGTCATTTGGACACACAAGCAGTTTAAAGACATCAGCATGGCTCTGTGAAAATGAGAATAACCATTGGCTGCAGCCCTAATTCAGTATCTACAAGCATGCTTTGTTTGTGCAGAAATCTGCAGCTCCAGCATTTAAATTCACTGACCGTGTCACAATGTTCTATTTTCATCTGGTTTCACATTTAAGCTAGTACAGTATTTAAATCACATTGGCACTTGGTTACAAAAATCCATGACTGTAATCCACCAGCTAGTCCAATTCTATGTTGAATTACACCATTTGGCATTTTGGATCAAAATGAAAAGATTAACCGAGCCTAATTGGGACGTAAAGAAGGGTTATTCTGTGTTTTTTTTTTCTCCCTTTGGCGAATCACTCATCTTTCTCTGCGACACGTGCGTGGTTTTAGCACAGTCTAATCCAGACCCTCGTGCTTGAATGGGATTTGGGTGAAAACCAACAAACTAGGCCACGGAGCCTTGGGGTGAGTCAGGGATAGTGTTACGCTAAAAATAGACCATGCTGGAATAATTAAGAAAATTCATTTCTTAAGTGTGTGGACCATCATTTTTAATTACCGTCCTCCCTAAAGGGCCAAACTGGAACCAGTGTAATGAGGGTGAACAAGAGAGGCAGATTGTAGAGATAACAGACACAGCTGGATAATAAATCTCATACCTGCATGCATGTCTGTTCCAGCACATTTTTGCTATTCCCATTCCTTATTTTTTCCATTACTGTTCCATAAAACGGAGCCAACTTTCCATTGCAATTATGCCTGTGTGCAGTTACAACTATCACTTGTGACATGAAAATGTATTATGTTTAAAACACAGCAGAGCTTTCAGCTGCCAAACATTACTACAAACACTGTCGGAAATAAAACAAATATTCAAAATATGAACATTTTTCTATGATGTTTTTCAGGTTTTCAGCCCTGTTCTACAACGCAGAACCAAACACACCTCAATGAAGCTGTTACTGTGCTTCAGTTACAACTACAGGCACGGTCCTGTCGCACTTTGGTCAATCTGTGACTGAACAAATATTGATTTGCGCATTTTATCTTCTCCCCAAATCCCCTTTCTGGAGCTTTATCTATTTATTGACTTAGTTTTCCTGTAATCAGATTACTGCTAACTAAGATGCTAAGACATTATGCTAGCTGTCTGAGGCTAATTTGCTGCTAACATACAGGCTAATTCACTGTTCTTAGTTTGTATACCTTCATATATAACTCAAGTAATCATGAGCCAGGAGGCTGTGATCACGTGACCTATACGCTGCAGGCTGTCCTCCTGAATGTGACAGGAACAAAGGAGAAAGTCAGGTCAGGTTGTATAAAGAGCGATAAAGAACGGGGTGAATGGATGGGTCAAACAAACAACAAGTTTCTTACAGCTGTTCATGACCCGTGTGAAACCAAAGTCAACACGGAGTTATTTTAGGTTTTGTATTCAACATAACATCATGACCATGATTCGGCAACCATAATTCTTTTCCTTAACCTAACCTAACTGGTAACAGTGTTTCATAAGATATCATATGAACCGCTGTATGAGGATGTGTTGTAATATAACATCAGTGACAATTAATTTCGGTAAATTTAACCGTTATGTATTCTCGTATTTCTATTAGGAAAGTTTACATGTTACTACTTAAGCACAAAAAGAGCAAGTATCCAGGAGCTTTATGAATCTAGCTTCTAAGAGAGACTGGAGGGATTTGACACACAGAACCACAGTTTCTGGTAGAAGCTAAGCTAAACACAAATACACACAGAGCTGCTAGCTAGCTTAAAGCTAACATCTGTACAGAAAATTCAAACACAAAAGGGCTAGCAGTCAAATTTGTTCAAATGATTCAAGGGGAAAATTGACTTTGCTTTCTGCCTGAACACACCTTTAGGCTAGTGTTGCTAACACACAATTCTTTAACTGTTTTTACTGTTTGGCTAACTGCTACATATTTAAATCTTCGTACTCAAACTCTTGTGGACTTGTGTTGTGTTCCATTTGCACCGTGAAGTCGTAATTTTACTCGTTTCCAGTTAAACATTTCAACTATAACACCCCTGAAGTCAGATTTCCACCTTGAAAAGTCGGAGGAACCTCACCAACCCTACCCTAAAAATCCAAAATGGCTGCTCCGCACATCGACAGTAGTGAAAGCTGTAGTAATATACTGTTTATTAGCACTTCTGTCCTACTTGTGTCTCATTAAAACAGTCATACACACAGTCCTGTACAACTTCTGTCTGTGGATATGTTGCTACAGTATTTCATGCTCAAAACACAGCGTAGTGTGTTGCTATCAACTGGTATTGCTAACAATGGATAGCTTGGTTAGAACTGGTATTGCCATATTGCCACTGGTATTGTCATTCCCAGCTCTAAACTCAGACTTCTGAGGTAAATGGGATACAGCATAATTACTGTGTTGTACTTCCAACTCAACCATGTTGTTCTCTAACTGATGCTTTATTTCGTCACAGCACGAGGGGTAACGTTAGCTGGCAGCTACTTGTGTGACTCCAGTTTCCTTGTTACTCTTCTAAGTCCCATTGTTTATGGTAGGCTTTGTCATAATTTCTTTCTGATTTGTAAGCCCTATCATTGAATTTGTTGTCCAATACTGCTTTCATTGTTTCCTGTAAACAATTACTTCCAAGGGCCGCTCCTTGAACCTTTCCTGGAAGTGTTTGGATTGCGGCACAGCTGTGGACATCCACACATAGTGAGGACAGAACAAAGAAATGAATGTTGTCTTAAAAGTCAATTTAACACAAGTGGCCACCAACTGGGTACTATTTTTAATTTTACTACAAACCCATGTGCTTATGTATTTAAAGTGCCTGACATTTCATTGCTTCGGAGTTATTAAAAGAGTTTGGAACAACCAGACTATTTAACTTTCATAATCTGTAATATAAATATGCTTTTGGCGTGTATACATAATCTGCTGATGTGTGATGTCACACCACTGTCGGCTCTATACTTAGCATGGGAGAAAAGACTGTAACCTATGGTTGGCTTGCGGACTACTTCGGGTGAGGTAATGTGAATCGGTGGATAAACTCTGAGGTTGTGTGTGTGTGTGTGTGTGGTGACCCAACACTCCGAGCACACAGGCAAACAGCGCATCTGTCAAAGCAGCCATTAATATTAGCATAGCAGCAAATCCTCGGAATTACAAAACAACAAAAACAGCTCATGATTAATAGCCGTGTGTGTATTGTGAGGACTGCATAAGCACAGGGGAGGCATGTGAACGGGGCAAGTGTTATTACAGTGGGATCAATAGCTCGAGCTGGGGAGCGGTATCGACAGGGGCCGACGCCGCAGCGCTACACTGCCGTTCCCTCGGGGACAGTGTGTCCACGGCAGGGAGACTGAAATCAGTTTACGGCATGAGGGGGCACATTAATCCTATTACCACCAATCTGGTCGTTATGGTTTTTATTGAGGCAGGAGTTTTTCTTAGTCAGCAGCACTCAGGCATCGGTTGAACACACACATGCACACACACACATTTTCACACACTCTTAACATGCAAGTATGTCCACACAGTCTCCCACGCAGATTCACACACTTCAGAGGCGATGGTAATCCAAAGAGTTACACAACATTACATAAGGTGGTTAAGAGATGCTACAGCTCTTACCTAAGGCCGCCGCAGCATATGGACACATGAGCTCATTCTCTCTACTCACAACAACTCACTACTGCTCTGTTGCATTTTACCTTCTGTCTTTATCTGTCTTTTGGCAATCAGTTAATCACGACACTCAGCTTTATCGTCAGTCAAGCATTCTTGTAGCAAGGCTAGGAGCATGACTATGACATGCAGTACAAGTAAAGATTTCAGTATTGGAACATAATGGGCATGAAGTGTTGCACATAAGTACAATTTTGAGGTACTTGGACTTTACTTGAGTACTCCCCTTTTCTCTCATTTCATACTTCTAGTCCATTTCAGAGTGAAATTACATTTTTTATGGTATTGTGTTTATTTCAAAGCTTCAGCTACGAGTTAAGTGTCTGACAGCATCATGAAAAGGATCCTTACAGAGATAGATCGTTTTGTCTAACAAGAAACAGCTACATTGCTATTGTCAAACCCAAAAGACGCCATTTAAATAAGCAATAATTTTATCACCTCATTCAAAGTCAACAGAAACAAATAAAACTCATAAAAGCCGTCTCTGTTTTTCTTACCAAAAATGAACACTTTTAGTTGGATGTAAATTGACGGTGCTCGATTGCCCAAAGGGATTACACTGCAGTCTGTTTCGGCTGCTGTGGTCTCGCTCAATACTGGACTGATTTAAAAAACTGCTGTTTCCATTAGTCACTTTGACACAGAAACATGGGAAAATAAAGTCCAAGTTGAAAAATACCAAAGTTTCCCTTTTAAAGGGCCAGTGTGTAATATTTGGCATGGTTTATTGTCAATCTGAGTCTGAATCTGAATATTCTACCCATTGATATGTTTATACAAGTGTATAATCGCTATAAAACAAAATTCGTTTGGTTTTCGTAGCCTTATAATTATGCTTTTATATATATAGATAGCAAGGGCCTTGCTTTAGAGAGGTCGCCATCTTGCGTCCCCATGTATGTACGGCAGACCGAGCGGACAATCCAGCCAGCCAGAGAACACGTTTCGCGTGTATAAATAAACCAATGAAGACAGCGAAAGGAAGGAAGAAGGAGGAGGAAACAGCAGAGAGTGTTAGTAGTTCGTCGATAGAGAGTAGTGAAAAGTTTTTTTAGTTAAAAATTTGGCGAATGGACCACACTTACCACGCAACAGGAGAGAATGAACCCGAACCGTCATCTGCGAGGAAAAGAAGACGCAACTT
>NC_065519.1:17447410-17585783 GCF_006386435.1 Epinephelus moara
TTGGAGCCGCGCCTCGTTTTCAAACTGTATGGTTTGACTAAAATGAACAATGACAGCAATATAGTCCACGATGAGCAGCGCTAAAATCAACCTGCGTAGTTGTCCCTCCATTGTGACATTAGAAAGTGTCACATTTATCTTGCAAGTGTACTCTTCTTCAACGTTTTGTTTACTTCCTGGATTTCTCCCACATGGAAATTCTGACCAATCAAGAGCAGCTTTGTCGTGCAAGGCATCTGATCTGGTCTGCTGTGAGAACATGAACCATTATGCAACTTTGTGACAAAATTAGTCCCTGATTCAGACCAAAGCAAGCGAACTCTAGGTCTGAAAGCACCCTAAATTTTCCTTTTGGGGACATAATCTGTTGAAAATCACAATATATGTTAGCTATAATATTGCATTGTGACCTAAGTACCATGATAATATTGTGGGGCCTCTAATGATTCCAACCTATAGTATTTGTACACTGTGGCATTGCTACTTTTACTGTGTAAAAGATCTGAGTACTTTTTCCACCACTGCCTATGGGTTTAATCTAGGTAGAGAGAAATACAGACTTCATAGATATCAATTTGATTACTTTTAAGAAACATAAGGGTTTGTATTACTGCTGTTTCATCTAACCAACAATCCAAACCTTAATGATATTGATTTTACAAGTATATATGAACAAGAGAATATTAAAATCACCATGTTTTTATAAGCTAAACCCATTAAATATGCTTGATAAATGACTTTAATACATTAACAATCAATCATCAGCTGATTAATTTTCTGTGGACTGACTCACTGACTCATCACTTCAGTACTCCTACGTCTTCTTAAAGATATAAACAGACAACAGTAATAAAGTTCCCCTTCAGCCTGCTGTATGCTGCAGACACAATGGTCTGAAGAGCCTATTGTAATCGTTTGAAGCAATTGGTCTGGCATTGCTATTTTAAGCACTAAACTCGCCTTATCTTTCCAGAGCTGTTTGTGTTGGACTGGAAATTGTATTGGAAATTCTGACAGGAAAATTATGTTCGACCAGTTATTCCTATAACAAAGGCCAATCATTGTATGACGGCATCTTTTTTCCTTGACGACTAAATTGTGGGCCTCTACATTCCATCGCAAGACCTTTTTCTTTGCTTCTAATCTTATCGCTTCATAGTCGTGTCGTCTTGGACACATGGTAACCAGACACCCCACCCAGGAGACAGTCCTTTGTTCTACGTCACCCTAACGGACGCAGCACTAACCTTTAGCTGACACCTGAGCCCCGGCACTTCTCTAAGGTTTCAGGCCAATGTGAGCTGCCCGTCTTTACCTGCCTAGTGCCCAGACTGGGGGGAGCAGGCACACCTGAGCCCACTGCTCTGGCCCGGGATCGCTCAGCCTTGCCAAGATGCAGATCTGGTTTCCTACCAGCTCAGAACATGATACTGTCAGCGTCTACATCCATCCTGTCTGTCCTGCCTCTGCTCCTCTGCCTCTTGCCTTCACCTCAACAACTGGTCAGAGTGCATCACAACAGTGTTTTGAAATGCTGGGCCCGGATCATATTAAAATTCAGACCTGATTTATGTTTGATGAGCAAGGACTGAGCGGTCTGCCCGTGTCCTTTCTCTAAATAATAAAACACTGCAGAGAAAATGGGTTACTATATAAAAGGCCAACAACTGATAAAAACAGATCATGTCAGTCAATTGAGAAAAGTAAAAAATGTACCAAGGACTTGCCTTAGGATGATGCTTAAAACTTGATTCTAATATAGAAAACATGAGCCAATTTGCCCTAGAGCTGAAACAATTAGTTAACAGATAAGTCTATATAGAGAAAATAAATCAGCAAATATTTTCTCAACTGATTCATCTTAAAGTCACTTTTCAAGCAAAAATGCCAAATGCAACCTGTTTTCATCCTCTTAATGGTAAAGATTTTCTCATTTTCTTTGTCTTACATGAGAATAAAGTGAATATCTTTTGGTTTTAGATTGCTGGTCGGACAAAAAAAAAAGCAATTTGAAGAGGTCAACATGAGCATAATTGTCTGCAGATGAATAAAAAAAATCTATTCATCTAAACTTTGACATCTACATAGCCATTAATTCAGTAAACTCAAAAATAGTGTCAATTTTTCACATTCAGTAAGTTATAACAAATCACATAGGATGACTTACCCAATCACCAGAAAAAAATGTACAGTTACATTTAGGCACAACAACCACTTGGTTATGGTTAGGAAAAGATCATGTTTTGGACTGAAATACCTGATTACGGGGGCACTATCCCAGCAAGAAAACCAGTGATGTCTTGGTAAAATAACAACTGGTTTTCGTGACTATCCCCGCCAAAGGGTCGCTTAAAAACACCCACTACCGGAGCCTAAAAAGTTGATGGGAACAGACAGAATCTTGAACAGTGCAGTTTGGCAGGTCTTGCCTAGGTGACAGGCCATCCAACACCCCTCCCCACACACAAACCTCCAATGACAAAGTCAAAATTTAAGTATGAAACTTGCTAATCTAATGTTTGTTGCTTATACCCCTTTTCTACCCAAATTAGCATACAGGGGTTTTTTGAAAATGAGAAAACCTGCTAAAAATAGGCTTTCCCTTTGTACACTGCTCTGCAGCAGACGAGAATACCTTTCCATTTCTTTTTTGATGGTGTGTCATGTTTGACATAACGGACCGGCCTGAAAACAAGTTAATGAACAGTAGAAAGCAGCATGGAGGCCAGTGGTTACTTCTTGCCTAGGTGACAAGCCATCCTACCCCCCAAAGTCAGCTCGTATAGTGTCACTTTATAAAACTTAATATGAAAAGTATGAAACTTGCAAATGTTATGTATATGTTATTTGCAAAAATGCAGAATGCCAATATTTTCTTCTGGCGACTGGGCTGAAATTGACACAATGACTGTTTTGCACCTTTCTTTGTTGCTTATACCCCCTTTCCACCCAAATTATTGCACGTACACAGGTTTTTTAAACACGAGAAAGCCTGCTAAGAAAAGGCTTTCCCAATTCTGGTAGACTACAGGTCTGTATGCTGCTCTGCGGCAGACGAGCATACCTTTCTGTTTTTTTTTTTTTGTTTTTTTTTACTGGTGTGTCACGTTCAACGAAACGGATATGGCGAAAAACAGGTTAGTAAACTGTAGAAAGTAGCATGGAGGTCAGTAGAAATATTACAGTGGTTACTTCTTTTTATATATATATCTTTTACTTATTCAGTCTCTCTTTCAGTCTAAGTGCAGACTAATTTTGGAACGATGTCTAAGTGACACTTGGGCGGAGACTGACAGTATTTTGTAGTGGTGTGTCATTGCATCTTACCAGTAAAGGTGCTAAAATTAGCGTGTTCAACTGGGTGTTGTATTTCCATCAGCGCCGATCAGAGCCGGAGCTGATAAATGCTTGTGACTACTGCAGAGTCATTTGACCCTGGTGTGAACACCAATTGTTACCTTTCCCATTACATACAAAAGCCAGATGTAAGTGGGTGTTAGTGGGTTTTTTTGTGCAGTAGGAAAGAGGCTTTAGAAGCTCAAAATAGCCATCACAAAATAAAAGGAGTGACAACATGTTATGTAAGGGCGTGTATCAAAAAAAAAAAAAAAGACAGTGGGAAAGAATGAAAACATCACAGACGTCAGCAAAATCACTACAACTACAAATAGCAGATTAGTCACCAAATCTCTCCTCCTTCCTCATAACAAGGATAACTTCTGCCTGAGAACGGACACATGACACGCAGGGACAGATAAAACAGACAAGAGAGATAGGAGGACAAATGGAAAGTGACCCAGGTGGACGGAAACTTCTCCAGGCGTCCTCGGCTGTGAGTCGTGTGTGTTTGCTGACAGAGGTGTTTATCTGTAGGTCTGTGAGTCCGCTGACTCACTGTTGTGGTTGTGACTGTGTGTGTGTGTGTGTGTGTGTGTGACTGTCGAGTGTGTGACTGTGTCAGTGTTACTACAGTCATCTGTGTGTGGGAGAGCAGGCTTAAGTTGAAAACAGCTGTCCTTTGCGGCTCAGTCCCTGTGGTGTTTTATAACATGTTCCTCCATAACGGCGTATGAATGGGTCATAATGTCAAAATCCTGTTTTCTCCCCATGGCTCCTAATTAAAACATGTTTAATTCGGTGACAGACTGCAGCCAGAGAAGCACTTATCCAGAGAAAGAGCAGGTTGACAGGCTGATTAATTATTCATACGTGCATAAAAGAGGAAATAAATGGGCAACTATCAAACGGGTGGGTGAATAAATAAATAAATTAGATGTAAACGCCAGCGTCAAATCAAGCATGCGAGGTAACTGTAAAGGCTTGCGTCACACTCTGTAATACACTCACTGCCTGCTGACGTGCTATGACCTTCACCATGTGTCCTGTGCTATCATCTGCTGATGCTGCTACATTTTCCAGGTAATGATAGTGTTGTGACGACTGTACACACACTACCGCGTCTGCCCACAGCCCTGGCCTCGCAGCAACAATAGCCCCTTTGTTTAGTCCAAAATGGACACAAAGCACTTTGGTATGAAAGCCTACAGTACCACCAGCTCTGCCATTATTGCAACAACAACCTGCTCTGTCCACAGCCTCTGTGTTTGGCTCATTAATGATGTAACCAGCTGGGATGGAGCCAAGACAGGGCCATTTCAGCCGTGTCAAAACAATGGCTCCGAAACACCACAGCCAGTCGCACAGCATCTCCTCTAATTAAAAAACCCCACCATTCACTTATTTTCTTCATGTCGCCCCATTCAAGCGCCGCTGCTGTTGCCTAATCGTTCCGTGAAGTGCCTATAAATAGCAGCAATCCACATATTAGTTCACCTCGTGTGATTCGAAATAAAACAGGAGCCTTGAGATTACGGTTTCTCATCTTCAGATTTGGAGATATTAATAAAAACAGGGGCCTCAGACAGGCTCAGATCTTGTTGAATGATAATAAAAAAACACAAGAGCAGGCTGACGGGGAGGTGAGCTCAATCAGAGGCCGCTCCCCACGTGCCCTGCTTTAATCTGCCCTCTCCCCCGATGCTCTCCATCACTCCCTGTGTGCCAGAAACTGGGATTAGCGGTGTTCTTTGTGCCATTCTAAAGTCAGCCCTCTGTCTGCTCTTTTAATTGTGCACGGACCCCCTATTCTTTGGGTGAGTCTCGGAGAGGTGGGCTGATAAGGGCTGCTTGACAGGAAGCTTTAGAGAAGACTGCGCTCTGATCAGACTGTCCTGCCTGTGGCTGTGTCAAGGCTGTCTGGGGAGGATGGCTGATCTGAGAGCGGCGAATTAACAGAAGAGAATCACAAAGAAATAAATGGCATGTGTGTCCCGAGTCACTGCAACACAATGACACAAGCCCTGTGTTGCAAACAAAAAGACGTTCACAATATGTCATGGTCAGAAACCTGCATGATCAACACCTCTGAGGTTTCACAGGCGGCTGTTTTTCTTTCACCCACAGCCCCTGGGAAATTTTAAAGATTATGACTGTAATCCTATAATTACAGGACAACTGCAGGGTGACACACCAGCGTCTTTCACCTTGGCTGTTCTGCAGTGGTTAGAAAGTGTAATGAGAGTTGGGAGCACACGCAGCAGCTGCTCGGCCTTGCTGAGGGAACGCAGACCACAGGGGGGCGGGTCAGGGACTGAAATGCATTGTTTGTTACCCTCATATATGCAAGGATATTTTTCAGTGACATCCAACTACAATTGCATGCTGTTCTTACGTGCAATTCATGTCACAACATACACAATCTGTACAGCATTTCATATATGCACACATATCCCCCTGGGCAGCTTGTGTGAGGTTAGCAGTGCACATGGAGTTGCATAAAAGTGATGAAATATGGCTGACCAAGGTGCTGTGGGGATGAGGGTGGGGTCACTGGGTTCTTAAAACCTGCAACTGCTGCTTTTGGATGCAAAAAATAGCTGAATTCAGCCTTCACATCAGCACTGAGGAGCACCTACACACTTGGCTGCCTGTGGCGAACTATGTGTGTCTCTCCGAGCGCACACACACACACACACACACACACACACACACACCGAGCTGCACTGTAGCTCAGCTTTTGTTCTTTCTCCCCCCTTCCTGCGTCTCTTTGGTGATGAGTCAAATCAGACAAGCAGACGAGCAGGTGAGGGAATATATTCTGACATGGAATTTCCAAAGGGTTTAGTGGGTGAGCCAAGCTTTGGCGGACCATCTGTGTGGCCTTTTAAGCCCCAAAACTGGTACGTTGCGGTGCCAAAGGTGAGCCCCGGGCTCACTCTGAACACGCTGAAGTGCAACTGCTCTTCTGCTCTGTGACTGACAGGCGGCATATCAAATACCTGTACCTGCCCTCAGGACAAGTCAATAAAATATGACTGTAGGGAGTGTTTAGGGTTAGTCAATGCTGAGTTTATATCGAGCTAAATGTGCAAGTTAGGTCAGTTTTTATTCAATAGCACAGAACAGAAACGCTCACATTACCTACAGTGCATATTTACCCCCTGTGGCACCAACCCCAGCCATTCAGAGTATGATGCTTGTATTATTGAACAGTATGTTAGCATTAATATGATGTTTTCATTGGCTCTTTTTCGGTATCCCTAGTGCACCTGCAATGCTGCTGGGATGAGGAGCGAGCAGAGATAAAGAGAAAAGGCTCTGTCCGCCACTGCGTCTAAAACTGCCTCACTTCTTTCCCCCTGCATGTGCCTTGCATGGACAATTCTCTCCATCACACCCTCCCATTCATCCTGCGCATCAACTCACACAACCATACAATTGGTGCATTAAGGATTTTTTTGTGTGTGTGTCTCATTCTTGCTATGTCTTCTCCCCCATTTCTGCAATTCATCAAGCGTCAATCAACTGTGCCGTGCGCGCGACGCGTCGCGGGACGTGTGTGCTGGGGAGCTGCGGCTCCCATTGATAAAAATCCTCGTCTGAGAGACAGGGCTGCATTCAACGTCACCACATGCATGCACGTCTATAGGGAAGCATGCAGTCGGGTCCAAAGCAAACTGCTGCACAAGGGCACACCGTAATGATCAGTTGCAGCGTGCGTATTTTTTTTATTTTTTTTTGGGTGGTGAAAACCGTACCTGCATTTTGTCTGATGTAAACACCTCGATGTCTACTTCGCAGGCGATGATGGTCACCATCTCCAGTTTCATATTTATCGATGGCATTCCCTTTCGTGGTTGGGAGGTTAAAAAAAACGGAGTAAAAAGTCTTCCTCCTCCTCTCAAGCAGCAGGTAAAGAGTGTGTCGGGCTCTTCCTCCACAAACTTGAGGTTAAGTCCAGCTGACTGGTGTGTTGGCTTGGATCAGCTGAGAGAGTTGCTGCTGGACTCTTGACTGCACTGACGCGCTGCTGAGAGTGATGCTGCAGCAACCGCACAAACTCTCTCCCTCTCTGTCTCTCTGTCTCTCCCTCTCTCCCCCCTCCTGCCCTCCCCTCTGGCTCCACATTGACGTCATCACCTTCCTCACGTTCGTCGTGTTTTACGCCACTACAGCGCTTGACGAACCGTGCACGGGGCACTGCAGAATTCACGGTCCGGTTTATTCCGCTTTTTCATGTATTTTAAGTGTGTGTGTGTTTTTTTTAAGTTCACTGAGCTGCTGGAGATTAAAAAAAAATGTGTCACAACCGTTTTGGAAAAATTCAGCTCATCAGCCAAAGTGTACATCAAGCTATTTCAGCATCAGTGTCACCCTGACTAAGTCTCTGCATTCCTACACAGAGCCTGTGATCTACCATTCATGCTTCTGAATGGTGCTCCTATATACAGAACATACAGTACAGTAAGCACATCTCCACAGGGGATGGACATAACACCAGGAGCATCTATGTAATATACAGTCAAGTCGAAAAGCCCTTCAATAGCTGCTGTTTTTAAGGCTGTATCTGAGAAATGTGGAGGCAATTTTAAGGTCATAGTTTGTGGTGATACCCATCCATCCATTTTCATCCACTTATTCAATTCAATTCAATAGAACTTTACTTATCCCTAAGGAAATTCTTGTGCCGGAGACTGCTGCAAATTACAGAACACTAAGTATAGTAACCACAGTTTCAACGATGTGGGTTCCCCGGGTCAGGGTCATTCACTGGGCCCAGTTTTAGAACAATAGAGTATTAAATATCTGGCAAAATATACAAGTACAAGAGTTACTAACAATGAACTAAGAAGCAGTATTGCACATGACTGAGAAAATAATACTGCACTACACTGACAAGTGATTGTGATATTGAAGAATAATAATACATCCGGGGTAGGGTCACAGGGGCAGCAGGCCAAGCAAAGCACCCCAGAAATCCCTCTCCCCAGCAACGCTTTCCAGCTCCTCCTGGGAGATCCCAAGGCGTTCCCAGGCCAGATGAGATATGTAATCCCTCTGAGAATCACCACCTTAATGTGGCGGAGGGGTTTACATATCCCTGTGAACCTGGGAGCTGTGTTGTTTGGGGCTAATAGCCCCTGGTAGGGTCTCCCAAGGCAGAGTGGTCCCAGAGGAGGGGCCAGACTAAGAGCGATTCAAGAAGACCTTGATGACATGCTATATCTGGACTCTGAGCACCTCGCCCGAAATGGGGACACCAGGCTCAAAAAATGAACATTACACAGTCATACTTGTAGGGCTTAACATAACGACTTCTCCTATTATCAATCAATCTAAAGCTGCAACTAACAATTATTGTCAATATCGATTAATCATTTAGTTGTTTGGTCTATAAAATGTCAGAAAATGGTGAAAAATGTTGATCTATGTTTCCCGTAGCTCGAGGTGATGTCCTTAAATGTCTTGTGTGGCACATAATACAAAGATATTAAGTTTACTGTCAAGGTAATTATACCGATAAAATGATAATAAAATCAGCTGGAGATTAATTTAATAGTTGACAACTAACTGATTAGTCGTTGAAGTTCCAGAACAATTACAACAATTATATTTTATGACTGTAAAAAAAACCAGTCCAATGTGACATGAGTACATTTTATATAACAGTCCAAATCAACAAAGCTATATAGTTCACAAAGGTATAAAGGTGAGAAAGAAAGTTTGATGAGCTATAAATGTTCATTGTTTATACTTAATAAATAACTTAAACAATTAATTGATTAACAAAGTGGTTGGCCATTCTGTCGAAAGGCTAATTGTATCATTTATGTTTACTTTTCAAGTGTTTTCTCTGGTCTTTGCTTTTTTTTTTGGTTGATAAAGACTGATATATTATCTCTTTGATTCTCAAAAAGAGTGATCAAATGAAACCCTCCAAAATCCACTCCATGAATTACTTCTCACAACTTAAGGACATGCGCCGTGTAAAGGTGGGAATTGCAAGTCGATACTGCTTTGAATTAGGGGTCACAAACAAAAAAATGTTGGGAACAACAGCAACATTACAAGCAACACGCTAGATTAACAGCTCTGGTTTACTGATAATATCGTTGTGATCAAAAATTATACAAGAGCTATATTTGAAAAGCTGTTTCCTACATTATATCATGGATGTATAAAGAGAACTGGATATAGCGTTGGAGGCTGGACCCTGTTTATTCCCATGGAAGTTGCTCAGTGCCACATGATGCCACAAATGCTCAATTGCCGCATATAAAAAATTCCTGGTGATCAGCAGTGTTTCTCAGTGCTGGCTCTAGCACATTTGGTGCCCTAGGCCAGTCTCCCCCTGGCGCTTGAACGTTTCACAATGTATATAAATTAAACATCCGTGAGCTGTTGGTTGCGGCCACCGACTGCTTAGAAGAAACGATAACTAGCTCTTCTCCTGCCGATTTCAACACGGATTTGTTGGTTTTTCATGATCTTTCTCTGCACGTATACTCCTCTCAGTAGTGTAGTCGTAGTTGAGAGCTTTTGTCATTTTGACTTGATAATGATACAGTGTGTTTCAGGGTTCACATGACGTTGCATATTTCCCGCATCTCCCCCAGAAAGTAGGTAAAGTTTAACAAGCTGGGGACGGAGGCCAGGGGGTGGCAGGAACCCAGGAAAAAGGCCTCTCTATTATTTAGTAGGCTTTGCTATATGGTTATGTTGTTGTGGCCTTATGTAATATTTCAAAAATAAAAGTAGTAATAGTATTAGTAAAAAATAGTAAAAGATAAACATTTTGATTTTTTTTTTATTCCCCCATTTGTGGCGCCCTCTATGTTTGATGGCGCCCTTAGCATTCACCTATACTGACTATGCCCAGGGCTGGCACTGCTGCTTCTGCATCATTGGGCCAATAAAGCAAGTGCACTAGACTTCCGCCAGCCAAGCTGGATCCTTCCGCTTCAGGGCTCTACCACCTTCAATGGGAGTGAAATGATTGAATCGTGAAGCTCCTCTAGACTTTCCAAATGTTATCGTACAGAATGGATCAAATTCTGATAGTAAAATGGGTCATTTTGTGGAGGCTGTGACATTCAGAAAAAATGTATCCATTGATTTACAGACATGTTTTTCACAATTAAAGTCTATGGGAAAAAGTCTTTTTGGGCTTAATGGCATCACATGATGGCCCGGAAACGGTAAATCCACTGTTTAGCCACTATGACGATTGGCTTCAAAGCCCGGCACACTTCCTGTGGGCCTGCATAACATACCATAAAATATCTTTCTGTATAGGCTTGAATTACATACTCATTGACAAACATCCATAGCAGCATGCGTCAAAAACACAACGCCTAGTGAAGGCATCAGCACTGCACTCTTTTTCCTATGAAGGCATGATTGCATAACCATGCCTGTCAGCTGCATGCTTTGGCATCAGTGCTGCCTTCACTTGACATGTTATGTGGCTTCATGGGTCTAAGAATAACAGACAAACAACATGGTTATAAGACGGTCACGCTGATGTGTTCGCTGCCAGCGTTGTTGTCTCCGTACATGCTGAAAATTAATAGACAATCTAATATAGGGCTTAGAGTCTTCAGTGCGGATGCCTTGTAGATCCTGGAAAGACTTCGATATGAAAACTTTAAAAGAACTTCTCAGTGAGCTTTACTGTACTTTTAGTGCTGACTTGTTGATCGGAGATTAACTGTACTGCGGCTCTTTATCACTCACAATAAAGCAGCTGATGAAGCCGACTGAACCACTGCTGCCACAGCTCCTTTTTCTCTTAATTATGATGATACAGTGCGAGTTTCCACTTCAGCTGAAGACCAAAAATTCCCACAGACATTATGCCATTGCATAATAGACCATGTCTTTTTTTCCATCACTCAGACCATCTTTCTCCCTCCCTCCGTTTCATAATAATAATTGCCCGGCCGGCAGAGACAGCTAAGTCCCCTATAAGCCATTAATATTAAGGCTCTAGGCAGTGAGGGCTATTTATGTCTGTGTGTGTCAGGCATTGTCCACGCTGTGCAGACGGAGAACATGACTGAGATATGTGAGGATGACTGTGACATTCCTCCACCAGACAGCATCAGTCAGTCACCCAGTCTGGAACAATCCGCCCCGAAATGCCAAAAACGCCACATCTCAGACACTGTAACATGCTGGCCGCAGTCTGAACTGTACCATCAGCGGCTTCATCTGCTGGGAGTGAATCTGTTTTATTCTTTAAAGCAGAGCAGCAGAGAAGATGTTACTTGACAGATTTAGATTTTATTTCAAAATCACCCTCACAGCTCATTAATCACAAGCTCAGAAGTAATAAAACAGTGTGCCTGTGTCGTCTTTTCTTTTAAATCTACTCTGTTCTCTGGAATCTAATGTAGCCTTAGCTCGCCAAACGCTGTGATCATTTATTTATGGCTTGTTGGAAAATTCTCTTTTCACTGCCCCTATTTACGAAGCTTCGTGTCAACAAGAGATGGTAGAGATTCACTGTCTTGCTGAAAGAAAACTTCAGATGAGCAGGTGCTTAACTCAAATTCTGTCTATACTTAACCTCCCATTTAGTCTGGACTACTTTAACCTACTCAGGTGTTACTGCTGTGCTCTAAAGGAGTGATTCCCAGCCAGGAGTAGGTCTATTTGTAACAGGAGGACTGTAGTTGTCAGGGGACGTGTGGAAGGTGTGTGGAGTTGCTCAGCTAATTATAATAAAAACAGGATTTAATAACAAAAAATGTACGTATTTTATACAAGCTAGCTACGAGAGGCTGCCTGCATAGTTCACACTTCTGCCTGAGTCATCTGTAACACTAAAACTACTTAGCAAGCAAGCAGAGAAGTTGTAAGTTTTGGCAAAAAATAATGGATAAATGAATGCGTAATGTTTACAGATATGCTTTAGATGACTGAATTAACAAAAATAAATAATAAAAAAAGATAAATGGTTGAAATAGCTACACATAATGAACAAATGGCTGAAACAGTCACATTAAAAACGTATTGCTAAATGGTTGAAATAGTTCGCTAAAGCTTATGGATAAGTGGTTAGAATAGTTTAACGTTATGGACAAATGGTTGAGATAGCTTAAGATGATGAATAAATGGTTGAAACTGTTAGCTAAAACTTATGGACAAATGGTTGAAATAGTTAAATGCTATGGGTAAATGGTTGAAATTGATAAAAAATGATGAATAAATGGCTGAAACAGTTAGCTAAAACTCATTGTCAAATTGTTGAAATAGTTAAACATTATGGATAAATGGTTGGAATAGCTAAAGATAATCAACGAAAGGTTCAAACAGTTAGCTAAAACTCATTGTTAAATTGTTGAAATAGTTAAACATTATGGATAAATGGTTGGAATAGCTAAAGATAATGAATGAAAGGTTCAAACAGTTAGCTAAAACTCATTGTCAAATGTTGAAATAGTTAAACATTATACTGTAGATAAATGGCTAAAATAACTACGGATAATGATTAAATGGTTGAAATAGCTAAAGATAATGATTACATGGTTGAAATAGTTCGCTAAAACTTACAAATAAATGGCTGAAATAATTCAACGTTATGGACAAATTGTTGAAATAGTTAAACGCTACGGATAAATGGTTGAAATTGATAAAAATGATGAATAAATGATTGGAATAGTTAAACATTATGGATAAATGGTTGAAATAGCTAAAAATAATGAATAAATGGTTGAAATAGTTAGCTAAATCTCAGTTTAATGTTGAAATAGTTAAATGTTATAGATAAATGGTTGAAACAGCTAAAACTCATGGTTAAATGGTTTAAATAGTTAAACATTATGGATAAATGGTTGAAATAGTTAAAGATAATGAATGAAAAGTTCAAACAGTTAGCTAAAACTCATGGTTAAATGGTTGAAATAGTTTGCTAAAACCTATGGATAAATGGTTGAAATAGTTAAACATTATAGATAAATGGTTGAAATAGTTAAAGATAATGATTACATGGTTAAAATTGTTAGCAAAAACCTATGGATAAATGGTTGAAATAGTTAAACGTTATGGACAAATTGTTGGAATAGCTAAAGATAATGAATAACATTGGTTGAAACAGTTAGCTAGAATTTATAGATAAAAGGTTGATATCGTTAAACATTATGGATAAATGGTTGAAACAGCTAAAAAATAATGAATAAATGGTTGAAATAGTTAGCTAAATCTCACAGTTAAATGGTTGAAATGTTAAATGTTATAGATAAATGGTTGAAATAGCTACAGATTATGAATAAACAGTGAAATAGTTAGCTAAAGATTAAATGTTTAAAATAGTAATAGAGTAAAAATAGTAATAAATATTAAATAGTTGAAATGGTTAGCTAAAACTTATGGATAAATGGTTGAAATAGTGTACTAAACATTATAGATAAATGGTTGAAATAGCTTAAGATAATGATTAAATGGTTGAAATCATTACCTAAAACTTAATAAATGGTTGAAATAGTGTGCTTGACATTATGGATGAATGCTTGAAATAGCTAAAGATATGAATGAATGGCTGAAATAGTTGGGTAAAACACAGATACTAAATGGTTGAAATAGCTTACGCTCATGCATAAATGGTTGAAACAGCAAAAGATAATGCATAAATGGTAGCAATAGTAATAGTAGCTACAACCTATGGATAAATTGTTGAGACAGTTCCCTAAATCTAATGGATAAGTGATGAAAACATCCAACTCCTGCCACTTCAAGTGCTTGTGGTACAAATGCAAACTTGAACAAAGTGACCTCAACATTTACGATTCAACTGTATGAAAAAATTAAGTTGCATTATCCACTTTTATATAAGTGATAGCGTTAAATTGCATCCACATGACGTATGGTGTCCATGAAGGGATCATTGAGTTCATCTAATAGAGCTCTATACTATTTGCCACTGATATACAGCACAGTGCATCGGATGTATACATAAATGTTTTGGTTATCAAAGCACTCTGATCCCTTTTGTCACAGCTGATAAGCAGGATGGCTTGCTGTGGATGATGAAGCACTTTCCTTGCTCTCTGGCCTCATTCTGCGGCTCTCCTCCTCCTCATTCTCGATTCTCTTCTCCTCATTCACAATTCCCTCTGTTAGATCTCACAGTCAGCACGCCCCGAACCAGACTTCATGTCGGAAAATACATCGCATTCCTCATCCACTTCAAATAAGAATTCGTAATTGAGAACAGAAACTGCTCATTTCTCACAAAATGCAGATGATTATAACCTTTCAAAATACTGCCACCTTGTAAGACGTGTTAATAACAGTCTCAGTAGGTGTTTTACTCTAATACCAACAATTATTTTAAATAGGAGGATGTCACTTTTTCTAATGGCTGATATTTCATTTCTGGAATAAATTCACACACCTACAATGTGTACTGCAGAACACTGAATTTGTGCTCTTGCTGAGAGTTAGATGAGATGATTGATACCAGTCTCTCCTCTGTAAATCTGGGCCAGCAGTCGGTTAGTTTAGATTTGCAAAGACTGAAAACGGGGAAAGAGCTCGCTGTTCAAAGGCAACAAGCATCTATCTCTATCTAAGGCTTTGCAAAGAGAGGAATAAGAGTATTTCCCAAAAATGTCAAACTATTCCTTAAAGGATAATCCACATACACTGTAGCTAAATTTGTAGTAATGCAGTGAAAGCCACAGTACAGTTACGTATTCTTATGGTTTTAGAGTGTGTTGCATCATGCAGATAAAAATACAAAGCAGATGGAAATCTTTGCTCTGATTTTCCTTTTCATTTACCCTCTGTTTCCTCATGTGCATGTAACAATGAACTAATGTGATGTAAATGCAGCATAAATTTACAGATAAGGCACAATAGTCGAAATCTGGGTATTGCAGAGTCTCTAACATGCATGATGCACTTCATAAGAGATGAGAAGAGAAGGAGGCAGCGAGGCAGCAGCGATGCTCAAAGGCTGAGACGCTGTGTCTCAGACTCACTGACGAGCAGAATTTGTATTCTGAAGTGGCGCTCTGCAGAGGAGCAGGAGGGAGGAAATCAGGGCAGTGGATCATCGCGGTGGGCTGATGTACGCATGCTCCAAACACACACACACACACACGTATGTTAATGCATGAATCAAACAATGCAACACATTAACACGAGGACAAATAAAGGAATGTATGCAAATATGTATTGTGTGTGTGCAATGTCATGTGCACATTCAAGCTGAACACACGCACACACACATTCACTGGAAGAGATTTATTCACTACAAGAATTCACCCAAAATAGAAATGCAGAAAAATGTGATAACAGCTCTCACAGACACACAAGAGATAAGAGCTTTATGTTTGTGTGTGTGTGTGTGTGAGAGACAGCAGAAGAATGGGAGGAATGACAGTGTAAAAAACAAACTTTGGAGCTTGGCCACTGCAGGCATGCAGATCGGTTGCGGTGCACTATCCTCATGATCTTCACACAGATACCCACACACACACACACACACACACATACACTCCATCCCTTCACTGCCAACCTCTTGTTTCACCAGGCTACCTCTCCTGGCCCAGCCAAACCAACCCCTGGTGCCAGCGCCAATGCAGCTGCTGTAATCTAGGCCAAGCTATTTATAAAGCAAGCAGCCAAGTACAGGCGCAGGGAGCCAGGGGGAGACAGAGGGATGGGAGGATAAAAGAGTGTCTACAGGGCAGAGAGACAGATCTACAGAGTGTAGGTGAGAAAGAGCGGGGGAGAACAGAGAGGTGCGGGGAGGCAGCATGGCGTAGAGGGAATATAAGTGGTGAGAGGGTGTGTGAAAATGGAAAGAGAGAAAGAAAGAGAGGGAGGTTCTGTCAAGTGCAAAGGACAGCATGAATTCCTGAGGAGCAGACACCAGCCATCAAATGTAAATGACGAGCACAATTAGCCTCGATCAACGCTCCTTCAAAGCCTGGCGTTTGTTTTATCTGGTGGTTTGAATTCCACAGACGAGCTGACGGGATGAAATGTGAGGGAGGGAATGTGGCTGCTGCAGCATTTAGTGAATTGGATGAGAGAAATGTTGACAGATAAGTTTTACACGACTTCTGGCAATCAGGCTTTGATTAACAGTGATAGACAACTCCCAGAGGCCGATTCGCAGTCTAACTCTTTTCTCCTTATTAACAAAAATGAGCCTGTTGTCATGGGAAATGTGCATATGCAATTGATTTGATTTCATTTGATTTCACTTTGTTATCAGCAAAGAATCTGAAAGTTGTCTTGCATCCCAGGACGTCTACTGTTTCACATAAACACTAGACTAGAATTAGTCAAGTTGCACTCACAGTTTACATCCATGTCTGTATAAACATGGATGCTTCGCACTCATCTTCAAGCCAGAAACATACAATCAGCACAGTTTCAAGCTGGGCACCCAAGATTAGTCACCAATTCAGTATCTGAACAAATGTCTCTCCTTCTGTTCCTGAGATAAGACGTTATGTAATGGTCAGAAAAATGTTTATGCAGAACATTATGTCACAGTGAAGTTGACCTTTGACCTCTTGGATATAAAATGCCTATTATAACCTATTAGACATTTGTGTGAAGTTTTGTCATAATTACCAAAAAAATTCCTGAGTTATGGCCAAAAACGTAGTTTGTGAAGTCACACTGACCTTGACCTTTGACCACCAGAATCCGATCAGTTCATCACTGAATCCAAGGGGACGTATGTGCCAAATCTGAAGAAATTCCTTCGGGGTGTTTGGAAAGTTTTGCAATCATAAGAATGAGACAGATACCAGGTCACACTGACCTTGACCGCTGACCACAACAACTCTAATCAGTTCATCGTTGAGTCCAAGTGAACGTTTGTGCCAAACTAAAGACATTCCCTCAAGGCCTTCTTGAGATATCGCATTCACAAGAATGGGATGGACGGACAACCCGAAAACATAATGCCTCCAGCTATGGCTTGCACTGGCCCAGAGGCATAAAAATACAAAACAACATTCAACTAAACAACAAAACCATCAACAAATGCTTCACATCACATCAAACATAACGAAAAGTGGATGTGATGCATCAAATTAATCATTTCATTCAGTGTTTGACCCAGGTACACCGAGGCTACTTAGAAGCAATAACCTGTACAAGTAGGACATACTAAATTCCGATACATGTGGCAAAACTTCAATGTTTCTGTATATCACATCAGGGTTGTATATAATCACAAAGGTTTTGCTGAAATTATAACAGTTTAAGTTATTTCAGCTGAGAAATTCTGTGAGTTGGTTGAGTTGTTTTCACTGGTTTAAAGAGTAGAGAGGGGTTTGGCTCAGGTGGAAAAAGTGATGTCATGTACTTCGGAGCACCAATCAGGATTTAGTAGCAAATGCATCCTGTTTTTTTTACGTCGGGCACTGCCACTGGTGAGTCTCATCTTATTTGACAATAGGCTGATAGCAGGCAACAAGGCCAGTATCGACTGATACTGATGTTCAGCCGACATATCAGTGCATTCCTAGTTGCCTGTCAAATCTGAACAAACTATCCCTCACAGATTTAATAAAGGAGATTAGCTGAGTGTTAAACTCATAATAAATAATACCTGAATGTTTTCCTACAAACTTTGAATATGAATTAATAAATATTTATAGTTACAGAGAAATACTCAAGTTTTCATATTCAGACAACTCTGGTAATTAGCTGTCAAGTTGCCGTGGGAATTAAAGCATGGTGAACTTTCCTTCTCTATCAGGAACATGGTGATGCTCCATATGGGTTTCATAGAAACTGTTATATAAGTATTTAAAGTTGTTTCAATTGTTTTTAATGAAAATAATCTCATGCAACTTTAAATGTATTCATTTTGGAGGAGGAAAGCACTGAACAATAACAAAACTCAATGTACTGGCGAATATAAGGGAGATAATGCATTGGGGTGGGGGAAAAATCGATACAGCATAGTATCTTGAAATTTTTGTGTGGCAATATCGTATCATTACACGGACACAAAGTATCGACAAAATAAAGTTTTGGTAGCTTACTAGAATAATATAATCAGTTGCTTTTTCAGTTGACTAGATACATTTTTCTGCAATAAAAATGACTGAAGTGAGATGAACAGACAAATTACTTTATTTAATTTGATAAAACTCTTGATACTGACGAAGTTTGCCTTTGGGGACATAATTTGCAGTTGAAAAAAAGGTAATAGGTTGCAATATATTTTATCACAATACTCAGCATATTGCAACAGGTTTAAAATTGCAGTAATATTGTATTGTGACTTATGTATCCTGATAATATCGTATCGTGGAGCCTCTGGTGATTCCCACCCCTTGTAATGCACCACAGTAGAGTTGTTTACACACAAATGTTCTGTTTATGCAGATGTTTATACTAAATATATTATTCTATTAAGTTTATTATAAGTTTGTTGTTGATGGCCAGTTAGAAACTGATACTAAATACTGATCCACTGTGAGGGCTAAGACAACTACTCAATAATCACTTAGTTGATCAACAGAAATATAATTATTAACAGTTTTTATAATCGAATAAATATGAAGTCAATGTTTTGCTTAAAAGTGATTATTTGTTGCATTTTTTTCTGTTTTCATGCCATTATAAATTAAATATCTGTTGGCTGGGCAAAACAAGCTGTTTGAAAAAGACAACTCATCTCCTAAAAAATACAGATGGGCCTCTTTTACTATTTTCTGGCATTTATGGACTAAATCAATATTTGATTAACCATAAAAAACTATTTGACAGTTTAGTCAATAATGAAAAAAAGGGAAAGAAAAAGAAAAAAGCTGCAGTCCTATCCAAATGTATTTTGTCACACTAAGTTTGGACCTCACGTGGAGCCCAAACATTTAACTTAATTAAACCTGGAGTTATTGCCAAACAATATAGTGAGGTATGATGGTCATTCATAGTTACTTGTTGAGTAGTTGTTGAATATAATGTTCTGTAGGGTACAGTGGGGAAATTTGCTGTACGTAGGATATAAAACCTGCTGTGAGAACACCTTTCAATATGTAAACAACATCAATATGTAAATGAGTTAATAAATAAACTAACAGAAGCTGGCTTTATGTACTCTATGTGCTTTTACAAACAGCATCACAAACACTGTCCAAACATGGGAACTGACAGCATAGTGTGTTTCTGGTTCACAGCCCACATCTGGTGGGCCACCAGCAGCTGTTCAATGTTTTAACCCAGTCCAGCAGCTTAGGAGCAGGAGAGATGAGCTGCCGTATAGCTGTGTGTGAGCGGGACAGAGACAGAGGGAGAGGAGGGGGATGGACGAGGATGCACAGAGCGACACGTGCCGATGGTTCCACTGATTGCTTTGCTGTGAAATCAGGTCAAATCTTTGGATTGGTTAGGCGGACTCTCCGACCCGCGTGCTGGCATCGCCGCTGCTGGAACACCAGACACAACAAGGAGGAGGGGGGAAAAAACAAGCGGGGAAGGACCTGAGGTGGTCTCAGAGACACAGTGCTGTGAGATGTGGGTGCCATTTTCTGAGGCAAACAAAGAGGGAGAAGGAAATGATCTCTCTTCACCAGAGGACAGGAAGAGCTCTCTGTTATTTCATTAATATAAAGCCATAAGATCCTCACGGCTACTCTGATGAGAACAAGTGGTGGAAGGGTGCAACTTTTAAAGGGACAGTCCATCCCAAGATCCTACATATAGATTTTTTTCCTCTTACATGTAGTGCTGTTTATCAATGCAGATTGTTTTGGTGTACAGTATCACCACAGAGAAGGAAGCGTGCATCTACTCATGGATGAGAGGCTCATGCTCATGACAACACAAGACGTAAACATTAATGGCGTCTTCTTCGGCTGAGCTGTAACGTTAGCTAGCTAAAGCACTGTTTCCACCAAACACTTTCGGTATGGTACCTTTGGAACCAAAAGTAACCCTTCAGACATGGTACCTAGGCCCTAGCGTTTCCACTGCAAACAGTACACTTAAATGTGGGTAGGGTTGTTGTCACTCACTGCTCCGTCCAGCACTCACTGTGTTTCCTCCTCAGTCTGCACCTTGTTTACTGTCCGCAGAACGACACGCCAACATTTTCAGAACAAACAGACCAGGCTGCAGTGAGAGTCTCTCTCCATGGGATATTTAAAAGTAGTGGGTTTGTGCATTTAGTCCTTCTAAGGCAAGCTCAGTCGGCTGTAGCCCACAGGAACAACACGCCGTGATGCTATTTTTTTCTCCAAGTAAGGATTAGATTATATGCAGTTCGCATAATCCCGTCCAAATTAATATATATATTTTTAAATGTTTGAAGATCCACTCATTACTTTAAGTCTGTGTCATCTAAGAGAGACAATAAAAAACAAGTTGTCATATTGAAATTCAAGGTGTGTTGATAGATTCATGCATTGGGTAATATTACAAGTAAACGTTTCACCTTAAAAGTCGCCAGCTGTCGGCTACAGCTGCTGCGAGAGGCAGCAACACATACTTTCATTTGATAGTTATAGTTTACTAATGTATGTAAAACTTGCCAGGGTATGAACAGTGGTCACAAAACCAGCCACAGCTCAGCCCTTAGCAGAGTGACCGTCCACTGCTGACCATTCAACAGACTGCAGTGTTCACAGCTCCACCTTTTAGTACCAGATCTGTGTGCTAGGTACCCCGACAGAGGGGGGACCATCCACAACTTTTCACAGTGGAAACGGAAAAAAATGCGTACCGAACCGTACTGCTCGGTGGAAAAGGGTTAAAGTTGTGCTAGGTGAAGCAGCAGTAGACGCACGTCTCCTTCTGCAGGGTGATACAGATGTAGTTTGGTCGACAGAAAATAGTTCCTACATGAAACTGCTCACAACAAGGTCTGTGGATTATCTTGAGTAACCTCGTCATGATTTCTGGAAAGAGACATTGCTGTGGAGTTTGTCAAATGTATATTTTTGGCGCTTTGAGCACCACAAGCCAAGTGCCATCTAGTTCCATTATATTCAAGAGAAGGCAGACATCTCTACGGCTGATATCTCCAACGCTCAGCAACTCATACCAAAACAAACTAGACTGATAAACAGCACTACAGGTAAGAGGAGGAATATGTATTTTTAATTTTAGGGTGAACTGTCCCTTTAAAGGATGGATGAAAAGAGAGTTATGCTATAGCTTCCATATCTGTTTCAGACAACCACCTGCTGCCTGAGCAATACACACTCACACTGTACAAATCACAGACATGCTGCCACACAGGCCCCCACACGCCATTAACTTGGGTATCGACCGTCAATAAGCAACATGATGGAGACAGTGATAGGCGGTGAAAGTGAGATGTACACGGAGACAAACTTAAACGACAGAAAAGAAAAGCACTCATGGGAGAAATGAACAAATAAAAGATCTAAAGAAAAACAGCAACAAACAAGAACCAAAGGAAACCAAATTGAATCGGGGGGGGGGGGAGAGTCACATAACATGATTGTATTTTCCTTTTTCCAGGAAAATAGCAACAGTGAAAAACAAGTGCAGAGAAAAAAAGAAATCAACAACAACAGGCTGTCAATAGTCCTTTTCTGTAAATGACAACCGGCAGAAATTGATTTGGATGCCGGTCTCCCTACCTCTCTCCCTGCTCATAAATAACTCCAAGAAGCAGCCTCACAGGAGAGCTTGGGACAACATTAAAATGTCAACAAAATTCTGTAAGTAAACAGAAAGGTAATAGAAAAGAAATAAGGGCAGGATGTGAGCCACAGCAGAGTGAAGTACAACTTCTCTATTCACAAGTTTTAGATGTACAACACAAGTGTAAAGAAAAACCTTTTCATTTTAAAAACACATCTTTATACGGACGCACAGTCAGATCCAAAAGTGGGCTGATTTCCTTATAAATCCTCAGTCTGATCAACTAAACTCCCTGTTGCCTGTTTCGGCTCCTTAATTTTACACATCCACACCTCAAAGCAAATTATCTGCAGAGCATTTTTATGTTTCGTGGGCTGCATGATTGCAGCTCAGTTCATGGGAGTCCATTTATACTTCAGTTGAATGAGAGATCATGTTCTGCTGTTGTAATGTGAACTGCTATTCTTGAAAGCGCCCACAGAACATTTCTTTTTTTAGACCGATTGAACCAGAAAATAATCTTGATTTAAATAGGCTCGCAGGAGCACGACTAAGAACAAATAACGCAGCAGCTTACATAGCATGCTAAATCTTAATAGTTTCATAATCAGCTCCTGTGTAGTAGGAGAGGGGCGGGGTGAGATGAGTCTGTGGGCAAGATGAGCTGTCTCTTTTATCAAAGCCACCGCACACAAAACTAATCGGAATCACACTTCAAAGAGGAAAAAATCTATTTCCCTGACGCTGACGGTGTGGGAGTAGTACTGTATGAGTATCAATACAAGAATAAACAATGACATAAAGCCATTTTCTCATGATGCGGACATGGGGATCTTTAAATAGCTGTAGATATGTTGGAGGTTTACAAAGTGCAGTATGACATAATAGACTTACGTAACTGGATATGATTAGTTGTTTTTTTAATAACGAGGTAATCAGATCTCATTTTGGATTTATGTCCAAAATATGCAGCTTGCTATGTAGTAAATGACTGAGTGTAGGGAATAGTGAATTTCAGACACAGCCTTTGACTTGTCATGGCAGGAACAACACAGCACACTAATAACATTGTGCTGTCAATTCAAGATGGCAAAAGTGGCACGTTGCCAGGCTGCTTTACATACCGAAATGGAAACCAAGTCTGACTGGCGCTAGCCGGCACTTTGCTGGCTGGGTCTGGAACATATCCAATTATTAAGGTGTTATTTGTTTCGTCCTAACTGATAAAAACAGGGGAGTGAGGAAGACTTCAATCAAGCACAAACTATACAAACCAATACCGTCCTGCCTCATCACCTATGTGGATTCATCATGGGTGTGCAGGGTCTTAAACATTTACATTACATACTTGTCCTCGTCCTTTTTAACAGGGATGCATAATATTGGATCTTTTGCCCATATCCGATATGCCAATATGTAAAAACGCATTTGACCGATAACTGATACCAATATCAATATGTCCACGTCTTTCGCCACCTAATTTTAGTGATCATCAAGTCTCTTTTGTGGTGGAATTAACATCATATTATACATGCATACTCCTATTGTGATGGCCGACCAACAGATGGAGACATGAAAGACCATATTTTTCAATGTATGTAAAATATATTCATTGCACAAAATAAGAAAAAGCACGTTGGCCGATTCTGATAGTTTATTTCAAAGTGGATACCGGCCGATACCGATGACGTACGGATGGTGGGTGGCATGACACCTAGGCAAGATGGCTGCCAAGCTGACCAACAAACAACAAGACCGTTTTTTTTTTTTTTAGCTAGACAAGCTGTCATTGTGCCACAAAAACTGGGTGTGTTTTAGTGAGTCAATGGCGGCATTTCCAGCTGTGATTTTGCCACCAAAATCAGGCATTTTAAGCCACAACATGATCTTTTCCTAACCATAACCAAGTAGGTTTTAAGCCCTTAACATGAGGGCTATCACTTTTACACAAGATCCGACTGTATGCTCGAACAGAGCTAATTTTCAAACTGTTATTACCTGTTCAAATTCATAATTCTAAGTCTATGCAAGCAACAGACTGTTTATTAACAGTCTACAAGGGCAGCAGACCATCTGAAGTAGTTTGCCCTCAGCTTAACCTGCAGCATGCCCTTTTCACCTGTCTATAAACTAGGCTTAAGCAAGATGCTACAAAAATGGAGGACACTAGCGAGCAAAGCTGTCCTGACTGAAGGACAACACCAAAGCATCTGAGAAGCAGTGTGTGGAAGTATTTTGGGTCCCACACTGTACACAGGAAAGTAACTAACAAAGACCAGGCTGTTTGTCAACTTTGTACAAAGTAGCTCTCACTCTTGCAAAGCCTGGTGCGACTGCCTACTCTTCGGCCCACTCAGCTTCAGCAGAACCTTTGCCAGAAGCTTGTAGAAATGCCATCATCATAAAGATCGATTTTCATGCAAGGATTGTTTCGGGAGAAAGGTTTTAAAATCTCATGATGGAGTTGGAGTCAAAATATAAAATTCCAAGTTGTACCACAATCTCAAAGCGTATAATGCAACTGCCGGACTTTTTGAGGAAAGTGACCCAGTTACCCATAGTGTTGTACAGTTAGGTTGGTCAACAATGTTATGTGAACACAGAAATTAGCATTACATATAATGCAGATAGTACAGATAACACACAGTCATGTCACAGTATTCACAGACTTCACTGGAAAACTTAGTAGCTGACTTCGACTTGAGACACTCATTGAAATGCAAGGAGTATTGTAGCTTAACGGAGAAAGTGGGAAAACTGTCAGTGCAAAAGAAAACACTGTCATCTTGTCAAATGTGCAAAATACTTTGCCACCCAGAGTGCCACAACAGCTCAATTCACCCCAACTCTGCTTTCCATTGTTGTCGGCTTGACTTAAATTGCTTTCTGCTTTCTTCTGTTTGATGAATAAAGGCAAATCAAGCACACCAGGTCGGTGAGACATCCCCGGTCAGTGTACCAGAATAATATCCAGGCCGCAGCAGGAGCAGGGGCCAGCGGCACTCACTCACTCTGCACTGCATCATGTCTGACCTTCAGCCTGCCAAGCACCCGCTGCCTCACGTTCACCCCCCGGGACGACACCCAAAAATAGATCGACAGTCTGACACATTCAAACGTATCACTACCACGCGGGAGCATGCATGCTGTATGTACATGCATTACATGCACACATAAAGCACACACACTGTCACTCACTTTACATCTCACTTTTCACATCCTCCATCACGCTATCTTTAGTCCCTGATGTGTTTCAGTGCTCCACTCTGCTCTGGGGTTGTCTTACTTTATCGTCCGATATATATGAGTCACACTATCAGACACATTAGACTGAAGTGGGACAGCCGTGTCCAGGGAAGCAGTTCAAATTTTCACATACTTACAGCACTCTATCGCTGCTACGCTGCTAATGTATTACTAACAGGAACAGTTTGGAAAATGTTTGAAGGGCTTCTGCCGGACAAGATATCCAGTGGCTGCTCCAATAGTTTGGGTTTAATGAGCTTGTGGGTTTTCTGCTTACAGCCTCATACAACGGAGGTGAATGGAGGTCCAATTGTGGTGCTTGAAGCATTGAAAATGACATTTAAAAAATAATTTTCCAGACACAATGTCCTTGTTACTTTGGATAACCCAAAGAAAACACTGTGGACTGTTCTGATTGCAACTATTTCTCACCAAAGAACTAAGTCCCTGGTTGAAATTGTCCCTGTGAAATCTGTTGATGAGAGTGCACTGTTATGTAATGATGAGGAAGGTAGGAAGGAAGGAATTAAAGTAGGATTCAAAACTCAATGACAGTGATTACTAAACAGAAAATTATGAGATTTTAATAAACTGCATAGACCAAAGATGTAATCATTACAATAACCAGAAGGGCACTCGGAGAGCACAGACCTCAACCAAGGCCAATAATCTAGTCCTCTGTGATGTGCAAATCCGCAAGTGCAACCATGATACATGTCTGGATACATTTCTAAAACTATAAGAATTATGTTAAACTAGTGCACCATAACGACTGCTTCCTGTATGACATTTGATCAACGACAACTGTAGGCTACCCCAGAGGATTACTGGTACCCATGAATGTGGACTGTGATATGGAGTCATTGAATTTCGACAATCGGCTATGTTTTGTCACTATTGAACTCTACTATAATTTATGGGATGTTTACGATGGCATGATTCTGCCAAGGCCAAAAGCCCTATTTCACAATGTTAATGAGAGAGAAGCAACAGACAACAAGGGTGGGCAATACGGCCTTAAAATATTATCGCGAGTATTTTTACGATAACGATATTCTTGATGATATGACAAATTAGTAAAACAATTAGTTTAAAGTTAAGTGAAATCGTTTCAGCTTGCCTTCAAATATTCAGTAAAAACTAAACAAAAATGATCTCTCAATCTTTAGTTTGTAAACAACAACAGTAACTCAGAGTGAGATTCAGATTCTGTATATAATATTAATAGTTCAACAAAATAAAATCAACCACAAATTACACATTTAAACAGCTCCCAAATACAAAAAATGTACCCTGGGATCTATGTATATAAATCAACAGGTGATTTCCTTCTTTTAGTAAAATCCTAAATGACTGAGTTGGTTTTTTTTCCACCTGGACCTTTATGCTCTGACATTTCTCCTCTAATCATCATGCTGTAACCTGTGACAGGCTGCTATGCTACCACAACAATCGCACCCAAAGGTTTATGACAAAACCACACCAACTCCAGTGTGCTCACGGCAAGAAAGTAGAAGGAGAGACGCTGTGCTGCTGCCAGAGGAGCCGCTGAATGAGTTCCCTCTGAGCGGCAACTCACTAAAAGAGTCTGAGAAGTCCGGGGCTGTTCATAAAACATTCAGGACGCCACAGTTTATTCCACACTACTGAAGCTGCTCCTCTTTTTGGAACCACCGTGGAGTCTGTAATAATTTCACTTTTAGCCATGCTTGTTGTTGCCATGGGTAACAGAATGACGTCATATGTCAACAAGAAATGAATTTTTCATATGATATTAAAAATTATACGGATATTATGGTGAGCAAGATGATATGACACACCCCTAGCTGACAAACTAAGAGCATGACCTCCTTGGCAGAGTTAATAAGAAAACTGGATTCACAGAAGTATAGCGTCACGCTAGGAAGAAACAAGTATCATCAGTAAAAGACCAACATTTAAGTCCCCAACAGTGAAAGTTACGAGAGCAAAATACATTCTGCAACAGTTAGTCCAACAGTAAATTAAAAGTTACTTTGTGTGGGTTTGTGAATCCCATCTGACACTTTCAAAGGAAAATGAGAGCATTGTTGTTTGAAGAAACAGAACGTTCCATATCTACATGAATTAACAAACAATTAAATTAATCACAGATTCACTCAATGCGGTGCTCTGCTGTCACTCTATTTATGCAAATCCAAAATCCACTTACTTTTAACTGTGTTTTCTCTATAGTGCAGCAGGTTTGTATGAGCTGTTTAGCTCAAAACAGCAAATGAGGGTGATGAAGGTGATGAGAGTGAACCAAAGCAGTAAAGTTGTGAGCTGCAAAGCCAAAACAATGAAGTGAAAGATAGTGAAATGCTCTGCAGAGTCAACCCGCCATTCACCGTGAGTGAGCCTCCTTCACATTACGCTGAATCATCTGACACTTTGTTGATATAAAAATGATTTAGTGCAGCTTTAAGCTTTCATACTATAACAATACAGGGCAGCAAGTTATAAACATTTTTGTCTGCTTGTCTATTGGCGGTCAGATGAAAACATTTTGCTTGGTGTTGTATTGAGCTTGCAGCCGGTGCTTGCTTGATTGCACTGGTTATGGATTGAGGAGAGCTCAGCCTGACAGCAGCAGTAGCAGCGATGAAAGCTTTGCTCTGTGCTGATTAGGCCTGATATACACTGGGCACTATGAGGGACGACTTATAATGGCTTCTCTGACCTTTCTCCTGACAAGCACAGAAACCACTTTGCCTCGTTACTTTGCCCACGCACACCTCTGTCTCCGGCTCCCTCACTCCTGGTGCACACTTGCTTTCTGAGGGGGATATAGATAACGAATCATGTCGGAATTAGACGCCACACCGGCTGCAGCCGTGTTCGCTCTATGCAATGCTGTTAATGGTATTCATAAGCTGAATGTAGTTGATCAGCCCTCAAGCCACAATGAGAGCCAGTCTGAGGAAGGTAATTGGAGGTATAAACGACTCAGCATTTTCCAAATCATATCTGAAATGACTCAGTAGAGATTAATTATATTTTTTTTTTTGGTTTGGTTTTTATAATGACAACTGTCTAATAACTTGGTTGGGAATATAACAACAAAGTCTTGGACTTGTCCGAGGTGATTACACACAGTCTACCAAACTTTACCAAGACAGGGACAGGAATTTGTAACCCAAAAACCAGAGAAGAGATTGCCATTTTACTTTTCTGCAAACCACAGATATGTTACATTTGTTCGTTACTATGTAGTGGATATACTGAAACTTTACATTTCAACAATGTTGTCGCTAACGTCGTTAGGTTAAGGCCCAAACATCTTGTTTGTATTTGTTTGGCTTAAAATACCCAATTTAAGGAGGCACAATCCCCAGTGAAAAAGCAGGGATGTCTTGGTGAAAAACAGCTGCTTTTTGTAGCACTATCCCTGCTGGAAAAACAGACAGGTTGCTACATGACACCTAAGTTGGTGCCTAAAAAGCCACTAGAAACAGTGAGTGGGTTGCCTTGATTGGGCTCACCTGGGCTTTCCAGGCTGTAAATCTGCCTCATGTTTTCACTCCCTCTCCCTTCCTGCAGCTGACATTCACCTGGCATCATTGCCTTTGGTTTGCACCATCAACGCCTCCACTGCACACCTGACACACATTCATGCATGGCTTTCATTACTGACTTTGCTGACCTACACACTCCATTGGTTATTTATGTTCTTAGAGCTTAGCTTAATAAATGATGCTTGTTTTGACTAAATCTTTTGCGTGGACTCCCCACTTGTCACATTCATTGAGCCAGTTTGTGACAGTGGTCGCAGCTATCTCGCCTAGCGCAGTGGTTCCCAACTGCGCCAGCCATGGGGTCCAGACTTCTCCTTACTCCTGAGTTCAAGGCGCACACAATTTAATACATGCGTTTGGTCATGTCGTTGAGCTAGTTTTACGTCTCTGTCGCGTATCTGTCCGTTACTCACTCACTCTACAGCAGGAAATGGTACTTCAAAATAAAAGCTATGTGCTGGAAATTCAATGTACTTAAAAAAAAAGTGCGTTTTTTAACAAACTTGACACTTTTGCGAGTCACTTGCGGTCCATTCAGAATGGACCCATGGCCTACTTTTGGGCCGCGACCTACCAGTTGGGAACCACTTGCCTAGGGCATTCCACAGCTGACATTAAGAAATATTAGAACATTAAAAAAAACAATGATTACCACCATGTGGTTGTATGCCTTAATGAACCAGACAAGTTGCAGTTACAGTTTACATCCATGTCTGTCCAGACTCATATGTAGCCATGACAGTAGACATGAAGAAATATAGATGTTGCTGTAAAGAAGCTTTGATTTGTATGACATGGATGCCTCTTCTCACACACGCTTTATGTTATTGTCTGTCAATTGCGTCTGTTATATTGTATATACATGTACCACCTTTTATTTTGTTTTGTCACAATCTTCTACCAATAAACAATTTTCAGAACACTGTGACATCACATCACAGTGAAGTTGACCTTTGACCCTTTGAATATGAAATGTCATAACCTTTACTTTTATTTTATTTACTGTGTGAAATTTTGTCACAATTATTGTATGAATTCTTGAGTTGTGGCCCAAAACATGTGTCTTGAGGTCAGAGTGACCTTTGACCACCAAAGTGAGTTCATCATTGAGTCCAAGTGGACGTTTGTGCCAAATCTGATGAACATCCCTCAAGGGTGTTCTTGAGATATCTTTGTCACGATAATGGGATGTATGGACAGAAAACACACACCTGTTGCCGGCGCGGTGGCACAAAAAACCCCTACAAAATTTAACCACATGTACGAATTATAATTTATTTTCAGGAAGGTAAATAAACGAAGGATATATTCGCTGCAAGGTTGTTCCAAACAATCCCATATGTTTGTTTCTTTAGTTTAATACGTTTTTTATTTCTTCATGCAACAGAAAAGACTTGGTGATGTGCTCTGAAAATTATGCTATTTTTCAGCAATATCTTGAGTCAAAATATATCTACAATGAGATTTTTGACCAATAATCATCAATAATGTGGATATAATGATTAAGTGGGTTGAGGCAAGTGTTAAAACAAATAGAAAAGCCTGTGAAGTTGATAAATTTACATCACTTTACTGTAATGCAGCCTGTAAAATGTGGGGAAAAACACCATTTATACCCTATCACGATACAATGACATCCAAAATCTAAGACGATATATAGTCTTGCATCTTCATAACAATATAATATCTTCACATTGCTCAGCCCTACCATGAATGGTGGACAAGGAGGTGGGGAGAAACACAATCATTATTCTGAAAACCTCCAATGTCCTTTGAAAGACAGTCATGAAAATAGTCTTTTTGATGCTCACACTGTGTCCGAACGTTTGACCTTTTAGAGAGATTTAACATAAAATGTCAGCAGCCTTAACTTTAATGTTGCATCTGTCTGTAATAGTGACAAACAGCAAATTAAAAATAATATGTATTTGATATCTTAATTGAGAGATCGAAGATTTAAGCTCTTTATGACAGATCATTCAGATCATGAGCTGTGGTGGCACAGCCCTGTTTTAATCCTGAGAATTAATTTTAATTAGCAAATGAATAATAAAGCCAGTTATTTCAGTGGAGAGGTGGGCTGATCCGACCTGACCCGAGCTGAACCTCCTAAAGTAACAGTAAGCACTTCTAAGGCGTCCCTCCTCTCGACATAAAAGCTGGTCAGGGGAACAAAATACTGCAGATAAAAGAGAAATGTGTGCCACTAGGTTTTACTGTCTTTTTACTAATGCAGAAGAAAGGAAAAGGCTTTTACAGCTTGCTAAGAGCTTCTTATAAATATGGGGGCACATGTCTCTCCCTCTCTCTGTGTCCCTCCCTCCCTCTCTGAAAGAGCACAGTGTGATTACAGAAACAGCCCATCCTCCTGCATGCAGGCCTTTGAGAGCAGAAACAGAAGGTAATGTCGGTGCTGGGAGGGAGCCAAGAGCCCAAAGACACAAAAATGTAGGTTGCCATGTCCCTGTTCTTCACTGTAGACACCGGGTTTAGACATGTCAAGTTTTTAGCAGTTAGGAAAATGCTGAAATTTTTTTAGAATAAGTTGTGTGTGCATGTGTGTGTGCGCAGAATCAAAGAGTACTGCTACAAGCCAAAAACAACCTCATACAGTCCCTGTTTGTGCTTTAAAAACATCTCAAGCAACCAGTTTTTTCCAGACCTCATCCCTTCCTGTCCTCGTTTGCAAAGTTTAAACAAATGTCAAAAGTTCTATTTTTAGCGCAGCTCGTTTAATCGAACCATATGGAGAACAATCTATTGACATGCTCCGACTGAAGGGTGCGTGGGTGGCATTTCCACTTAAAAGCCGGAGTGTGAATCGTAATGAAGTGGGGAGGCAGAGAGCGAAAAAGGGAGGGGAGGGGGCAGACTCCAACCGCTGGGAGCAACGGGTGTACAAACAGCAAACTCACAAAGCAGGGAGTGATTCATTTAAAGGGATTTTGTGTATGCGCCAGATTTAGCCTCGCTGCTTTGCATTCATATACATAGAGAGGATAAATAAAGAACGCTCGAGAGCAAGAGGGAGGGAGAGGGGGAATATTAAAAGAACTGAGGACGGGGAACGTTAGTTAAGTTAAAAAGCGATCAGAAAGTGGAGAGGAAAATATTTTAGTGACGCACAGTACAGAGAGATGAATAGACTCGACAGAGAATAAAATACTGCGAGACTTAAAGAGAAAGATGTGAGGCTTGCCAGCTGGATGGATGGAGGGATGGTAGGATAGCGTAATTGGATTAGAGGGGCAGAAAATTAAAAGTATTTGCTTTGTATCCTCCTCCAGCAAACAGGATCCAGTGATCCCAAGTGTTCCCGCTCTAAGGAGTCTGATAATGCAGTAGCGAGACTCGACACATCTATGAGAGGCCTTAGAATATGTACAGCATGTGTGTGCGTGTGTGTAACATGCCTGTATATGGGCTTTTTGTATGAAGCCTGATGCCACATCTATAAGTGGGCATGAATAACGTGCTGCACTAGGCGATGGACTAATGAGATGCACAGGCTGAGTATGGCTCACGATTCATATTGTAATCCGCTGCCCTGCATTCATTTTCATTGGCAGATAAATAATAGCATCAGGTGTGTGTGTGTGTGTGTGTGTACGCCTTTGCAGTTGAGCAATCTGCAGCACAGCTTGAAACCGTGACAGGAGCGAAAGCTGTGGATGACATCATGCATGTGTTGCTGGGCTTTGAATCTTGGACGCGCTGACACATTCAGCAGGATGACTCAAACGTACACAGACTGATGCACCAACCCACACACACACACACACACTCACACACACACCATCAGAATTTGACCCAGAAAGTGAGTTTGTGCCATCTCACCCTGTGTACGTCTTCTTCGAACACCGCTTCATGGACGCTGCATGCAAACAGCGCCGTGGGGAGGTCGCTCAGGTCCATCATCTCCTCCGCCACGCCGTCCTGATCGCTCTCCCCGAACACCATCTCCTCTTCCTCCTCCTCGTCCTCCTCTGGATCGCTGCTGTAGGCCTCGGAGCCGTTGCTCCACGCCTTGGAGCTCTCTCGCAGCATGCTGAAGCCTTTTAGGAGGCGGCTGACAGGCAGGTGGGGACCACAGAGGCTGGGAGCTGGGGAGAGACGGGAGGTTAGGTGACTTGGGATTGGGAGATAAGGTGAATATACCGGCAGGATGTTTGTGGAAAAGAATGAGGCGATAGAAAGACAGTGGTGCGTGAAGATTACAAGGTGTCAGTGATAATACCACACAAGTTATGGGGTAGATAAAAGAGAGGAAGTGAGAGGGAAGATGAAGGAAGGAGTGACAGGTAAAGATGAGCAGGAGGAAAATGAGGCAAACAAAAAAAGGAATGCAGAGAAACAGAGGTGGAAGTTTCATGTTTAGATCTACATGTAGGTCAGGACTCTTGATTATAACATTCTGTCTGGTGAGCGGGGGATGATGAATTATTACAGCTCACTACATTATCCCAATAATCCTATGCTTTAAGTGGCACTAAAACATACAGTAAATTACTTTACCCTTCATTGTGTTGGGAAACAAATATTTTTATTGCATCCTTTTTAACTTTCTGAAATGCCATCATATCTATATGATATATGCCGATGCTTGAATAAGATCCTTTTCATTTTCTGAGGCTGATGTGTATGCAGGCTGTTTTTGCAGTCTCTTTTATTGCTGGTTGCCCCGCAGTCTCTTTCGGTGCTGCTTGACATGATATTCACAATAATCCCAATAATGGAAAGTCACCACAGTCAGCTTATTGTGTGCTTTTTATCGCAATTTCCAACAATATCATACACTGTCTCATCCCTACTGTTTGGTCATGGTTCAGTTATATCTGACATCTGCTGGTGACTATGAGAAAATCTACGACTTAATCCCAGTCCTGAGATTCATTTTTCAATGATGCCTTGAGGTACTGCTGTTTGTATTAGCGCTGCAAGCAAGAGTGGATTATCAGACATTGGGCCCCTGGGCACAGATATGCACAAGGCCCTACTACCGCTCCTAACAAGAAACACAGACTCTGTGGTGGTTTGCCTCCTTTATTTGTAGTTCTTAAGCATCTCTTTGTATTTTTGTGTCTCTTTGTAGTTCATTTGCATCTTTTTGAGTTCAGTGAAGTCTTTCCTGGTCGGTACATGTTAATTTAATTGACATTTTGCAGGTGAAGGCCAGGGGGGCCACTGGACCTGTGCCCTAGAGGCCCCTTCAGTAACCCATACATTGCTTTACGTACTGTCTGTTTTAACTGTAGATTAATCTGATGATTATTTTTTTTAACTTACTGTTTAGATGTTAAATCCATGATAAAATTATATAAAAACAATGATCAGATTGTCTACAGGTATCAGACAGTAACATTTGATTGATTGAACATTTGATAACATTTGAGTAACATTAGAAATGTGGACTTTTACATAAAAAGGCTTCAATTAGATAAATGTTTGTGGTAGTTAAGACCTCATACATTTAAATTCAAGACTATTTAATGACTTGTTGTAACATTGCATTTAAGACATTTTAAGACTTTTTAAAGAAGAAGACACCCTGATAATGTCTTTCACACTGTCCCGAGCTATAAAATAAATTTCAATTGTTTGTTTTGTTCAAACAACAGTCCAAAATCCAAAGATATTCATTTCACTTTCATAGAGGGCTAAGAAAATCAGCTCATATTTACATTTAAAAGGCCGGAGGCAGTGACTTTTTTCATATTTGCTTAAGAAAAAGACTTGACAAAGTTATTTTTCTGTCTACTGAACAAACATCTGGAAACTATTATTCATGCATCCATAACCAGTATTACAATTCTTTGCTCTCTGGCATCAGTATAACAACCCCTCTCCGGCCTCCAGCTCATCCAAAACTCTACTGCCAGAATCTAGACTCGGACTAGAAAACATAACCACATCACACCAATCCTGGCTTTCCTACACTGGTTACCTGTTGCTTTTAGAATTGATTTGAAGATTTTATTGACTACTTACAAAGCCCTGAGAGCCCTCGCTCCAAGTTATATAACAGAGGGGTTCCCTCTCGCACCCTGAGATCCTCACATGCATCTTTTCTTCTTGTTTCGAGGTCTAGATTAATTCACAAAGGTGACAGAGCCTTTGCAGTCAGAGCTCCTCGAACTTTGGAACGACCTGCCTGAGGAGATCAGGGCTGCAAACTCGGTCTCATCTTTAAAATCACTTCTGACAACCTACTTGTTTAAACTTGCCTTTCAATGATTTTAACTGGTTTTATTGCTTTGTCTTTAAATCTGTTTTTGTAAAGCACTTTGTAACTGTGTTTGGGAAGGTGCTATATAAATAAAGTTTATTACTATTATTACTAATGTTTTAATCATCATAATTTCACAAATTACTTTTACTTTACTTGTTTTTTAATCTTATACTCAGCACAATCCCCAAACCCCGCAGTGTGCAATGACTGGAGGACAAGTACAGTACTTTTATATACTTTTTATTACACTATACTTTACTAGAATACAGTAAGACTGATCATGCTGCTCTAACTGTTTGTATTCATTAATGTTTTAATTGATGATGCTGTGCAATAATATGGGTCTGTAGCCTAATATCGCCTTATCTATCTATCTAAAAAGGAAGCACCACGTGGGAAAACATGAAAAGACTACAAGCAACAAAATAGAAAGGTGTTATGATGAAGTCATATCTGACCCTAATATGAAACTCCCATCACTGTACTGTGGTTAGAGTGCCATCTAGTGGTGCATTCAAGGGACTGAAGGTTGTCATTCATATTTTAATCACAAAACCATCATATATTCACTTTAATCTCTCATAAATTTGAAGAAATACGGTGAGAATATTAGTTATAGACCAAAAATTGCATCCCTTTATCAGTGTCTGTGGAGTAACGTGCACACAGAGTACGCGAGAGCAATGACATCAATAACATCACATGTCGGCATCACAAATGGCCGTGGCGGCTCGTGACATCAACATTTGCATCGCGTGCACTTAGAGGAAACCCCTGGATATCATGACCTGTAGAAGGACGTGCGCAGAAAACGCCGCACGCGCTTGAATTAAGCGTAAAAGTGACATATTTTCTCGTTAAAACGCTGTTTTTTGACGCTTTAACTAAGATACAGAGGACGGTGATAGAAAAGTTAGCTCAGAGTGGAGGCTGCTCGCTAACACATGAAGTTATCTTTCTTATTTTGCTCTCTAACCGGTGTCGTTTACTCACCTCACTGCTGTCAGTGAAAGCCGAGGCGAGCCATTGCACGCGGACTAACAGCAGGATGTTCAGGTGACTTTGTCAAACAGAAACAAGCTGCTCTTGTGTTTCTGTTTATTTCAGACTGCTGTCAGAGCGTCCCTGTTTGTTATCACTGGATTATTGGACACTATCTGATGCAGCCTACTCCAGCGTCAGGACCCCGCAGGTGAGGCCAATGAGAGGCCGGCGGAGGCTCGCAGCGGCCAATCAGGCTGCAGCAAGGGGGAGGATGCTCCGCTTCAAGATTGGTGGCGAGCGAGCGGCGAAGTGGCACACACACACACACACACACACACACACATACATACATAGGGCTGTGCTGGGGAGCTGCGCTTTGACGTGACAAGGACACCCCGGAGAGACAAATCAGCCGGCCTGTGGGTCAATCAGCTGTCTCATCCGGTGTGGAAGGACGAGGTAGTCACATGTCTGCAGACATTTAATGTTCACACACAGGTTACAGCTCAGCTTTCTGATCCACCTGTTGCACACACTAAATAATGTGCATCTAATTTGTGCTATCTTAGTTTTACTAGCTGTTTTGTAGCATTTCATTTCAGTAACATGAGGCGACATGGTGTCAAAAAGAAGCCACAGTGGGATTTTTCACGCACCAAATTGCACACTGGATTATAGGATTATAATAGCTCCACAAATACTGCTAAATTAATTAGAATATTGTTTTAAGGCCACACTCCTTACACTGGACTGGTGTGCAGCTTCTGAGGTAGATGCATCTCTCCAAGAGCAGTTTTTTACTCAAGTAAAACCACAAATACCTTCCATTACTTGCATTGAAAATGTTATGTAAAATACAGTACTGTGCCAAAGTTTTAAGCAGGTAAATATAAAATTTAATTGTTTATTTTTTTTATCACTTTATGAAATGCAAAGTGAGCGAACAGAAGAAAAATCAAATCAATATTTGGTGTGACCACCCTTTGCCTTCAAATCAGCATCAGCTCTTCTAGCCTACTTCACAGTTTTTTGGACAAACTCAGCAGGACTGAACATCTCGGAGAACTAACCACAGATCTACTGTGTGTGTAGGCCGCCTCATATCCTTCTGTCTCGTCATGTAATCCCAGACAGACTCCATGATGTTGAGATCAGAGCTCTGTAGGGGCTGTACCATCACTTCCAGGACCCTGAAGATAGTTCCCTAATGACATTGGCTGTGTGTTTGGGGTCATTGTCCTGCTGACACCTCCCTGAAGGTACTGCATGACGGATAAGTATCTGCCTGTATCTGTCAGCAATGAAGACACCATTAATTCTGACCAAATCCCCAACTCCATTTGCAGAAAGGCAGCCCCAAACTTGCAGGGAACCTCCACCATGCTTCACTGACACTCATTATTGTCCGCTCTCCAGCCTTCTGTTGCAGCCAGATATTTCAAATTGTGACTAATCAGTCCAGGGCACCTGCAGTTTTCATGCATAGCTGAGTAGCTTGACCTTGTTCCACATTGGAGGTATGGCTTTTCTTCCATGAACACCACTTCTGGTCTACTTATGTAAGTATTCTAAAAAAAAAATTAAAGCAAGGACAGTGTCTGCAGTCAAAGACTTTTCTTCCTGCTCCGGCCACACCCTCTATCCCCATCCATCCACAGCCACTAGATGGGGTCAACTCAGAAAACAGACATGGGTTGGAGTTTGCAAACAATAATTGTGGCTCCCACAAAAGGAAAAGCTGCATGTCCTAATATTTGAGAAGCTGGACCCATGAAATGTTTTTGCGTGAAACAAGACTTAATTCTAGTTTCTGCCACCTAAACAATCAACTAGTTGTTTTGCCTGAAAATGTCAAGAAACTGATAACTTAAAATATCAAATATGGTTGAGTAAACAGTGGCATGAGATTAAAATACTCAAGTAAAGTAAAGAAGTACCTCACATTTGTACTCAAGCACAGCCCTTGAGTAAATGTACTTAGTTATATTCCACCACTGTCGAAGGGCTGGAAGTTTTCCTTCTAGTAGAACGATCAATACCTTATCACACAGTTTATGACTGTACTCTGATACTGCAGTGTGTTAGCCTATTATACTGCAGTGTCAGGGTACATTGTTAGGACTCTCTTGTTTATGATTATCATTAAAGAAATAAGCAGTTAGGACAGATTTGGCGAGTGACATCAGTGTGATTTAACCCTGACAAAACACAGATTGACCACCAAATCTCAACACCAGTCGTGTTGCAAACCTTGTGCACCTTTCTGCAAACAGGCCTCTCACACAGCAGACATCTTGACTTGTCACAAAGGTAAAAGTGTTAATGATAACACTAACGATGGCGAAGTGTTCCAGGTGAGAGTGAGCCAGCTGATACGGTATCAGGAACCTGAAATCAAAGCAGCTAAATGGAATTCAGCCGTAGATATAGATCATATCACTCCTCTTCTCCAGCAGCTTCACTGACTTCCTGTTGAATATCACATCGATTTTAAGATTCTGCTTCTCACCTTTAAGCCCCTTCATACCTGTCTGAACTCCTTCATAGCTACACACCGTCCTGTACTCTTAGATCCTCTTCTGCAGTCCAACTCACATCACCATCTGCCCGCTTGACTACCATGGGTTCTGGAGCCTTCAGCCGTTCTACCCGTCACGACACTCGCAGTATTGACTCCCTTTCCAACTTTAAATCCTGTCTGAAAACACACCTTTTCAAGCTGGCATATTCGGTCTGATTTAATTGAGACACACATATTAGGGCCTGTTGCAACCAATCAAATACACCAGAACTAGGTTACATTATTAAGTTTATATGACACAACATTGCAATAAAATTTAAAGTGAAAAAACCTTTGCAGCATCAGTGAACTCTTTTGCTTTCATTAGATGGCAGTTTTATTAACAAGACAGGCTTCAGTTGGTTTACATGATGATGTCATGATGAGTTTGTACACACATACACACAAGAAACCACAGATGATAAAACCAAAATAACATATACGTACTGAATACTGTGGAAAGAATCTGCGTCATTAACACTGTAGAAATGCACTGCCACATGTGTAGACATGGAGAGTATCCAATATACACAGCCCTTCATTCATTTGAAAGTATTAAATTAAACTTAATTATGAAACAGTTATTGCTGGATTATCGTTCAGCTTGTAAAACACTGAGGGATCACCACATGTTAATTTTGCAACAGTAAGTGCGTACTTTCAGTTTTATTTCTTGATTTGTCTGTCATCATAAACTTCAAGGCATCAGGTTAAAAGGGGAACCAAATTATTTTAGCTAAAAACTAAATTCAGACATATGCTTCCAAAGGTAGATTACCTTTTTATACTCACAGTGCACATTTAAATAATTTATCAGTATGTCAATATGCAAGCATGATTCACTTTGATTCATCTTCACCTTTCTTTTCAAGGGTTTCATCATAACTGAACAGCTACAGTGATGCGTCACTCACCTACCTGGGTCTATGTACCATGTTACAGTAATCTATCCAGTGTACAGCTACTAATTAAGGCACGCTAAAAGCTAACTTGAAAATTAATAAATACATCACAATAAATTACAACATTTGCACCCGTTGTTTGGTCACGTCAGGAGAACAAACTTGTGGAGTGAAACCGCTTATGTATAAGAGAGTTAGAGGCAGATATTAAAGGTCAAAATGTTCATTGGCAAGTGTGCAGCTACATTATACAACTCTGAGGAGTGACATCACAGCCCTCAATGGAAGAACGGATCCCTGTATGTTCCCGCTAATGTGCGAAAGTTTGCTTAACAGTCGTGTAAGTGAGTCCTTAACATCGTAAAGCTGACGCAGAGTGAAGGCAGTGAGCTTCAAGGCACAACGCCGTCTCTGCTGTCATATTTAGCCCTCTTTGTGCGTCCGCTACAACGTCCAGCAGCTTCAGGTTTCCTCCCTTCAGTTTTGGAATGAATGCAGCTGACATCTTAAAAAAAGGAATGCTACTCGAGGTTTTTTTGTTTAGAGGTTTCAGAAAAGAAAGCGTGTAGAGAGGAGTGTAAGGCAGAGAAAGAGAACATTAAAAAGACCCAGTGGACCCTCCTACTGGGCTGGAGGTTGGTCTTGTGCATATGTGAAGAGCTGAACGTATTCATCTTGGCCTTTCAAGGTCCATGAATGTTCTTTACAGTTGAATGATGTAAAAGAGAAAAGTTAAAAATCAGTTTCAATCTTGCTTCAGGTCATGAAGGCCCCAAGATGCACCACTGGATGTGGAGTCGACTGATGGTTGATCCAGGTTGACTGGCACAGGAGCAGGAGCCACTCCATCGTTGTTGACCAGAGCGCCGTAGGAGAACGCACCGTTGGAGTCTGGCTGAATCACCGTGCCTTTGTCGTGAATGATTGGGACACCTGATGATGGAGAGGACAGGTAAGGAACTTTTGCTTTTTTTGCCCTCGATCCGAGTCATTTAATACTAAGAATCTGTTAATACTGAGTTCCGATCCAATACTTCTATTTTCTTAGATAATACAGCTGCACAGTGCACACTTCAAGGACATTAAAGTTATTAAAATCAATCCAGTGTAGGCCTATTTGCTTGACAACTAAAAAGCTCTGCAATGCATTAAGAAAAAAATCCTTACATCCAAGCTGTTTCTTAATGGTTATTTTTATTTATTTAAGAAAAAAAAAAGTATATCGGTCAAAAATAACAAACACTCCCTCAAATCTTTTTGTCCTTGTTGCTGCCTCGAGGAAGTGTCTCTGTCCCTTTAAGAGAGCAGCCCATTCTCCAGTGTTCATGCGTCAGTGCAGCTTGAATGAATGTTATTTCATTCAGTGTTTATTTTTTATTTTATCTTTTGCAAGATAAAACTCTATATGCTTTTTGCCTCTAGGGCTTTTGTTGCATTTGCAGTGTTGTGGTGAGTGTGGTTGTCGTCAGTTGTGCACTGCTGTCTAGCTCTACTCCGCCTGTGGATGAACACGCTCCATAAATGCACGAGACTTTCACACTGAGCGGAAATTAAACAAGCGCTAATAATAATGGAAAAATAGATAAACAGTCTCATACTGCATTTTACTGTCGGTTGTGTTTTGCCGCAGGCGGGGCTCAGCCCCTGCTCTTACACACAAAACAGAAGCTCAGCTGAGTGGAGGAGAGTAGAGAGTTGGAGACAGCTGCACACTGTGTCTCTGCATGAAAGCTTCGTGGGTAAAAGAAAACTGTGTGACAGCTGACGTTTAACAAAGGATTGGATCCTTTATGTAGCTCAATTTACCCAGTCCTGATCCGTTAAAAAATGTCTTGATCAGCCGCGATCCTGATCTTTGAGATCGAACTGGGACATCACTACTGATAAGCTATTTGAGGCTTTAGAACAGGGGCTGAGACACTAAGCAGATAGTATTCAAAATGTGTTTACTCTGACATTGTCTCGATTAAAAAAAAAAAAATACAGTGCATGTCTGACAGAGTAACATTTACAACCTACAAAACTCATAAGACCGAAGACCCTTAAAACTAAACTACCTTAACCCTAAAGTCTAAATGGTCCTGAGACATTTATTCCATCAGTCTAAACATTGGTTAAATAGGAATGATAGAATAGACAAACACACATGGCGAGTGGAGAATATAAATGGATTTGAGAGTAAAGTAGTTTAAAAGATATTAAAAGCTCTAACATATATTTGTAATAACCGCTGCCTGAAGCTCTTTTTGAAAACAGACTCAGATAATGAGATTTTTACAGTGTTATCCAGTTATACAGTGTTCGGTTTTCCACCCTTTATATGAAGCTTTCTCCTTGTCTTGTATGTATGTGAGGGAAAGTAAATCCCTCTAAAAAACTTAAACCCACCGTTAGACATATCCATGGTGACATACGGCTCAAAGGCCTGGATCCTTTTCCTGGTTTTGGTGATGAGAAACACTCCAAGGAAACAGAACGCAGATCTGTACAAAGCACAAAATAATCAGTCACAACCTTTACTTAAAAAAATTATGCAAAGCTCAACTGTTTTTTACAAGATATCAAAATCTCTGTTTTCTATGTTTATATGTGTTTGGTTGCAGCATTACAATGGCATTTTGACTTGTTGTAGGAAAAGCACAGACATACAGTAACTTAAATGTCCCAATAAGCCATGAAAATGACTATGTTCACATGCACATTAATATTCTACTATTACTCCAAATATGACAAAATATGAATTTGATACAGGCTTTTTTCCAAGTGTAGTGTTTTCCAATTAAGACATGTGGGATATGCTAATAATATTTAGGGTTTGAATAGCATTGTTTGGACATGTATACAATGTTAGTACAATATTAGTGGTATATTCATTTTTATTAGCCATATAGCTAAGGATGTAGCTTAGTAGGAATGTTCTCTTTTTCAGAATAAGTGCAAAAACTGGGATATTTTGTGCATGTAAACATAGTCAGCGTGACAGTGAGTCAGCCTGCACAATACCAGGATCCTAAAACTGAAGTAGCCAAATAAAACTCAGCCATCATTAATGTCCTTATATAGTGTGCTCCTCCTACTGCGACATGCCATGTCTTTTTCAGAAAGGCCCACGACAGACGATCACTCACCCCAACAAATACAGGCAGATGTGAAGCACGTCTTCTTTCTTAAACTCTAAGTAAAAAACAGCGCCTGAAAACCAGAGAAGGAGAAATCTTTGATGACACTTTAGGTGCGCAGCAGGAGCAAAGCAGAGGTTTCCAACTCTGAAAGCTACTTCTCAAACTGAAAATCAACAGCAAAGAATCACGTTACTCACCAGCTACCATGGCAAAGATGGTGGAGAGGATGTAGTTGAGACAAGCAATTAGAGAGGAGTCATACAGCTTACAAGCTTGGGAGAGAAATCTAAAAAAAAAAAAAAGGTAGACAGCAACCACTTAAAACATTTTGTTCACCTATAAAGAATAAGAAATTAAATCGCTTTTCAGTCTTTGACGTTGCTGTCACTCACCTGGCCTGGAAGATCACTGAAGCCACCATACACACAAACATGGCACTGAAGATCGGGTAGTCGAGCTGCATGTTGCCCTCGATGGTGAGAACCAGCATGCCTGACACCGCCTTCACTGTGATAACTGTGACGGAGCCTGTGCACCAAAGTAAAAAAAAAAAAAAAAAAAAAGATACTAACAAGATAACAGTGTAGGCAGATTTTGAATATGAAGAAAAAACTGGCAATGGCATCACAATTCAATGCATGAAATACATAAATAAAATAAAGTCATTTTCATGTTTTGCGATACAATTTTTTAAAAGTGGCGATGTATTCTACTAAACTTTGGCAGTATGACATTGACTGGCTTTAACATTAACGCCAAAGACTCACCCAGTAGAGCGACCAGCATCAGAATAACAACGAGGTAGTTAGCACTGCGCTGTTTATAGAAGTATAAAAGCAGGCAGAATGTGATGATCTCCAGGAGCTGTCAATAAAAGTAGTACCAACAACAAATACCAAATTAATGTCAAATAACCACAACAGGAAGTACTGCAGTTGTTGCCAGATCACAGGCAGTGACAAATATCTTTTCCTCATAACAACACAGGTGGAGGAGGCTGAGTTCAGTGCAAGTTTGTCGAACATCATGTGCACCAGAAGAGCAAAAGATTATAATGTATAATTAAATACAGCAACAGAAACATGAGATACGATACATCAGCCCTGCAGAAGATACCAGTTTAGTAATGTTTGGTTGTGGTTGAGACTGACATGATTTGATGGGTTCTTTTTTTAACTGCTGCAGCTTGTAGTGTAAAGGAAATGCCCCTACCCTTCCTAGTCGGCACCAGACATACTAGCTGATTAAACCCATTATAAGGATACCCAGAGGAAAAACAGGAGGAGTTTGGATCAGCATGCGAGACTAACCAGGAGCTCTGTTCATCAACGTCTCTCTCTTTTACACACACATGCAAGAACACGTCACCACAGACTGTATGGGTTGCAGCTGTTACAGTAGTGGGCCGATCACACGTCGCATTAAATCGACAAACACTTGCTGTAATTGGCTGTGAGCAAAGCCATACAAGTAGTCATTTTTTTCTGATCTGTACACAAAATGATGATCAATGAAGGTGTCTTTTGACTGGAGAGGCTCTGATATTACTTGATGCAGGGTTATTTTGTTCGATACCTCAGGTATCAAGTCCTGTAGTAGCCCTAATGATGCTGGACTACTTCTAACCACTGTCCCTCTTGGCTAAAGCAGCTGTCCTGTGTTTGGAATACTGTATTTATTTATGTATTTGGAGACGTTAACCCCTGTCCACATTTAACAATGACGCAATGTTTGTGACTGTTACACCAGCAAGCCAGGGAGTAGCTACCTATCCTCTCATTACCTCTGTGCGACATCTTTAAATGTTATATAAACATGGTGACTCTCAGACCTCGATTATAGATGACACATACTGGTAATTGGTATTCCACCTAATATGACTCACTTGTGCAGATACCTTTGTTTACTGCCTGCATTCCTGGTGTGTCAATTACAGCCACAATTACGGGAGATACAAAGACACGTACGCCAAACAGTGGAGAGATTAACCAGTGAAGAGGAACAGTGGTAACAAATAGACTTTCACCAACACTGAGTCAATGACGCAGCATACTGTCTTATCAAGCTGTTTAAAAGGCTTTGACAGCTAAAATAGAGCATGAGTCACCAAACCTGTACCACAGGGCTGTTGAATTGCTTTTAAAGGGGTTGTATTGACAGAACAGAAATGATGGGTGCAGCAAGTAAAGCAACTGTTGTATATGTGTCAGTTTAAAAGCAGAAACAAATTGAGTCAACTGTGTGTGGAGCCTTGTGCTTCAGAACTTACTCAGTAAATGAAAATGCCTTACCAGATACAAGAGAACAGGCCATCCTACAAGGTGCTTCACAATGTTCTCGGCTTTGAGCTTTTCATGAGAGTTTGGTCCAAATGCTACAAAGAGGTACGTTCCTCCTATGGTGAGGATACAGCCCAGGAAGGCCAGCCCATATTGCTCTGAAATAACACACAGAATAAAAATGACATGTGTTCAGTTTCAGGAAGCAGGAAATGATTTAGGACATTTGCTTTAATGTGATTTCGTGAGACACTACTGAACATAACAGCGAAACTCAAGATACATTTACAGTGTATCTATTTAAAGATTATTTTTGAGGGTTTTTATGCCTTTATTAGATAGGATAGGGAATGAATCTGGAATCCTTGTTGCTGCGGCAAGGACGGTGCCTTTGTACATGGGACACCCGACTTTTTTAGTTCTTACAAAATTAATTTGTCAACAAAATATGGCCTGTATATGAACAAAACTTTCTGACTGTGTTACTTCAGTCATAAACTGCAGCAGCTGAGCAGGCAGTGTGTAGTTTGTCAAGTTAAGCTGATTAAAAATCTGCATACATTTGCACAAATCCCATAACATTTGCATCTGAGTGTCTCCAGTTACACACACACACACACATGCTGAACTTACTTGCAAACTCCTTTGGCTTCGATTTCTCGCGCAGAAAAATGAGACCCAAAATTGCGCTTGCTGGGGGAAAAAAAGAGAAAGGCAAGACAATCATCACATCAATAGAGCATTTACTTCTAAAACAGTTTACAATGAAATGAAATGTCTGTTTAAAATCCAGAGATTGGGGAACAAATACTCACTGACGATAGACACAGCGTTCAGAGGTGCTACGAGAGCGAGGGGGGCGAAGGCATAGGACACAAAGTTGGCTCCCTCCCCAATACATGCCAGCACAAACCCGCACCACCAGGTCTTAGTGCGGTAGAAGGCACGCTGATCCTTGGTGTCCCCTAACGTCACATGGCTGTATTTCTGCGAGTGAAAGGCGTGCAGGTAACAGAAAGTGACATGAGTAAACACAAAGCCTACTGCAGTATACTCAGCTTAAACAAAGCAAACATACAGAGTAGGCAAAGCAAACAAACAAGGCCAAATGGTTTAGAAGTAGAGATACTGTAAATTAGAAGTACAGGCAAGACAGTGAATCAGTGACAATGATATCTGTATGTTATTCCATTCATTTCAGTTTCTATTGACAGCTGGTAATACAGTATGGCAGCCTGGCTTTAAAGGGAAGTGCTATGTTGACACAAAGCATTACAGGACATGATACACAGAGGTTAGAGACACAAAACCAGGCCACGTAGGAGACATATTAACTTTACTTTTAAAGCCGTGTACGCTTGGATGGCACAGCAGACATTAATATAAGCACATATTTCAGGAAGTTGTGTGTGTGTGTGTGTGTGTGTGTGTGTGTGTGTGTACCTGAACACTTAGAGAGATGCTGACAAGCACATTTCCAAAAATAGCGAGTAAAGTCCCAATGAGATTATCCTGAAGAAGAAAGACAGATATATTAATGTATTTAAGTTATGTTAAGTAAAATCAAACAAACCATACGGCAAACGTGTAGCTTTAGAGATACATCGGCATCTTAAACACAGTAACGTTACTGTTATCTTCACAGTTTTGCGACAATATAAAGTTTTAGACGTCAAAATACACATAAGACAGATAAATAAAAAAACCATACAGGTGTTTTAACATTTGCTGTGTAAACAAAAGTAAAAATAAAGTATTGACAGACGGTTAAAAACTACCGTATGTCAAGTGTCTCACCGTGTACGAGCCTCCGTCGGCTCTCCTGATAGCCAACATTTTCGCCCCCAGAGGCAATTTATAAATCATAAACAGTCGCTACACATTCAGTTACCAGATATTTCATCTCCTCGTCGCGACATTATTTGTTTAACACCATTTTTTCTGGTGTGTTTATCCTCTATTGTATTGAAGAAGACACCATCTTTGGGACGCGGAGCATCTCACTTCCGGGTTTGATTCCACCTGTCTCAGACTACGCTGTGACGTACGGCGGTGACGCTCCAATCACGTGACCGCGACAGTGACGAGTATTTATTTACACATAGATAATTCAGATAACAAAACGGTTTGTGTTTCTCTTTTTGTGAGACTGAAAAACGGACAAATTGCCACACAAATGTATTCCTAGAATTTACTACAGGGCAGCCTGTATTTGGACAGCACATCCTATCACTCATTTAGGCAAGTGTAAGCATATTTATTGCACAATTTATTTCATACTCTGATATAATTGAACATGCATATTTCTTTAAACTAAACTTTAAACTTTATTTAATATAAAGCTGTCTTTCCTCACTGTCACAAAGGTTCAACTATGAGTGCATGCAATTTTGGGCTTCCTCCCACAATTGTCCGTAGGTGTGAATGTGAGTGTGAATGGTTGTCTGTCTCTATGTGTCAGCCCTGTGATAGTCTGGTGACCTGTCCAGGGTGTACCCTGCCTCTTGCCCAGTGTCTGCTGGGATAGGCTCCAGCCCCCCTGCGACCCTTAACAGGGTAAGCGGTTACAGAAAATGAATGAATGAATAGACATAAGTACATATAACGTACAACAGATGTCACCATATTATGAATTGCAATGGGATGCAGTGTTCAGAGTCCAATGCAACTTAATTTAAAAAAAACAACTGCTGATGGGAGAAAAGACCTCAGATATCTGTTTGATTTTTTCCCTCCTGTTTGATCGCAGGAGATGGAACTCTACATGAATGAGGGTGATGAGGGCCTGCCAGGATGGCCTTTGACCTCTGGGTAGCTCTAACCTGGTTTAAGTTTAAGTTTAACCATAAATAATATAATATTTCCCAGCCTGTTTTTATTAGCCATGCTAAGGTTGCCAAACCAGCAGATCATGGCAAATATTAAAACTGTCTCAATAAAAGAGGAGTAGAACATTTTTAAAAGCAGTGTGTCCACATTAAACCCCTCCACCTCCTCAAGAATAATAATCTCCGATTGGCCTTTTTGCAAATGGAGTCAGTGTTGGCATTGAAACCCAGTTTGTCATCCAGTATGATGCCCAGCAGCTGTCTTGTATTGTATTGTATTGTGTTGAAGGCTTTCGGCAAAAGTCAATAAGCATCACTTTTGTTTTAAAGACGTTGAGGTGCAAGGTGCAAATTTCTTGTATGACGAATGTTGTACACGTCTTTGCTATTGGTTTTTATAAGATTTTCTTTTTTTTTTCTTTTTTTTTTGGAGAAAAAAAAAAGAGAATCGGGATGCACCCCATCTGAGGGGAGCAAGATGATCATTTAAAACAAACAAACAATCAAATAAAATAAAACTAAAGTCTTCCCCAGTGGTTTTCAAATGGTGCAAATACAGGTGATAACCACACGTTATTACTGAAATATTTAACTGGGCCTATACAAAAAGTTATGAATGAATTTTTAAATGACTGTATCAGCATGTTGTGCGCACCCTTTTCCTAACAAAGAGAAGAGAAAATATCATTTAATTTAATTTAATTCAATTCAGTTCAATTCAATTCAATTCAATTCAGTTCAATTTAATTCAATTTAATTCAATTCAATTTGATCAAATTGAATTTAATTTAATCAAATTGAATTAAATTAAATTATTTATTAAATTTTAAATGACTGTATCAGCATGTTGTGCACACCCTTTTCCTAACAAAGAGAAGAGAAGAGAAGAGAAAATATCATTTAATTTAATTTTATTCAATTCAGTTCAGTTCAATTCAATTCAATTCAATTCAATTCAATTTAATTCAATTTAATTCAATTCAATTTGATAAAATTGAATTTAATTTAATCAAATTGAATTAAATTATTTATTAAATTTTAAATGACTGTATCAGCATGTTGTGCACACCCTTTTCCTAACAAAGAGGCAAACTCTGCCTAAAAAATATAATTTAATTTAATTTAATTTAATATAATTCAATTTTATCAAATTGAATTAAATTAAATTAAATTAAATTAAATCAAATTGAATTAAATTTAATTTTTAGGCAGAGTTTGCCTGTTTTTTGCTCCCCTTAATTTAATTTTAAAAAACCTTCACAGTGAACCTATTTGTTGCAAGTGGCAATTATAAGTGTGTGACACATCATATTATCTTACATTATCTTACATTATTTCCTGTTTAAATGGATGTGTTATTGGTGCTTTGATGTGATTTTAAAACGTTTAAAATGGATTCTTGAATCATTTGGTTAATAAGTATTTCATGAGTAATAGTTGGTTGTCAATTGTTATTTGATATTAGTGAATACAAACAAACATTCATGTCGTGATAAGAGTGAGAACACATGTTATAAAGGCTATTGTGCACAGATACAAATACAGGTGTGCCTCATGACTTTAGCCTGCACTCTGCAGTACCACTTCACGACAAGCTGTGCCCTGGAGCTGGGCCCTGGAGCTGGCACTGAGACAGTCAGTGATATTGATCCAAGAGCATTTACCGCTGAGGAAGAGGATATTGATCACTTTAATGAGTTCTCAAATGACAGTAAATTCTCTCATTTAAAGCACTGCCTGGCGTCATTAGCCAGACACCCAGGACTCATCCAAACCTAATTACATATGTTTTAAAGTCTTAATATCCATTACATCCAGACTACATGTCGGTGACACACAGGGCATTTCCTCACATCTTTAAAAGATCTTTATCTGACTGTATGAATAAAAGGAATAATAATGTATCAATAGCATCATATGATAATCCTGACTAACACTGATGGCATGTGTTGTGTCCTCTTTGTGTCACTGCAGCAGTGAAGGAGGGACACGGCAGCACAGTACGTCAGCAGCAGTGTTTCTATAACAGGAGCTGTGGAAAAAACAAAGGTAGGTCAATGAAGGGTGTGAGCGGCGAAGGGTGCAGGGTGTTTTTTTTCTTTCATATTTCTTATACAGAGAGAAATCATGGGGCCAACTGATGAGTCATTGCTTCCATGCGAAATATTGGCAAGAAATATGGCAAAGTGCAGAAGCTGTGGTGACACCAGTGAGAAGTGGTTCAAGGTTTCCATGTGTCACTGCTGTCTAATAGGCACGACTGAACCTAAACTAAAGCTGGCAACAAAAAAAAACATGTTTATGACAGTAGTCAAGCCTCAGATGTTAACTTGACTTCTGAATTGGAGGCAAAACGACAAAATGAGCTCTTCAATTTTTAACCCAAACTCTGAAATAACACTCTCGCCCCACATTTCATTTGCTAACCAGCAGAGGGAGTGAAACACCACAGCTGGGAGGACACTGTCAGTTTGTCCCATTGTGCTCAAATCGAAAGCCAACACATTCTCCGTTGTTGTTTGATGTTTGATTGGCATTTAAATTTCACTTCTTGCCTGCAACGATTTGACACAGTGAATACCTGAATGCTTCACATGAAAGTGAAATGAGGCATTAGGTATGTTTTTTTGGCAAGCTGCTCCAGGTGTGCATGTTTTACAGGTGGATTGCAGTTAGATTTTGCATGTATAATACACGTTATACAGATCTATAATTCATAAGTGCATGACAGAGCTGGTTTAATTATATAGAAGTGTGCTTATGTGAATTAAGGCAAGGCATGGATAGCATTTTTCAATGACACAAAGTGCTTTCTGTGCGACATAAAAAGCACAAGGCAATGTGAAAAGATGCTCCTGATTTTCAAAGAGTAAAATAAAAAAATACAAGTAAGTTAGCATGGAATAAAATAGGCTGAACAGTGGGATACAAATGACAGAACACCTACAGTGTAGTGCAAGATGTGATTTCATGGAAGGCAGGTGCAAACTGAAAAGTCTTAAACTCTACTAGAGCAGATCTCAAGTTTGTTCCAAGCACATGATGCATAAAAACATCCCTGTGTTTAATCTTGACTCTGTGACACAAAGCAGATGTGTCCCAGATGATCCGAGAGATCTGGATGTTTCATAACGGAGCAGCAGCTCAGACATGTGCTTTGTCCCTAAACCATTAAGTGCCTTATAAAGCAACAGCACAAGTCGACTCTTTGCGGCACAGGAAGCCAGTGTGTCATCAAAACATCCCCCTGTTAAAACTTTAATGTCCTTCACAACTTGTCGGAATGAGACGTGGTGTTGTTGGCTGCAGATATTTATCGCACAGACACTGATTACAGTTCATAGATGTTTGGTTTGAGCAGCGGAAGGGAAGGGAGGGGAGAAGGGGGGGTTAAATAGAGGCAGCGAACAGGTGCTTCTTCCTCAGGGTGTTAACAGGTGTGTGTGCAGGTATGCAGGTGAATGTGTTTTTCCACTGCATTGCCTCACATAATGTACAGATCATGCTATTCAAGGTGAATACACCTCTCAATTATCTTCATTATGAAAGCGTGGAGAACATGATGACAGCAGACAAAGAAATGATTCATTAACGCCGCGCGCATGAGGCTATAAATTTTAATTCGTAGTTTGTTTTCAGTTGACACAAAACTTGAGAAATTGGTTTCAGTTTTAACACTCGCACATCCGTTTGTTTTTCTTGTGTTTTCTCTTTCTGTTTATTACATTTAGTTGTTTCAGTTTAATTAGTTAAGCTGTAATTAAGCAGTTCGGTTTAATTGCAGAGTGATTACACACATACATGTGACAAATAAATCTATAATCATCTTCTACAGCAGTCAGATTATACAAAACAGAGCTGAATAAAACACGAGATAGATAGCTGCAGTTTTTGGGGGTAATTTTGGTGTTGCATATTGTTGCTTTTATGACATTTAGCATGGTTTTATGTAAGTGTATGATGCATGGTATATCTGAATATGAATGTATGAGTGCATGTGTGTGTATAGATATGTATAGTTTTTATATTTATATAATTTAAAATCATGTACAGATACATTAATACTTTTCTTGATTTAAATTCTGCATCTATCCAGCTGTTAATTGTGAGCATGGATGTAAGAAAAATTCAAACTCAAATTAAAAAAAAATCTTAAAATATATAAAAGAAAAATTAAGTGATACTTTGGGGAAAAAAATGAAAGTAAAAAAAATCAAAATAATATTCTAAGTACAACATGTTGAAAACAACGTTGAAAACAAAAGAACAGAAAAATAGATAAATAAAAATAAAAAAATCCCAGTGAAGTAATACAGTCAGGCTAATTGTGCACACACACACACACACACACACACACACACAACACTTCACTTCAGAATAATTTCTAATGTTTATTAAAAAAAGAAGAAACTTGTTTATGATGGATTCAATGCAATGCAGTGATTGATTGCTTCATTACAATCATTTGCAATTAGGAACATCAAAAGCCTCTGTCATGTTTTCTCTAATGTCATCGACAGACAAACATCATCACAGAAACATCAAGAAAACACATTTAATGTGCTTTTATGTCATTAAATATGCAAATGCTCCACAATTATCATGCCCTCACACTGCTGCCATCACACAATTATGACTATTTATCACGCCTCATGATGCTAACGGTCGACTGTTGGGAGATTTTTAATCATAAGTTGCGGGAGTGTTGTTATTGTCTTGAGTTCCTGTCGGGTCAGAAGTCGTGGTGAGTGAAGGTGTGTCCCTTCCTCAGGGCATCCGGTCATCCTGCATAGTAGACAGACCTGTTCACTACCACCTGTGTGTGTGTGTGTGTGTGTGTGTGTGTGTGCCTGGGAGGCCCTGAGGATAAATGAATGGATGAGGCTGATGTGTAGATGAATGTGTGGATAAATCAGTGGAAGAAGCACATTTGACAGTAAGAGCTGACACAATTTTAGCAGGGGAGCAATCGAAAAAGAACCTGTGATAGATTAAACATGATAAAGCGTCCTCTATGGTGGCCCAGTGCGCAAGAAAATAAGATAAAGTGCCCTACGTGTCATGTGCAGCTGATGCAGATTTCTTTTTTGCCCCTGCCCCTCAGAAAGCCTGAGTCTGACACCATCTTGTTTTGACATATCAATGGCCCAAACCCAATCATGTGTCATTTTACAGTTATATATAACGATGTAGAGCAGCAAATCCCAGAGGTGGCACCAAGTTTTCTTTGCACTCAAATTTAAACTTTGCATTTTGAGTCCTAAACAAGTCATAATGTGCTCTTGAAAAAAAAAGTACTGCCATTTAAACAACAGAGTCCATACTGTAAAGAGAAACTATTTGTTTTAACTTAAAAAAGTGAGTGTCCAGGCTGCCTTAAAATTTTAAGTTGACTGAATTTGAAAAAACAAGTTGAGGTAATTTGTAATGATTCTTTGATTTTTCTTTTTAAGTTCAGTTTTTTTAAGTTAAAACAAATTGTTTATTTTTACAGAGCATAATATATCCATAAAAAAAAGAATATTTTTAGCTGCAGTTCTTTTTTTGTTGTTGACCACTGCACAGTTGTGTAGGCAAATGAAATTATCTTTGGTATAATTTTTTCCAGCTGGTAATGTAACTTCTGCAGCTTGACTGGATGCTGTCGGATTGGTTCTGGGAAGTTAAATGTCAGCTTGCTGTGAATGAACCATGTTGACAATTTTTTTCCCCCAAGTTTTCAATTTTAATAGCAGTACCTGACAAACAAACAAAAAAAACCACATGACAGCAGCAGAGATAGAAATCAACACATCACGGACCTTACAGTATCAGAGGGCAGCAGCATTGCAGAAAGGCATTCACATTACATGGGCAATCACTGTATAAAGATCACAGAGCCTAGATAAGAATCACAGTTCAGGGGGTACATAACTAATTCAGAGAAGCAAAATATAAAGGAGAGAGATTCAGACATTCACAGGGGAACTCAAAGGGTGCCAATGTGTGTGCCATGTCCCCTATGTACTAGGTCTGCGGTGCTATTTGGAGGGTAATTCAGGAAAAGTGCCCACAGCTTATCAAATCTCTCTCGTGCACCTTTAAAACTGAGCTCAGTTGCTCCATTGGCAAAACTTTAAAGATTTCTCCATGCCACTGGTAGTGTTAACATTTGTTGATTCAGGAAATGAAGTGAAATAACCTGACTTGTGGCACACTTTGTAGATAACATGCCTTTTAATCTTTGGGCTTGGGGGAAGGTGTCAAGTATTTTCAAGTCAAAAGACTTAAGTCCAAGTGAGCTCACGAGTCATTGGTGTAAAAGTCCAAGTCAGGTTGCAAGGTTGGCAGTTTTTGTTGTTGTTGTTTTTTTATTTAGTCTAAAATCGTCAAATTTGTGACTCGATTCCAAGTCACGTGACTTGAGTCCACACCTTTGGTAAATCCCTCTTTTTTTCCCGTACTGGTGCAAAATGAACACAGTGGTGATTTTACAGGTACAAAACAAACAAAAAAATGTGTATATACACAAACACCAGGACAGAAAAAGAAAATAGGGTGACATATAGAACTTGACTGGGTATAAATGTAAAAGACAAACCGAATAAGGATAATTCTAAAGAAAGAAATACTAGAAATGATAATAATACACATGAATATTGAAAAATAAAATGTCCTCATAAAATCCTCACATGAGAGATTGAAAGCAGCAAATGTTTGGCAAAAATCCCTGATAGCTCGTTATTTTTTTGTCAATGAATGAAGTAATATTTGATTAATCTACTGTTATCTTGACTAATCAATGAATTATTATTCATTTGAGAAGTTGGGACTAGTGAATTTGCTTTAAAAAAAGTTGTAAAATCAAAATTGTAGCTGCTAAAACTTCTGTTGAATTCCTGAATCATTTAACTCACTAATTGATTCAGCTGCAAGCAATATGAGCCACCTTCCCTCTGTGTCTGTTGCAAAGCAGAGGTCATAGAGAGAACAGGTCACAGCTTCAGGTCACAAAGAAGTTTCCATTGACATCTTTTGAATTTCTTAAACTTTTACACCTCTGGCGCCAAGTTGAAGTGCTTTAGTGCCCTCTAATTTACAACAGACTGGGAGCTTTTACAGCTGATGCATAACTTACATTTCTCACCTTCAACTCTTTTTGTTGAATCACAAAAAGGTTTTTCTCGACGCCCTACTGTAAAAGACAATATATTTCAGAACTTGTCTCTCTTTAACAAAATATTCTTTGGGTCCTGTCTCTCCCACCAGTCGCTTGTGATGCGTGGGCGCCGTCCACCATCTCCAGAGGAATGCACGAACGTTAGCGACAAGCATGGCAGTGTGTGTTTAATAACTGCCAGGCCAGTTTTAGAAACCAAACAGACCAGCATGCATTTGTAATGACTGAAGAATGCGAGTACGTTAGGTAGGAACAGGGAATGAAGGGGATGTATTCATTATCATATGGCACCATGCAACAGGAAGTACTCTCTCCAGTGAGGTGATACTCCTACCCGTGGCGTGCAGGAATGTTAACACGTTATGAAGTGGTGGTGGAAGAGCCGGATTTTCCTAAATCCTCTGCGAGTCCAGGCTTGTCGGGAACATTTCTGGCGATGGCGACTCCTGAGTGACAGTGACAACATTATGAATAAAGGCTGAATTGAATATTTGCGTATAATTGAGCACAGCTTGTAACTGGTGACTGTGGGCGTAATGCGGATTGTGGTAACAAATCAACTTGCTATTGTGGTTTTTGGGCATCCCTCCAGAACTCTGGTTTCGATGGCATTGTGTGCTCTTCTTCACCAGCAGCCAAACAGGATGAAGGGAATTGTGCGACAAAAGACACACTCACAATCTGTTTTTAGTCGCAGTAATAACACGGATATCACGAACAGGTAAAATTAAATATCCAACAATGAGAAAAGGTTTCTTTATTGTTATCGCTGTTTGCTTTGATGAATATCTGGTGTCCAAACGCTGGGAAGCAAATTGAATTATTGTAAAATTTCACCAGAGGAATCACACTGTGAGCGTAATTCTTTGACGAGGAGCATCTCACACACAATTTCTTTAACTCGTTTAAAATATTTCTGTGTTATTATCACCCTCTTTCAAACCAGCACACAGCCTCTTCATGAAAACTATCAACTAACTAACTGAATCAGCCCAAACTCTGTCGAATATTCAAACAAATTGGTGATAAAAGCATGCGCCAGAACATGTGACTGTTAAGATAATGATTACAATGACCGCACTGTGTCCATCTTACCTCCCGTTGGCCCTTTGCATGCCCAGCTCAGCCGTTTGTTGTTGTCAGTGTCATACCTGGCTATTATGTGTGAGAGAAGAATTACAGTGTGCTAATGTCTGTAATTATGGATCTCTTTTGCATGAACGCAGACGAAAGGTCACAAAGGCTGTAAAAGGACGCTTTTTCCTCGGCTCCATTAAAGAGCGTGTCAGATGGAGTGGAATTCATGAATAGGCTAATTAGGATACGAATATAGATCATATATGGCAAGATGAGGCAAGAAAATTGTACTGTTTTACACACACACACACACACACACACACCTTATTTCTTATTTTAAGTCAAATTTAAGATTTTATTTTCATTTCAGATATACAAAAAACAAGCTAATTATTCCCTCATAGTAAATTTATAATTATCCTTATTTTTTCGAAAATTACGTACTATATGAGAAAAATATTTTTCTAATATTGTCATTCTCCATTCTCCAATTTTCAATTGAGCACAGCGTTAGTTCAGACAGGACACAATGTCAAGCTCAGCTCACATCCCAGCTACATCAGCTGATCTCAAACAGCCAATCAACTGATGGAGCAGCTGATTGATGGAAGAGAGTCAGCTGATAGATCACATGATGACTGTCTATGCAACCAGTTGGTAAATGTCATTCAGGACGCCCTATTTAAACTGCTCTGGCCTGCCTACTGTTGCTGCTTCCTCTGCAAGCTGCTTTGCAACCCGCCTCCACCCCAGCTCCTCCTTTTCATGCTGTGTCTGACTTATCAGTGTCATTTCTGTTTCTCATTGATGCTGCTCTGTTCTGATTCCGGGGGGGTCTTTACTGCTGCTCTCCCTGCCATAGGCTTTCCATGTAGGCACATGGAAGGGCAGGGAGGTTTGTCCTCTCTGCCTCAGGCTTTCCACGTAGGCGTGAGGAAAGGCAGAGAGGCCCCAGAACAGAGCCATGCCGCCAAATGTAATCCAGACTGAAGTAGTCTTTTGTTGTCCTTATCCCTCTCCAAAGCCCTCTGAGGCAAACCTGTGATTTCTGGCTGTATAAATAAAATTGAAGGACAAGGCGTTATTTTTAATACTATGCAGGATTTTCCTTAAAACATATGAGCTCATTCACAAGTAATTTCTCTCAATCATCACTTAAAGCCCACTATAAGTGTGTGGTGGTGAGAGATGAGAACGGGACTTTATACAAAGGTACAAAGATTTATTAAACAGTGCGTAGGCTCCACACTAAAAATGCATGTACTGACAAAAGCCGAAAATGGTGTGCGCCAAAAGATATTGGACCTTTTCTACAGTTAGGCTTCCACCTCACCTGTAGTTTCTAAACTACAAAATGTCCATAGGCATGGGTCAAAGTTTCTCCCATCAAGTCTGTTTTTAAAGATTACAATTTTCACGTGAGAAGTGGCATATATGCCTCTTTCAGGCCTCCTTTTGTGTGTATGCAGTGTTTATAAATGAGACCCCAGGTGCCAGACTGTAAGCAGAGCACGTATCCAAGAGATAGCTACAAAAATCGCAGACACAGCAGCCAAAACAGGCAAATATACACACTCTAGGATTTTGCAAGCTGTTTTTGGGATTGTTGCAGCCTAAAATGTCTGATTTTACAGCAGCTTTTCTGAAACATTGAGGGGTTTTTTTGCAATGAAAATTGCAGGCTCAGGTAAAAATTGCTGTCATGGATTTGGAGTTTATTGTTGTTAGCATTCAGTTACTTAAACTTAATTTTTATATAACTCACCTGTTTACATTTTATTAAGGCTTACAGTTATGGATAATTAAGGGCAGGCCTCTTTGAGTGACAGGCTGTCTGTGGCTAGTGCCCTCGGCTTCTCAGATCCACCCCTTGCTCCTCTACAGCGCTAGTCTCTCATCCAAATATGATCACCTCTGGCTCCAAAAAACACAAGATGGCAACAGCCAAAATTCCAAACTTGAGGTTTCAAAAGTCCACAAACCAGTGGGTGATGTCATGGTATCCACATCCACTATTTTAACAGTCAGTTTCCAAACAGTAGCAAACAGTTCCTGCATATAGCATACCTTTAATAGCCACATCATCAATGACATCAAATTGTAATAAATCTTGAATCATCTGACACAAAACTGTGAGCTGTCTTGAGTAATTTGTGCATCAGATTATCAGTTCTTTCATGACATATTGAAGTATTTCTGTCAAAGGAAGAATTGACAGCATATTTGTGTCATGACTCATTATTATGACTCAGTGGAAGCTGCACGACCTGAAACAATCTCTTGACAGTCTTGAACCAGAGTCATAATCCTTCATGAAACGTCATGACAACACATTCTCTGATTCTAGTGGCACATGCAGTGACACATGATTGAGCAACATTTAAACTGACAATTTTCCCCTCTGTTTCTATTGAGCGTAAAATCTTACACATGACACATATAGGTCACAAATGTGAAACTACAGTACTGCTATTACACATTTGGTTTAAGTATTGTTGGACAGTAAAGTTAAACAATGTGACTCTTCATGCAGTTGACCCAAACCCCGGATACAAAGCTCTGACACAATGACATATAGAGAGACAGTGTTGTGAGAACCCACATTCAACACTGCTCACAGTTTGTGGCCTTTTCCTTTTTCTCACCCGCAGTTGTGAGAAGAGTAAGATAACACTTTGTCAACTCTTGACCCTGACGCACTGTATACGTTACACATCTCAGAGTGCGTGTGGGTGTGTGTGAGACAAGGTGACTCTTTTTTCCCCGATCTTTGGTTCTCGACTGTAGACTTTTTGTATTACAATAAGAAATGACTTTAATTTCTGTCGCACTCAGTGGGTGCACATGATTAAGTTAACTGATTTAGTTCAGTGTGCAATTATATGTTTAGTGTTAGGCTGTTTCTCTGGCACATTTGCAATTATTAGACCAGCAGAGAGGCAACATTAAAACTCTGCTTGATACATTAGTCATAGTAATCCAATAATATAACACTGTGAAAAGAGTCATTCTGCATATTTTCACTTTTCCTTTAGTGCGGGATTTTTACTTGCAAAAGAATATTTTCACTCTGTCACTGCTACTTTTATCTTATCTTACTATATAATNGCTTATATTAGATTTTCCGCCATTTTGAATTTTTGAAAACCACTTGGAATCAATCTCTTCCTAGGAAGTTTGACCGATCTGCATGAAACTCGGTGAACATAATCTAGGGACCAATATTTAAAGTTCCCTCTTGGCAAAAGTTGGAAAACGTACTTAAACTGAGCTTCTATAAGGCAATGAATACTGAGGAGGGCATGGCTCATCACATAAAGGTGTAGAACATCTCAAGGGTTTCACCGATCACCACGCAACTTTGTAGGCATATNTCCCTCTTGGCAAAAGTTGGAAAACTTACTAAAACTGAGCTTCTATAAGGCAATGAATACTGAGGAGGGCGTGGCTCATCACATAAAGGTGTAGAACATTTCAAGGGTTTCACCGATCACCACGCAACTTTGTAGGCATATGACCACACATAATCTGAGGGGACCCCTCCATTATTGACCCCATCAAACAAAATGGGGGCGCTAGAAAGCTAATTTCTTACCTAGGCCTAACCGCCATATTGATTTTTACTAAACTTGGTAGATATGTAGAACAGGACGCCTCAAGGTGACTGGATAAATTTAATTCTAATTGGCAACTGGGTGGCGCTATAACAACAGAAAAATGCTTAAAAATGGCTAAAATGCGACCGATCGCTGTGGCTCCCCCTGTGGCCCAATGTTTTTGGGGGGTTTTCTAATTTTTGGTATGACTAAGTCATGGTATGGTATGCTGTACTCATTGGGTATGGACTAGTTTAACTAAATGATCTAAATAACTCTCCCAACATTCCAACAAGACGGCGCAGTGGTGCACAGTGTGTAATATGTGTTTCCTCAACTGTTCTGAGGCATGAGCTTTGCACAGGGTTGCAGGATTGTGTGTGTGTGTTGGATTGGTGGCTCTTGGTGGGTTTTTTTTACATTGTGGTGATGAGTGTGCAACTATCTTCCTTCACAAATGTGCTTTCATCGAGGTCAGCACCTCTCCAACATTGGAGTGTGTTCCTCCTCTCCCATATCCCCATAGGACTGGTGGTTTTTGTCTTCTTCTTTGGTGCAGTAGTAAAGTAAAGAGCAGCATGGAGGACTTGCACAAATAGAGATTCAGGCTAGTGTCTGGATTTTAAATATTTCTGTTTGGTGTTTTGCAGGGTTGTAGCTCCAGACAGAAAACATGCAGAAGTCCATATCACATTTTCCTCAGTGCAAAATGAGGCATGCATGATGAGACACCCTGCATGTGGGTTACTCTACTCCTACTCAATCATGCAGGGCTTGATTGAACACACATGAAGCCAATTGCCAGCAGGTCAAGTCATTACAAACACCACTGTGAGACTGACCTTACAGATGCAGCCTGCATTCTTCCTAACTGCCTGGCATTGCAGTGTGACACATGGGCGTCTTGCTTAACTTAATCCTCTCTGCCTCTCTCCAAGCCTAAATAAACTGGCTTTTTTGGAAGTGAGGGTTTGTCTATTTGTGTGTGTGTGTGTGTGTGTGTGTGTGTGTGTGTGTCAGAGAGCACTCTTGTCTGTCTGAAACCTGAGCAGAGAAAGACGAGCAAAACGAACAAAAGCCTGTGTTTAATTTTCTTTTTTCTTTTTTTTTTCTCCCTCTCCGTCTGTTGTCTTTGGTTGTTCTTCATATTTTCAGCACCCTGCAATCACGGCATCTTGTTAGCTTTGGATTCAGGTTAGACTTGTTGCAGGAGACGACAACTCCCTCCCTCCCTTCCTCCGTCCTTCTTCTCCTCCTCCCCCCCCCCCCCTCCTCTACTTTCTGTGTCCTCCACCCTCCTCATCTCCTCCTCACATCTTCTCCACTCCTCCATTCACACTTCTGCCTCGATTTGCGTTTTTCTTTTTAAACGGGTGACAAGCTGCATTTGTCTCGAAGGCATGACCATCTCTCCCGGCCTCGTCTATTCATTCTGTCCTTCCCTTTCTCCCTCCTCCCCTCCTCTCCTCCCCCCTTTGCACCAGCAGGTGAATTCTCTTTCAGGAGGGACTGTAGTCTTACAATAATAGGTGCATGTCTGACGGATATGACTCAAAAAGACAGTTTAAAGATTGTGAAATACCCCAACTATTGACCCTTGTCTAATTGAAACAATATTTAATTTAAGCTGTTCATCTCTGCGTGCAATGTTCCCATTAATATATTGTTGATGACTAAACATTCAGCAATGTTAGAGTGAAAGTAGCAGTGTGAGACCGTGCCTTTTTCAGTCTGTTAAATAATTAAGTGTTCAGATACCCAACAGCTACCTTTCTGCATCTGAACTTTTCACTTCTGTTAAATATTCTACCTTGAGCCCTGTTCTGCTTTTTGACTGGACTGAATGTTTCAGAAAATGTTGTTTATGTGATCATTTCATATTCAAATACAATCCCAAATCTTCAAATCCATTTAAACATACTTAGAAGATGGTGTTTCCAGCTGTCTGTTGCTGCTGCAAATAACTTCAGTTTGCTTGATCCCTAAAAATGTACTGACAGGTCTCAGTATTTGTGAGTGTTTCTGTTGTTGTTGGTACACTTCCTGCTCTAGCTGTCGCATCACTCATAATATCTGTCATTTCCTTCTTTGAGCAGTTGACACTTTCCATGGAGTAATTTATCCGGTTTGCGGCAATAATTGCAATGTAAATGTCCAATCAATATGACATGCAGCTTTTTTACAGATTAAATATCATAATGGTGGAAAGTCTGTTGAAATATATCATTATATCATTATCCATTTCAAAGATAATTTCTACTCTTTTGAAGCCTAAACAACGGAGAACACCCAGCTCAGTGTGTGATGCCAAACAGATGGAAGAGAGAAAGTATCTTCACACTTGGGCTTGAGCTTGTTGCATCAAACACAGAGTCAAAATAACCATATTGTAGTTTGGATTAATAAGCCGGCGGCACGGTGCTTCAGTGGTTAGCATTAGGGCCTCACAGCAAGAGGGTTCCTGGTTTGAACCCGGGGTAAGGGAGCCCCTCCATGCAGAGTTTGCATGTTCTATGGGTACTCCAGCTTCCTCCTACAATCCAAGACATCTATAGGTAACCTGGTGACTCTTAATTGCCCGTAGGTGTGAGTGTGAACGCGAATGGTTGTCTGTCTCTAAAGCCCCTTTTACACTGCCAGATTTTTCGCAAATGTTGGGCCGTTTTGCCAGCAAGCTGTGGGCGTTTAGACACACAGAGCCGGATTGGCGAGTTGATCCGAGGCGCCCAATTTTCCGCCTCGTAGGGTAGTCATATTGGCGGAACCCTTTTGGTTTTAAAAGAACGAGGCGGCCTTCCGCAACAGGAGGGGTTGTTGAAGACTTGTGGGAGGAGCTGTTGATGACGCCGCATGTGCGACCCACTGGCGGTGGATAAACAGGAAACAGCTGATTAGCGAGCAGCTAGTAGCAAGAGGGAAACACAAACCTGACAGACACTGTAAAGATGAGCAACTGGGGAGACAAGGAATTGCGCGCCCTCCTTGTCCTCGCAAACGAAGAGGCCATTAACCGTCAGATGACGGGGACGGTGAAGAACGGGCCGACTTACGAGAGAATCGCCGAAGGACTGACCAGCCGCGGCTTCCCTCCCACGTCACTGTTTACGTCACACGCTGAGCTACACGTTTTGTTACTTGCTCACGCCCCCCATTGCCCCGAAAAAGGCGCATTCTGTATAAACAAAAGTAGGTAGGCGGCATTTTGCCGCACTCCCCGATTTTGTTTTTATACCGCCAATGCTGAAAAAGACTGATTGGGCTTTCCTGCAAATTTGCACAATTCCTGTTTAAAAAGGGCTTATGTGTCAGCCCTGTGATAGTCTGTACCCCACCTCTCGCCCAATGTCAGCTTGGATAGACTCCAGACCCCCACGACCCTGAACAGGTTAAAGCTGTTACAGAAAAATGAATTAATAACCCAACAGTAGCAAAAAAATAACACTAACACTGGGTCCAAACAACAATAGGTGTAGATTTCAGGGGGGAAGCAGAGGACACGTCCTCTTCGATATTTCGACCGTGTGCACTTGTCAACCTCAATAACAACATGACAGTAGCAGAGGAGTTTTATTCTGACAAAATTAAAGACATTTACACCGTAAACTGATGCATAACAATTCACCAGAATGCAGAAAATTCAGTGTTTGATACTCGAATTTTCTATCAGACGACCCTCAAACACCCCCCTTTCATAGGTATCCCCCCCAGATGTTGAAACAAGACCTACACCCTTGCAAACAACCCATTTGTATTGGATAACCCAGCATCAGTGCCATATTGGCTGTAACTGGTTGGATATTTAGTATGCAAGAATTCTATTGCACAAACTTTCAAAATCTTTAGAAGCAATATCTATTTGAGTTATAGCTTTACATAAAAATAATTAAAAAAGGTTAAAAAAAAATCAATTTTAGACTCTAAAGATGTGAACTTTTGACTTAAGAAAGAAAATCCCTGTAATGAGCCTCTATTGGATCATATAACAGACAAACAGATTAATTTATCTCCATGGCAGCAGACTTGTGGACCAAGCCTAAAGGTCACAGGGATCGTGCGCCAACACAGTACGTCAATCTTCCTTGTTCCCTGTTCTGCCATGGGGCGCACCCTGCGGCCGCGCTTGCGCAGGGCACGTTGTGATTGTTCCAGAGGATTGAGGAGAAAAGGAGTGCGTGGTTCCTCTAAAACTCCGACAGGCCGAGACATGTAGAGCGAAACTGGGTGCGAGGCGAAGAAAGGAAAAGGGAGGGAGAGATAGAGAAATAGATTATGGGGAAGTATCGCAGGTGAACATGGAAATTTTCTTCTTCCCTGTAATCAGAGGAGGAATGTAGTGGGTGAAAGTCAATGTAAACTTTATTCAGACGGTGTATTTAGCTACTTTTTTTTCTTTTTTCGGATTATGAAATATGGAGAGGAACATTTACAGAAGCAATGCTTCACATTAAGTGTTAATATTTACACCCATATTTTTAGTTTGTGTTGCAAATTACAGCTCTAGACTGAATAAAACTGATATTAAAAAGAAGGGAATGATGCCTGAAGAGAGACAGTGAACAAGTGTATGACAGCTTATATATAAAATAGGTAATGTGTGTACAGGGAGGGCAGGACTGCAAAAAAAATGAGTTTCTGTTTGAGGGTTTGAACCCAGGGCGAGGTGGTCTGAACATGTTCACTGCTTTATTTGGGATGATGAAGCAACAGGCCCTGGAAAGCTCTCCTCCTCCACTATCCCACGGGAATATCACCACTCATCCATAGAGGAAGAGGGACAGAGAGGGATGATGGGTGGACTGGGAAAAGAAGGAAGAGGAGGAGGGAAGGAAAGGGGTGATGGGAGGGTGGAGGAGGGAGCGAGATGTTTATCGTGAGGGAAAGGAAAGGTGGAGAAGAGTTGCCTGCTTCGTTTAAGAGTGATAATTGATCGAACCTGCACACATGCCTGATTGGGTGTCATCTCCATGCATCTCCATGCTGCTGCCCTCATCTTCTACAGTTTCCACTTGACTTTGACCCGCCAGTGAACATCCATGCCTGTATATACACTCTGACACTGCATGGTACACACAACTACAGGCGCACACCCAAAAAAGAAAAAATCTGACTCATACAAACAATTGAAACCCTGAGGAACATCTTGTCTTTTAATTGCATCAGAGTCTTGTTCTGTGGAAGATAAAGCAGATTGGTGCGACGCCAGAAACAATACTGCGTCTCTTTGTGGAGAATATGAGCTGTACTGTATCTGCTGTGAACCCGCAGCACCTGCGTGTAGTGTTACTGCCTGCAGGAAATTTTTGCCAGAATATCTTTCTCCGCTTTCCTCCGGGGTGTCGATGGCCTGAGGCTACGGGGACGGAGTGAGCTCACCTGGCAGATATTTATTCTGCGTTAAAGTGACAAACGCTGTGATGTTTGATGCTTTGCTGATTCTTGGTGATCAAATTCCCCTCTCTTTCATAAAGTCGCTCAAGCTGGCAGAGATATAGACCAAGAAGTTATAGCACAGCGCAGGCAACTCTGCATGGGCATATATGCAATATCTATTTTATTAACAGCATAGCTAACTTTCTGTCACATGGCTTGTGTGTTAGTGCACAATAATGACTATTTTAGCAATATTTAATTTCTATTGCTGCTCTGCATGTCTGAATGTAGTGCTAATCTGTGTGTTGGTGCTTCGTTGCTGCTGCTATTGCTTGTTGCTTTGCATGGCTTCTGCTCTACCTTGACAATTTCTAATTGCTGTAGTTAATGCTGTCTTTATGTCTTCATGCTGTCTTTGTCCTGTGAATTTGATCCTTTTATTGGTTTCAAAACACCTTGCCATAGGACTGCAGTTGAAAATTAGCCAGCTGGCTAACACTGATTAGTGTGCATTGTCCCTATGAATAAAATAAATCTAAATCTAGTCTGAGAGCCCATTTCTCCCACAGCCCATTATCCCAAAAACAAATGCCTATTGCTCTGAAGTCCCGTTTCTCCGAAAATACACACTCTCTGCAGTTAGACAACCCAATCGCCAGGAGAAAAAAAAATGCATTGTATGTTTCTGTACACATGGATACGTTCGTTTGTCAGTAACACTGTGGTGAAGGTGTGGTTAGGTTTAGGCACAAAATCCACTTAGTTATGTTTAGAAAAAGATCATGTTTTGGCTTGAAACACCCATGTTTGGTGGCACAGAAGTCGCTATAAAAGCAGGTTGATGAAAAAACACCTGAGTCTGGTGGCTCAACCACTGCTGGGAAGCTGAACCTAACTGCAGGGAGGACTTTGGAGTAATCTCGGTTTGTTTTGGGGACAATGGGCTGTTGGAGAAATGGGCTTTGGGTCCAATTTTGGGCCACTGGAACAATGGCATGGTGCGCTTTTACTTGGTGGGGTACTGTCACGTCCTGAGTCTCTGCTGGCTCTACTGGTCCACACAAGAAATTGTATGGCACATAAGCCGTTGTAAAATCACAAATTGTTGTTTCTACGCTTTTTATTTTCAAATAAATTAAACAATTAAGATTTAGCATGTTAATTTGTGAGCTTTACAGGTGCTGTTAGGTGGATTTTGTTCCCTTTGGACAGAGCCAGTTTCCCATCTTTATGCTAAGCTAAGCTAACCAGCTGCTTACTATAGCTGCATATAATGTACATACACGAAAGTGGTATCAACTTTCTCATCTAAAGCTCTGTTTGCATGAGATTGGTATCACCTGGGGACCTCTAGTAATTTGTAATAATTGTGGAGGTTGTCTGTGATCTTTATCCCGTGCGAATCTGCCATGTCCATAATGTGACCTATCATATTTCACCAAACACAGAGGTCGTGTGATGATATTAGTCCCAAGCAAGTCAGCATCTCGTGATGAGGGGTTCATTTTCTTTTTAATTTATTCATTTAATTTTCATTTTTACAAGGTTTTTTTATTTTCTCTGTGCGTTTCTTCTGCCTCTTTCCCAGTCATGCAACCTGCTTTGGCAATTACAAATGAAATTTATGACTGAATTTTGGATGCAAATTCTGGAGGCTCATTTCGCAACCCAACCTTCAGACCCATTTGCAGAAAAAGCAAACACAAATCCATCAGATGAACAAACTTTCAAAAGATGATGAGATTGATGACTTGTGACAATGTGTGGCAGAATCAGTTCTGTTTGTTTAACCCACATTTAAATGAAAAACCAGAATTACCGCCCTGCAGTTATACACCTGCGTGCACCAGTCACGTTGCACTTACAGTTTACATCCATGTCTGTTAAAACATGGAAGCTTCACACACATCTTCCCCCCCAGCAGCACAGATGATCTATACAATCAGCACAGCACAGAGATTAATGGAAGTAATGGCCAGAAAAGTGTTTTATGCAGAGCATCATGGTGTCACAGTGAAGTTTGTGTGTGATTTTATCATAAATAGTTCTTGAGTTATAGCCAAAAACATGTTTTGTGTTTTGTCACACTGACCTTTGAACATCTAATCAGTTTATTGCTGAATCCAAGTGGATGTTTGTGCCAAATCTGAAGAAATTCCTTCAAGGTGTTCTTGAGACATCGCGTTCACAAGAGTTAGACAGACAAAGTTACAGTCACCTATACCTTTTGACCTATGATTGCCAAAATCTACTCAGTTCATCGTTTTTGCCAAATTTGCTAGAGCGTTCATGAGATATTGCGTTCAGGAGAATGAAACAGATACAAGGTCATACTGACCTCGACCATAGACCACCAAAATCTAATGAGTTCATCGCTGAGTCCAAGGGGAAAATTGTGCCAAATTTGAAGAAATTCACTCAAGGCATTCTTGAGATTTTGCGTTCACGAGAACCTGACAGGTTGACATTCGTATGTACTTACGTATGTATACGTATTGATGGACAGACAGATGGACAACCCGAAAACATACAGTAATGCCTCCATTCACGGCTGTTACCAGTGCAGAGGCATAAAAATGAGGTCAACCCTGTACATTACAGCTGGTGGTGCTGTGTAGTGTTTCTTTGCTGTGTAGAGTTGAGTTACAAGTAACTGTATGCATCATATCTGAGGGATAATTTAAGTATATTTTTTATCATGTGGGACTGCTCTGAATGAAATGGGGTAATTTCTGAGAGTGTTTTCACACCTGCCCTGTTTGGTTTGGTTCAATTGAGCTCAAGTTCGTTTGCCCCCTCAGCGTGGTTCGTTTGGGCAGGTGGGAACACAACAATCGCACTCGGGTGTGCACCAAAACATCTGGGCCGAGACCTTCTTGAAGAGGTGGTCTCAGTCCGGTGTTCCAACCTGGATCTGAACCAACTGCAGTCACATGACACATTGTTTGGGTTAAACATGAGCATGTTACAGTCCTGGAGGATTATTAATGTGCACCTCCTCCTGTACTGCCTTAATATGCACATTCAGCACATCCAATGCATCAAAACATTGTTTTCTAGTTGGAGCCGCGCCTCGTTTTCAAACTGTATGGTTTGACTAAAATGAACAATGACAGCAATATAGTCCACGATGAGCAGCGCTAAAATCAACCTGCGTAGTTGTCCCTCCATTGTGACATTAGAAAGTGTCACATTTATCCTGCAAGTGTACTCTTCTTCAACGTTTTGTTTACTTCCTGGATTTTTCCCACATGGAAATTCTGTGCAAATCAAGAGCAGCTTTCTCGCACAAGGCATTTGATCTGGTCCGCTTGTAAATGCTGCTGTGAGAACACGAACCAACTCTAGGCAATATGCACCTTTGGAACAAAATTAGTCCCTGATTCGGACCAAAGCAAGACAAGTCTAGGTCTGAAAGCACCCTAAATCACTGAGGGTCCCTGGAAATATTGATCCCATGTGATTAGGGCATGGAAGCAGTTAAGCAAATTGTACAAAATTTTCTGCTGATTATTCTTTTAATGGGCCAAAACTTGCTAAACCCTTGATAAAGCCTTTTAACTATTCGACCAGCTTTCTGAGCTGCCCTAAGTTTCGTACACAACAACTAGACAGTAAGGTTATAAATGTCACCCGTGAAGCATGCTATTACTTGGGAATGTTTTGAGAATTCCCATCAGCTCAGGTCAGAGTGCAATTATGCGCATTTCTTTGTAGTTGTTACTGCAGATAAGAGTGCAGTCCTCCAGAAGCTAAAAAGAAGTGAAGTTGTATCTGCCTGGAGCCTGAGGGGTCCAGCATGAAACCTGATATGGAGATGAGCCCAATACCTGCTCTCTGCTTGGGTGGGACCACAATCAGTGGCCTTAACACCATAAAGTGTGTGCGTTTGTGTGTGTGTGCATGCATTTAGTTTCACTTTTTTTTTTAAAAAAATCCTGATATTTAAACACCCTAACCCTAATTTTCACTCCACTACAGTGTGTGTGTTTTTGTTTCATCTTATCTCCGAACCCTGACATAATGGATGTTGGATCTCACATGTTAACCTGCCGCAGTGTTCGTTAAATATGTAAACACACTCACACAGCTCTAAGATTTCAATTTACCTATTTGAATATCAAATATCAGTCTCCATTACTAAATCAATATTGTATCAGAGATGATGTTTCTTTAAATCTCGGCACTCCTTGAGTTTCTTGGCGGATGTTTCCCTCTGACTGGCATTGCCTCATTAATTTGTCTGTCAGTTGATACGGCAGGTCAGAGAGAATGCAGCCTGTGTGACAGCCGAGATTATCATCTGTCTGTATCTACCATTTTTGTTTGTGTATGTCTGTTGCTGTGCATGCACGTATGCTCGCAGACTTTATGTTTGTATGTAAGAGACGGAAAGTTTGCATGCTTAATTATGTGTGTGAGTGTGTCATTCCACTGTGTTTGTTATCATACCAGTTGTGTTCATACCAATCCTCCAAAAACAAAAGCGCAGTCTGAGACAGAAATGAATGAGGAATGACAGACTATAAATACCAACAGGCTTTCCTCTACCTTAAACAAACGGTTCATCTCTGAGTGTTTGGATTGGCCCGTACATACCAAACTTACTGTAGAGAAAACACCCCAGTTTGAAAGGACAGCGGGTACTGATGCACAAGTAATAGAGAATTAATGAAAGCTTGTGAAATGTCCTCTGAGTTCTGTCTTTTTCTGTCTTTTTTCCGTTTTCAAAGAAGAAATCTTCAAAAGACCTTGTGAACTTTACTTTTAATCCACCTGAGTCACTCCGTTGAACTTTGCGTCGTCCTTGGTGAGAATTCAAATTATTTCACAGAGGCTAAAATGTTTGCAGTTGCTCAGAGGCTCCTTTCAGAAAGAAGATTAAAAAGCACAGGCTTCATACATTTCTGGACAAAATACCCTAATGCATTTCTGCAGGCATCAATCTTTTCTTGAAAAGTTGTGCAACCTGGGAATGCTTTCGCACGTGTTACATAAGAAGCTACGGTAATTTTAGGCAAGCTAAGAACTTATGTCAGAGTTTTATTAAGTTTGGGTAACTCAAAGTTTGGGATTTTGGCTAACCTTTATTTAAAGATGTGCAAATGTTATTATATTCACACCTGGATTATCATTTAAAGGTCCAGCATGTAGGATTTAGGGGATATATTAAGAGCAATGGAATATAATATAAAAAGTACATTTTCTTTCGTGTATAATCACCTGAAAATAAGAATTGTGTTTTCAGTGGAAATGTGTCTGTCCTCATCCTCCTCGACCTCAGTGCCGCATTTGACACTATCGATTGCAATTTTTTCCTGAACCATCTCGAGGAATGGGCTGGCTTATCTGGTACAGTTCTAAACTGGTTTCACTCTTATATTTCTGAAAGGAAATTTCATGTCAGATGTGGGAACACATATTGTAAACAATTAATGTTGACTATGGTGTGACCCAAGGCAGTGTCCTAGGACCTTTGCTGTTTCCAGTTTACATTTTAACTTTGGGATTCATCATCCGTCAGTTTGACGTGTGTTTCCACAGTTATGCTGATGACAGAGCTGTATGTATCTGTGAAGCCAGAACTAAATGACGATGAGACTGAGATCCTCCTAGTTGGTCCAAAAAATGAGAGAGATCTGGTTCTTACTAAACTGGGTCATCGGAGTCCATCATGTTGCACCATGTTTCTACAGTGGCCCAGAATGGACAAACCAAACCCTGGCTCTAGATAAGACCATTCGCATTTTCATGTCAGCCACCATAGTAGCAGCCACTCCTCAACGAGCTGAACAGTGTTGGAAAATCACAGATTTTTTTAACATTAAACTGCTTTATTCAGTGTTTTTACTGGTTTTAATCACCTGTTTCATTTGATCTGGAGAGGAAGAGACCTCCGCAGATGATTCAGCTCCCTGTAAAAACCTCTTGACCAATGAGCACTGAAGGAATCCTAAAGAGAAAAGTTTCAGCTGGTTGCAATCTGCAGTCCTCATCATCAGATTCCACTAAATCCAACACACTGCTCCTTTAAAGGCAATATATATCTGGTATGCTATCCCTTACACCCTATGTGCTACTTTGCTTTAATGTCAGACACATACAGTAATTGTTTATAGTCAGTTTCCCTTCATACAGTCCTTTAATTTTCATGCACGAGGCATGCATGTGTCTTTATAACATCATGCTCATTTAATGAGAATGCAGGAATATACTCCTTATTTCGTTCCTGTAAAATCCCCTCATTACCTCTTTGTAAACACATTTGCCCTTAAGCAACGCTCAGAAAAATGCATTGAGCAACCCAACCACCATATTCTCCTCCGCAGCTCCCCATTGCCCCAGGTGTGGAGTGTCCTAACCTCTAATAGCCAGCATGCAAGTGTCAAAGTGCTGAAACTTTGAAGTGGCTGCAGAGCTCCAAAACTCTGTCGTTCCCTCCTGTTATCTCCCCGTTTTCTCTCCTGTCCTACCCTTACTAACATTACCATCAGTTTGCTTTTTTTTTCTTATTCTCACTGACACCTCCTCGCCTCTCAGTTCTACCTTCTTGCCCTATTCGTACACCCCAAACCCCCCTCCTCTCCTCTCCCCAGCCCTGATCCCTCACCCAGGGCAATGTGGAGTTTCTGGGAGTGGCTGCCGCTGGCTGCTGTCAGGATTATTAAAAAGGAGTGGGGCTGAAGAGGGGGGGGGGGGGGGGGTAGAGAGCCTGTCCAGACTGTTGGAGCCTCTCTAGTCCAGGCCAAACAAAGTGACAGCAGGATTCTGCTAAAGAGGTCTCACCATTCAGCGCAGTGTATCACAGCTCCGAGGAGGTCAGAGCTCCTGGCAGAGGTCAACGAATCATGCAAACACTCACATCGGTAAACCAGCTGCACACAGAGCCCCGAGACAAAAACAGTGGGCTGATGTCAGTGTCAAACACAGATGCACACACACTCTTAAGAAGATAGCTCCTCACAGAAATGGTCTCAATGGCATCCTTTAGTTTAGCAAACCACAGCCTGGGATGCTAAAGACTTATCTGAGCATGATGTCGCTTGACTGAATAAAAATTAAAGGCATAGGTTCTGTTTCAGCATTGTATATACATGTATAAAACACAGGGTTTGGTGGTCCTCTGTCGGACACTTGAATACCTGCATTCTGGTGAATTTTTAAACAACATTTTTTTGCATTTGGTGTTAACATCTTTAATTTTTTCAAAATAAAAGTCCTCTGCAACTGTCATGTTTTTACTAGGACTGAGAAAGCATGTGTTCTAAATATTGAGGGTGACGTCCCCCCTCCATTTCCCCTGAAATCTACGACCATGATCTAGATGATACCAAATAGTATCACAACAAAAAGCTGTAAACAGCAATGAACGTATTTAGATCATTATTTAAGTGAAAATACCCATACCTTGATGTTAAAATGTCCTGCACAAGCAAAACTCCTGCACTGAAAGCCTTAATTAAGCAAAAAATACACAAATATTATTCCCCAAAAATTAACTTTAAGAATCAAAAATGACAATAATCTTCATGGAGAATGGCCCCTTTTAGTGTTATTGATGTTACAGGACTATTATTGTGACTATTTGCACGCCTTCCTCTCTTCACGCCTGGATTACTGCAACAGCCTCTTCTCCTACCTGAATCAAAAATCTTTTAATTGACTCCAGACTGTACAGAATTCAACTGCCAAGAGACGTGATCACATCACTCCAGTTTTAGCCTCTTTACACTGGCTCCCAGTCTGTCTTAGAATAGATTTTAAGATTTTACTGATAATGTCTAAGGCTTTTCATGGTCTCTCTCCAAGCTATATCTCTGGCCTATTAGTGCCGTACACACCAGGCCGTACTTTGAGGTCCTCAGGCAGAGGTCTTTTGTCTGTTCCAGAGGCCCGGCTGACAATTAAAGGGGACAGAGCGTTTGCTGTCAGGGCCCGAGGCTCTGGAACGGTCTGCCTGGGGAAATCAGGTCCAGTTACCATGTAGATGATACCAAATACCTGCAACACACAGAAGTAACTGATACTAAGAGATATTGTTTGATATTATTTAGAAGCATAGTGATTTTCTAAACCACTCCATCTGTGTGTGCTTGTTTCAAGGCTATAATCACGTCCAGCAAGTCGACTTTGAAAAGTGTTTGCCAACAAAATGTTCAGATGTACAGTAGATTTGGTCTATAACTAACTTCTGTGCATGCCAAATGCAATTTCAAAATAAAAGCCCTGCAGTGCTGCCAATGCTCACTATGGCAGTTCAGTGTAAAAAATGTATGTCTGGCCTCACAACAAACAAACTTTTTTTTTTTTAAATTTAATGTAATTTTCAAGGCAGTCTAACTGATATATGTCATGTAAAACCCGTAGTTATGTCATCTTTAGTTACAATATAAATTTTCACAATTATGCAGATGACACACAACTTAATGTGCCTCTAACTAGTAGTGACATCTCTCTCATGTTATGGCATGTCTCTCCGATATTAAATGCTGGATGTCATAAAACATTCTCCAGCTCAATGAGTCCAAATGAGATTCTTGTTTTTTGGACAAACCTGACCTCTAATTTAAAAAATGAACCTTGGGAACCTGCCCTCTAACATAAAGCACTCTGCCCGTTACACTGGCTACCTGTTAAGCATAGAATTGATTTTTAACTTTAACTAATTACTTTAAAAGCCCTACATGGCCTTGCTCCGCTGCCTGCGCTCCTCAGGCAGGACCCTCCTAACTGTTCCTGTAGCTTGCCTCATTATAAAAGGAAACCGGACAGCCCCACAGCTGTGAAACTCCTTACCCTGAGGAACTTAGGTTAGCAAACTCAGTGTCTTTGTTTAAACTCTCCTCAAAACATGATTTCAAGGAAGGCTTTTTTACAGTAAATTTGTTGTGTGTCTAATTTTTATCCTTATTTTTTTTTAAATCAATTTTATTCTTAATTTATTTTTATTACACACACTGATTTATCTGGTCGTAGCCTATGTTCAGTGTTTTTATTGCTGTTTATATTTTATTTGTCTCATAAAACACTTTGTAACTGTTTTGAAAAGTGCTATTTAAATAAAGTTGTTTCTTCTTCTTATTATTATTAAAATGAAATCCATTTAAAATTTAGATATTTTAATGATATTTTAATTTTTCAGTTTTATTTATTTATTTTTTTGCATTACTAGAAAAGAATAAAAACTATTCGAATGAGGAAGTATGATTTGTGGAAAATAAAAGTAGTTCAGGAAGAAGTTGTGCTAATGAAAAAGGAAAAGCACTGCAATTAAAGGAAACCTGTCAGAGCTTTACGGTAACAGGTGCACCGCTCACTGGTTTACCAATCTGAGGAGCGGACAGAGAGCAACATGCCCCGGGCTCCTTATATCTCTGTCAACCCTCAGCACACATTCCTCCATGACAAACAGGCATTGGAGCACACGCAGAGGAAAGAGACAGAGATGGAGAGATATGTGTGCTGTGTAGGAGTTGATGAGAAAGATCAGCCGCAGGTCAAAAGAGAAACGAATAAGCTTCCGTTTTGATTTGTTTTCATCATCTCGTGTGACTTATTCACTGCGGTTTGAGAGTTTAGATTTGCATGATCTTTATGTGCAGGGTTTAAGTCATGAGGGTTAGTGGTCAAACAGAGGTAAGGGAAAGGAGGAGCAGGAAAAGTAGGTGAAAGGAAGAGTCAACGGGAGACAGGAAAAAGAGAAAAGGAGATAGAGTGGGAGGTGATGAGAGGGCTCCTTCTCAGCAGCAGTCGTGCATAGAGCCAGCGCTGATCTCTGTTTGTATGCGACCATGCATGGCTGCGTGCTCACATGCACATGCACACAAACAGTCACACAACAGACCAAAGCGCCAGGACACTTGAGTCTTGGTTTCTCGCTCCAAGGGGGCCAGTTTCAAGGCATGAAAGGAAGTCGTTTGAACATCTTGTGACATCCATCCATCTTCCGTTTCCACACACCGTTCCCACCTTGTCAGATTGGGTCAGAGATCTCTATGAGGACGCTTATACAATTTAGAATGTTTAAGAGAAGATTTTTAAGATATGTGTGTTAGATACTTACACAGGGTAGAGATAGAGTTTGTCTAAATATACATGTTCTTTCCTTACAGTGACTGTACATGTGCATTAGGGAATAAGGAAATTTCCCCTGTTGCAACCTCACCTTACTCATACTCCTGCAGACACAGTTTCGATATCTGGGATTACTTAAAACATTAAATATGTCATATAATGATATTTTAGGAAGCCATGTCCTCATTTTGTCAGCATGGCTCTGTGCTCTGCAAGCTCGAGACACTTTTTTAAGAGGCAAAAAAATTCCTGATAATTTCCTCGGAACTTTCCTGGAAAGCTTTAGAAGAGAAAGTAGAAATATTTTGCTTTTTAAAAGCCTCTTGTGGACAGATGTTGCAAATTAGCATTTTGCTACAAACACACTAGAGACACCAATTCACGTAGTTTCCAATCTTTTTGAAGGTTATTCCAAGTAAGATGAGGAGAGCACATAAAGCTTCCTTTCCCAGCTCAGTCCAAACACTAAGAACAGACAGCAAAACTAAATCTTGAGTCCCAGACTATAGCCACAGTAAGACCTCTGTTCAATCAAAATACAAATGTACAAAGTGAACTAAGAAATATGTGATTTTAAAGCAATTATAGAAAATATAGTACCTTGAATCCCTCCAGTGTGCTCTCGGTCTAGAGGGATTAAAGGTACTATATTTCCAGGAGGAGCTAGAAAGCGTTGCTGGAGAGAGGGACGTCTGGGGTGCTTTGCTTCCTGCTGCCGATAAGTGGATGAAAATGGATGGTTAGTACCTTTATCGGAAGAGCTGCTTCATTTAAACCCATGTAAATATTAATTTAATGTTCAATGATGATTGGACACTCTTACTCTCCATATACGTAGAATTTTTTCCTTTTTTTCCTGCATGTTAACTTGACCTGCTGTGCTCTAGGTAAAAGACTATCCATGTTAAACTACTGGAAGCTCACTGGAAGCTGACTGATTAAACAGTGTCCTTATACTATAATAAGTACCAAATTAAATAGTTTATTTTAGAAAACTACTTTGAAATTCTTAGGTTATAATGTGGTGATTACACCCTAATTTCAAATTTTTAAAATCCTCAAACGTCTCACCTTCACAATTAAATTGATATCTCTTATATTTTCTATTTTTTTAGAATTATTGTGTGACTAAACATATATTTAGGAAGTAAGTCGGCTGAGGAGCGCTACGTCACATATGTAGGTAACACAAACAGGTGCTCTTTGGAGCCAAGGATATTTGTGACCCAAAAAAAAGGAAGGACATATTAGACTTTTAATTTGCTATAATTACTCATAACCAAAAAAGAAAAAGAAAAAAACAAGGCACACTGCTTTGCAAAAGTTAAAAAGCCTTTAAATTAAGAGCATGGTACCATGTAAAATTAAAGGTTTTAGCAATTGCTGCTTGCACCTCACTGCAAATTTAAGAGCTTTTTTAGACCTAAAACTATATTAAAATTAGTTTCAGAGGACGTCTTCTAGGATTTGTCCTGTGTTTGAAGTGCAGAGAGAGAAACAGAGACTGAAGTGAGAATGGAAGTGTTGATCATTTTGATATGTTAATCTCGCAGCACTAATGAGGGACAGATAGAGAAAATATAAGAAAGACAGGGTGAGAGAGGAAGAAACCACAGGCAAGAGAAACCGTTCACACCCTCAACGAGCTGATGACAAGTGTAGGAGAGGATGACCCACGTCAGGTTACATCTCTGTTCACTTCTCTTCTCCCCCTTTTCAAAACTCAGTGTTTCACATTTGTCTGAATGAGATATTTGGTGAAGCATATGTGCACAAATTGACATAAGGGGTGCATGGAAACAAAAAGACTTCAGTCAGCCGCATTCGGAGAGTCCAGTGCACAAAGATGGAGCTTTAATTACATATCAATCGTGAAGATGCACTTTAGGACATATACAGAGGAGTAATCAAGGTGTGCCGTACACAGAAAATCACCCTGCTTTCTTTTACTCTTCTGATTTAATGCCAACTTGCCTCTGGGCCTTTGCGTCTGTGTGTGTGTTACATTTACGAGGGTGTGTGTGAGTGTGTGGGCAAGCTGCACAGCACGCACCCTTGTGTGTTACCACGCCAGATTCCCTCAGGTGCCAGCCGCAAGAAGTGCTCGCACACACACGAATGAACAGATAAACAGGCCCGTGCAATTACACCCACACATTACTCTGTGTGTGTGTGTGCGTCTCTGTTTGTGTTTGTGTGTTTGTGTAAGTGTGCATTAGTGTGTGGGTGGAAGATAGTATCCCTGAGTGACATGAGGACCTTACGAGCTTCACTGCTTTTGGATTCCTGTTAGCAACGAGTTGTGAGATTTGGCTGTACGTGCTGAGAGGTGTGTGTGTGTGTGTGTGTGTGTGTGTGTGTGTGTGTGTGGGTGTGTGTGTGTGTTTACCTGTGAAGTCATTGTGAAAGTGAACATTTCATCTTGAAGTGTGCACCGTAAAATCCGCCTCCACTCATTACTGAGACTTGTTTTATGATTGACATGTTGCATATTGTACTTTTAACTGCACAACATTTTTTAGACGTCTATTGTAACTTTATGGATTTAATGTTTTTACAGTAAAATCATTTTACAAAATTGTTGTTGTAGATCAAAATGTGCAAAACCATATTAAAGTAGTTAAGAATTGCTCCACTTGGACTTAGTGCAACATTAAATTACAACTTACTGCGCATTTAAATGCACCAGTAACAATAATTACTAAATGATATAGTACATTATGACAATATAAACTTTTGATAATACCTCTGTACTTTTGCTTAAGTATAATTCCGAATGCAGGACTTTTGTTTGTAATGGAGGATTTTAAATTGTGGTGTCGCTACTTTTATTTCAGCTTATGCACTTCTGTCACCACTAGTAAATTAATACAGGTCAGCTGGACTGGGATAAACTGGGTGGGGATTTGCGATAAAAAATAAAATCTAAAAATAATTTAAAAAATGTTTATTAATTAAAATGATTTATTCAGCAGGATATTTGTTGTTTATTTTTAATGCTAAAATTAAATAAAATTGTGTATTTGTGCACATACTAACTGTATTTTGCTGTGTTACTGTGTAAAATTAAATATACTGATAAAAAAGCAGCTTTTTAATGCAGTTAAAGGACTTGACAGTGGCTGCATAATTCTAAATTCTTTTTACAAAAATTCAAAATATTTATAGAAATGTATTTAAAGTAATTTAAAACAAAAATAAATAATTATTAAATTTATTTTATTTCCCGTTTAAATCCTAAGTGTACAACATTTTTAGTTCTTGTAATTTTCCACTTTATTTTGGTTGTAAAACCTTCATGTGTTAAACAAGCTTCCCTTAAGCCCACCTCTTCACAGTATCCATTTTTGCATCTCTGATCCTTGGGAAATAAAGAAACCAAAACCTGAGTATGACATGGAAATCCAGGGGGAGAGTGAAAAATGATACTGACAAAGCATTACCATGTTAAAGCTGAGTTCGAGAGTCATTACCAAACCTTTAACACCTCTGGGATCCCCAATCTCACTCTTTTATCCGCCGCCATAATGAGATTCATAACGCTCCTGCCTGGGATTGTCTTGCAAAGTGCTCTCCTGGCTGCACACACTCACACACATGCGAGCCGGTTTCTCTCCAGCCTGGGAAGAGTTAATGATCCTACACCTGTCCTATCAGACACCTGTTTCGCTCCTCCCAGCCAATCAGAGCAGAGCAGGTTCACACCGCTTGCTGAAATAAATCTGGGCCCCCGTTCAGAGGGAATCACAACACTTGACTCATCTGTGTGTCACTGCTCTTCTCTGCCAGACTGATAGACTCACTGACTCGGAGAGAGGGAAGCTCATAAAAACAGCGAAAGAGTTGAAATTAAAGGAACCTATCCCGGCTGACTTGGATTGGAGACATGACCAAAGAGACTGAGTAAGTTCTCAGAGGATATATTTTTTAAATGGCTGCTAAAAATATGTGTTTTATTGGTGTTTTTTAAACAAACTTTGCTTTTTATCCGTAACATAAAACATGTTGATACAGACTTTGTGTAAAACAGTAAATAGCTTATGGTGGGTTTCTGTCTGGAGGGAAAGAAACCCCCCTTCTTCCTATTTGCAATGAGACCCCCATGTGAAAGATCCCAGTTTTAAGGACGGGGTGTTTTGCAGAGGAAATTGATACGGATACTTTTAACACACACACAGCTTTAAGTCTGAGGTTTTAGTGGGTCTGTTTCGGCTTGTGTTGTCACTCACCTAGGGGGCCACAGAGCACAAAAGGACCGGGAAATAAGAATCTCCTCTTGAGGTGTTGGACACAGACAGAGGGCAATGACAGCATGTAATGCATTGAATTACATAATGGCGAAACCCTAGACACGAGCTCCCCCCTGACCCAACCTCTGTGTCTGTGTAAAAACATCTGCACTCGACTGGTTTTAGGGGGAAATGGAGAGTAACTAATGGAGCTGTGGTGTGTTTGCTGAGGCTGCTGGGTGTGAGAGGGAAGGAGACAGGTGCACCTCAGAGCAGGTGTATGAGTTTAGCTTTAGTGTTTGTAATGTCGCAGAAACATCAAGGACATTTGGTGTTTGAATGTGCAGTATTTCATGCTTTGGTTTTCCAGGTGAGGCGTTAAAATGCTCAGCTATCTGTCATTAAGAGAGTGAGAAATCGCTGGATTCCTCCTAAAGCTGGGGTTCTCCTGTGGTCGTGAACACCTGTGGTCTCTCCCTCCTGTCAGCACATTTAATTAGCTGTGTATCCAGAGTAAACTGCAGCTATTTGTTCATTAGCTACTTCAGACAAACTCCAAAGGAGGCTTATCCACATAGGCGGGATACTTACAATCCCAATGTCACTGCGAGTCTCTCCAAACAAATCCAATCCTCACAATCCCCCTTATTTTTTTTTTTTACAATTGACATGGGAACCCAAAGCTTACCTCTTGTGGGCGTCTGTTTGCTTAGTAAGAAAATCTTGTCATCTCTTTTGAGGTCTATGCAAATAAGAGAGTTTGTACAGGATTCAAGAATGTAGTTCTCGGTCCTGTCACAGTTCCAGAAACCACAAGATGAGTGCGTGTGTGTGTGTTTGGGGGAAGTAGTGGAGGAAGATGGGGGGGTGTTGGTGGGTGGCCCTCGGCTCTTTAAACATTTTTGACACCACTGCTTTTGAGGGATGTTACTCAGCTCTGCGGTTTTGCAATCGAAACCGTCCGTGCTCGGGGGCAAGCATGTGCAGTGCCCCGGGGCTCAGGCGCTGCTGTTATACTCTCACTCTCACTCTGCCAAACCCTGTGTGTAAAAGAAGCATTTTAATTACTTTATTTCATTTATTTAACCCTTGGATCAAAAGATTAATCTACATTTTCACCATTTTTGTCCATGTACAGTATATTTCGATCACTCTAAACTCTGCTCCTCTCTCTGCAGGACTCTGGGACTGGTCTTTCAGAGCGAGAACTTCAACTATAACCGTTACAATAACTACGTCATGGACTCCTGGTCCTACCTGGACAGCCCTGTCCCCGAGCAGAACCACCCCAAACCCAGACTCCACCCAGGAGACGACCTGACAGCCTTAACCATGCTTTATGAACAGTGCAAGGTAGATAACGTAGCATCAGTAATAACTTTTAAACTGTTTAAACCTCTCTCAAACGTTCTCACTTTGACCAGTGTTTTAATATCTATTTTCTCGTACATTTCCAGAACCAGAAAGAGCAGAAGATTACTAGCTGCAACCGCACCAACAACATCTGCAAAACAGAGAGGTAAGTTGAATTTATGCGTGTTTATATTACTTCCTGTTTATCAGGAAGTGTTAACTATAAATCAAGTGTCCCCCTATAATGCCCATCCTTTGTTGTCACTGAGTTAAGAGCATTAGAGAGTGTTAGGACAGAAAGAGAAAGGCAGGGCTCTGGGAGGCCATGAACAGGTGAGTAGGTAATCCCCAAGTCAAACACAGTCAGAGGGTTTATTGTCTTCCTCTCCCATCTTTCCATCCATCTATCCTCTCTCTATCATCATCCCTGCCTTTCTTAAAGAGTTTCACAACAGGCGGACAGACGGTTGTTTTTCCTTCCCATTCCTCCTCCTTGTTAGAGTGGGTGAGAAATGACCATTGTCGGGGCGCAGTGTTGTCCCCTCAAACATTTTGAGCAGAGAAACTCAAACACAGAGAAGAAAAAAAGGCGGATTAAGAGACAAACAGTACCCACCCAGACTGTCTTCCCATGAGTTCACCTCGCAGTAGCTGTGTGCTGACTGTTGTACGTTTGCACAAGGCCATCTGCGGTGCTCCTGTAATGTTAACACACGCTGCAGGTAGTCACTTTACGGTTGTTTCCTTGTTCTCTTGGCACCTGGGCGGAGTATTACAGAGTCATGCTGATGTCGCAAAAGTGGCTTTCCTGTTGTGATTAATCTCCAACTTCCTCACCCATTTTTTCCCCTCCCCCCTACAGGACGCCAAGCAATGAGCTTGCTGCGCTGGAGGCGTCCGCCAACGTCATGAGGATCCTCTCTGAGAGCGTTCCCGTAAGCCATCCAGCCCAAGAGGTTCTGGGATCCAAGCCGAGCACCTCCCTGCCAATTTCTGTGCCCACCACCTCAGACACCTACGCCACCCTGACCAGTGTGGTGGCGGACACTTACGACAAACAGGAGCTCAACATCATCTTTGACTCCCTGCTGCAGAAGTGGCCTGAGCCCGGTGCTTTCCCTGACCCCAGCACTGAGGTGTGTTTAGCATCATTATTCAAAAGCAGCTCCTCCAGGCCTCTTCCTCTTTCCTCTCACTAATAAATGCCCTTCTGTGGATTTCAGACTCTTCCCTACAGCGATCCCTTCCCCGAGGAGCAGCCCAGCCCTGTCTACTCAGGCTCCTACACCGGCTCCCCACAAGAGAGATTCAGGAGTGAGTTTCAGTTTTCCCTGGGAGCTCCTGTGGCTTCTCCTTACAAGTCCAGCGAGCTGCCCATGGTCTACCTGAACAAGGGCCAGTTCTACCCCATCACTCTCCAGGGAGTGGACAGCAGTGCCTGCCTCGGTGTCACTAAAGTCAAGGTGAGTCACGGTGACACATCATCAGGAAAGGAACAAGCATTTTTTGTGCCAGTAATGTTTCTCCAGAGGTGTTTTTGTTTTTTCGGTGTGTAAGTTACGTAAAAATATTGGTGGCTTTTGTTTTTAGTGGCATCCTTCCCTTCGGGCTTTTTGTTCACGGGCCCATGAGTACATAAATTCCGTGCGTGCCACCAAACAAACCCTTCCCAAATATCTGTCCCTCCCTTGGAGCCAGCTCCTCTGTGACTAATGCTCTGCTGACACCCTGCACACTGGGGTGGCACCATTAAAATGACAGTGTCCTGCCCTGTATAATTTATTCCTACGGTGGTGTAATGAGGCCAGAGTGCAGCGGAGCTCAGCTCTAAAGCAGGGTAGAAAAAAAAGAGGAGTGGGGAGGAGGTGTGGTGTGGTTTTAAAACACAGGCGACAAACCTTTTCTTTGTCAGAGGAATCAGAGGATAAGAATAAACACAAACACACACCCGCTCACTGCAAATACCTGGTGACAATGTGGGCAGAAAAGAGGGATTTGGAGTGATAAATTAAACCTAACCTCAGTTTGATAAGCCAACCTAATCATCTGCTTCTCTGTCACCTTTCTTTCCCCACTTCAGACGGTCGTGATGGCTGTGTTCGAGAACGACAAGAGCCCAGAAATGCAGCTCCGCTTTTGGAATCACTGGCACGCACGTCAGCCAACCGCCAAGCAGAGGGTCATTGACATCGGTATGTTTGTCACACATGAAAAATACGCATGCAAAGTGACACCTGCGTGCAGACACGTACACCGAGGACACTAAATGAAAGATTTCCTCACTTTTCTGTCAGGTGTTACATAAGAGAATCGACTCATCATTCTTATCTGATTAGAAACCTGAAAAAAAGGCAGAAAAGACAATTCAATTTTCTTTTTTTCTCTCGCAGCGGACTACAAAGAAGTCTTCAGCGGCATTAGCAACATAGAGGAGGTGGCCTTCAACGCTCTCTCCTTTGTTTGGAACCCCAGTGAAGAGGCCAAGGTAAACACACACACACACACAAACACACACACACAAACACGCATAGATGTTTTTATATAACCTGGCTCTGCGAGGCCAGTTCTCCGAAGAGGGAAGGAATGCGACAGGTGGAAGATTTAGAAGAAAAGAGAGGAAAGGTAGAATAGGGAGGTGGAGAGAAGAAGGAGTGGCTGAGGAGGGAGGGGAGGAATCCCAGAAATGTGTTTGGCCCTGAGGCTCCTGTCACCACAGCGGACAAGGGCCACGGTGGCTTATTCGTGCTTCTCCGTGGCCCAAAGGCGCTGGGGCGGGGCCACCAAACCTGCTGCAGGTGGAGAGGAGCAGGAAGAAGGGGAATTATACGCAGAAAATGTGAGGATATAGAGGCTTAAGACTGTGATTTAATGATTTAAAAAAGCAAAAATGAGTAAGGCAGAGTGTCATTATGTCTCTACACATGTACATTTAATGCAAGACATGGAGACAGGATGTCAACATGATGTACTTAAAATGCCTGCTCCTATTCCCACAGGTGTACATTGGCATCAACTCCCTGAGCACAGACTTCTCCGCTCAGAAGGGAGTGAAGGGCCTGCCTCTAAACCTACAGATCGACACTTACGACTTCAGCTCGGGAACCAACCAGCTCCTACACAGAGCCGCTTGCCAGGTCAAGATTTTCTGCGATAAGGTACGTCACTTAATTTGCCTTTTCTTACACACACATTCCAAAAAAATCTATGTGGAGTCATTTTTGTAACCATGTGATTGCATATCCTCAGGGTGCAGAGAGGAAGATGCGTGACGAGGAGAGGAAGAGAAGCAAGAGGAGGGGAAAGGCTGATGCTAACAGTGAGTGTTGTAAACAGATGATCGTTTCGTGGTCTGATATACAAACGCAGAGTGTATTCTAACTTCCTGCTTTTGTTTCCAGCCAACAAATCTTTAGTGAGCAGCTCCATGGGCAGCGACAGCACCTTCTTTCAAACCCTGGATGACCACGTCACCCAGCCGGTCCTCTTTATCCCAGAAACACACATCAACAGCTTACAGCGCATGGTAGGTCCCCCCTTTAACTAAATCCTCTCCTACTGCGTTGAATGACTCATGCTCCCGACCCCTGTATCCCTGCAGGCACTAGCACAGGCACGAGAGGCGCAGGGAAAAAACTGTGGGAAAGTATGTAGTGGGAAAAGTAGGCTGGGAAAAGGGGAGGGGATGGTGCCAGGGAAAGTGAGGCGAAACACAGACATGATATTGGATGAGCTAATTGGAGTCGAAACCAGGCACAGGTACAAGCCGCTACAGCTGCTGACAGTGAGATTACGTTATGGGGGCTTACACACAAAAACACACACACACACACCTGGTGCAACAGACACCTGACATACAGTATGCACCACCCTCATATTTTCTGTTTCTCTCACACACACTGACACATACACACTTTGTGAGGCGAGAGTGCTGTTCAGACAGGCCAGTTTTCCCACACCATAGAGTCTATAGGGATGTGTATGAGAGTGTGTGTGTGTCTGTGCAAGCAGAGGAAATGAGACACTGGAGGACGTCTCTGCATTTAGATTTCATGTAGACAGTCACTCTGAATAATCTGTCTGTTATGAATGGCTAAGGCAGTAAACATCTTTGATTGGCCAGCACGATAATGCGTAAGATGGTCTCCTATCTGTGTCTTTCCATCAGTGTCCATGCTTACGTGGCTCTGTGAGACGTTATGGGAAACACAGTCCTTAAGTGATGATAACATTCCTTTTTTTGGACGTATTACACACAGACAGTGGTGGGAAAGGTGACTTTAAGCAATGCTTTTTTATCAGCAGAGTGCTTTCTAATCAGATCTCTGGTCTCTTTGTCTATCTAGGCCCCTCCCATGGACGAGACTGACAGGTAAGCGTAGTAAACATAAGGCAACATTAACAGCATACAACTGAATTTCGAACAACTTTCCGAATTAACACCTGGTGCAAGTCTAATGCGAACGTCTGCTCTGCTTTTCTAGGAGTTCTATGAAGAGATTGTATCCAGACAGAGACCAGAACAGCTCTCCACCCAGCAAGCTAGCCCGCAGAGAAGACCCACAAAGAGGTAAAAGTCGTATATTTAAAAATCAATAACGAGATAATGAGCTTTCCTCGTCTTTCGTGCTAAATGTTTGACTCCTTTTATCACTTTCCAATAGTTCTTCTGTACGTAAGGACACCCGCTGAAGAGGTCTTTGATGCACTCATGCTCAACGCGCCAACGCTGTCAGGCCTACGGGAAGCTGTAAGTAAAAAACTTCAAACGCATTCCTGAATTATCTGACCTGATTACAGAGGTTGCGATAAAGAGCTCCACCTCGTCTCTGTTCACGCTCACATAGCGCAAACTTTTCCGTACGCTATCTCTCAAGTGTATCAAGTTTCTTTCAGCGGCAGATAATGCTAACCGTCATCTCGTATTCCTTCCCGTCCTCAGGTTTCAGAAAAGTACGGTGTGCAAAAAGACACCATTGGGAAGATCTACAAAAAATGCAAACGAGGGTGAGTATCTTATTATCTCTATGGTATTGTGTCTAAGTTGGATTAAAGTAGTCAGTGGTTTTAATCTTTTCGCTTTTTAAGGAAGCTCATGTCGACAGACTGGGTAGGTAGGTTGTTTGGCTCGGCCTCCTGGAATGTGTTAATTGCAGCTCGTCCAAAAAAGAAAGACAGGTGACTGAGGGAGGATGAAAAGATTTCAAAAGTCCTGCAGATGAGTCATGGGCAATTGTTGTATTTATGTTTTCATAACCTCATCGGAACACCAGGAAGTTTTACAGTGTTGAAAGAGATTTCTGGTGTGGTAAAGTTGAAGCCTTCCAGTTACTCGCTGGAGGTTGTCCATTAAGTCGTGGTATGTTTTTTGTCATGACAATGTTACGTGTCACATTGAGATAGGTGAAGTGAGTTCGTAAGAGTTGAGGGTGCTTTGAGTTAACTAAAAAATGGACTTTGATGTGTTTAATTTCCTTAAAAGTACTTGGAAAAAAGGTGGTACCTTCTCTTACGATAGTTAGATCTACTATCGTCTCTTTCAGCAGGATTTTTAACTAATGCATCAACACACTCGGCAGCTGTCAAATTGATAATAGTCTGGGTCACCTCCTGTAAAATAACAGAGCAGATCAGAGGCCCTTTCTTGAGATGTAAATAAGACCTCCTGACAGAGACTGAAACACCTTTGGGTGATTTTCCTGCTGCGTGCTGCTGGCAGCTATCACTTCAGGGGGGGAGCAGCTAAGCTAACAGGTTGGGTGACATTCTCCCCGCAGTTCCCTCCCTCCTCTTCTTGCTTGTGTCTTCAATCAGCCATGTCCCTGCAGGCAGAATGCATGAGCCGCTGGTTAGTCGAGTCATTAAAGCCTTAAAGACTTTAAGGATAGTGTTAGTGTTGGGGAGGAGAAAGACAGTGACCTGATTTACTACCCCTACCGACGCAGGAGGTTTACCGCCACCAGGTTTTTTACGCCCTGAGAAGCTTCCTTCAAATAAATGACATGTTGCTTACACGAACACATACTTGGCGGAAAGTAGGGCACGGCACGTCTTCAAGCCGATTTGCACGTCCTAGTTTTGAAGATGTTTTTATTTATATACAGGAAGGCAATCCAGGCACTCCAAAAGATATAGCAGTGAGAAAAGAAATACTGAAAGGCCTCTATTGGAGTGGCTAAATCCTTAAGAGCCAACATGATTCAGCCACTGTAGGTCTTCGTTTTTGAAGATCCGATGAGTTAGCCACTATATCCTGTTGTTTTCGATGAATACACGAACTAAGGTTTTAATCCACATTTGATTGCACAGATCAACCTGTCATTGTCCTCACGATCACTGAGGTTAACCTTGCATTTCTTGATTGTCTTTTCTTCAGGATTTTCGTCAACATGGACGACAACATCATCGAACACTACACCAACCAGTCGGCCTTCCTCATCGAGATGTCCGAGGTCGTCGGCGGTCAGTTCCAGGTCACCCTCATCGAAGTATGAGAGCTGGCGTCCCATCAGCCGCCTGCTCCACTGAAGGATGTAACAGATCCCAGCTGCCAGTTTAAACCATCTCTAATAGCACTGCCCAGTCAAAGACAATGTAAGCTGTGGACCAATGATTGAACTGGGCCGAAGAGACCTTGACAGTTTTTTCCAGTTAAAAACGAGGTTGTGAATACCACTCGCGCTATGATTTTGTTATTTGAATCTAATATTTTAACGTAAGAGCAATTAAGCCTGTATATATATTGTACATAGATTTTAATATGACAGTGTTTTATGAACTCGCCATGTGCATGTTGCAATCCATGTTACACAAACTAGCAATGTATTTCAAGTGTGTGTACAGGCAGTATGTTTTAAGCATTTTCAGAGGTTGCTATCCTTGCTGCTTTTAATGTATTCATCATTTCTTCTACAAGAGTCAATGGTGCGTTTCCTCACCCACAACCTGCTCACCGCCGCAAGTATCTTCCTGTAGGTTCCTGTTAGTTTCACGACTAAAATGGCCCAGACGCCGGGTTTAATTCAGAACCTAAAGTCAGACATTTCCACCCGTAAAACCACGCAAGACTTAGTATTGGCCATCATTTAGTCCAAAGTTGTGGACATTTCCTGCCTGTATGGTATAACCACAGTTTTCCTGGAAACAGTTCAAACCCCGCCCCAAAACCCTGACGCCTGCCAGAGGACTTTCAGAGTGTGCATGTGTACGTGTGTGTGTAAAAAGTTTCAGGATTTGTTTTTTTTTTTTCCTTGCGCATCATTTCAAAACAAGCATGTATCCTTGTAATATTTCATTATTATACCACGGCAAATCTGGTTGTATTCGTCACATCTTGCCTCTTTTGTACAAAAATAAAGAAAATGCATAATAAGGTGTTGTGGTTATGTCTCTGTTATTACGCACACAGATCTGATTGAAAGGCACAGCGAGGATCAATTATCACCGGGACAAACAAAAGATAAGGACGAGAGATGCTTCCTGTTTGTGTGTGTGCAGCTACAATTATCTTCTCTTTCACGGCTTTTGACGTGAAGTGCATATTGAAAATGTACAAACAGCTGGTTGCTCTATCGGCTCTCTATAGATCAAACAAAAGCGTGAATCCCATCTGCATCAGAGAGGTTTGGTCTTATGTTCTGTACATGTGTCAGTGTGTATGTGAGGTTAATGAGAGTCAGACATAGATGGAAATACAAACAAAAACAAATCACACTTTGGTTTTCAAGCAGCTCTGAGAGCTCCAAAATAGGCATCACACACATGTTGGCATATTCAGAAAAGCTCTCCCTATTTGGTGACATTGACAGGGGAAAGCTGGGAGGCACTCCTGTCCTAGATATAACGCAGACATCCTTCAGCAAGTCAAAGAGAGAGGCACACATGCACAGAAAGTGAGACAGAGAGGCAGACTGTCGGGGAGGCAGAAAGAAAGGCAAGCAGACAGAAAAAAAAAGAAGGGGGACAGACACAAGGACAAACAGAGACAATTAGGAGGCAGAGACGGATGGGGACGCTGCTGAAGCAAGGATGAATGAGCAGGAAGAGAGCGCAGGAATAATGAAGAGGTGGTTGCACCATCTGCTGCCCGGGAGAGAAACATGTTAGCCTTTCAGACAAGAGCAGGGAGGCAGCCAGCGATCTGCAGTGAGATACCAACAACCCCTCCTGAATGGTAAGTGATTGTGACTCCACAGATTGCGTCTTAGTGTGTGTGTGTGTGTGTGTGTGTGTGTGTGTGTTTGTAGCATGAGAGAAACTGTTAGGGCTATTAATAACCCTACAGTATGTTCATCATTTTCAATTCATCACAAGCCTCTCCAGTGTTGTGCCTCTCTCTGCAGATGTTTCCATAACATCCCTCCTGCCATCTCCGCATCACAACAGATCTCAGCATCTGCTCAAGTCACTGCGTTTAAATGATCATTGAGAAAAAAAACAAAGCTCAGTGATAACAAGTGTTACCGTAACAGAGAAGCTGTCCATGTCCTGACAGCTGGGTCAGGTCCCCGATCCTCATGTGTGTCATCAGCCTTCCTTCCCGTCATAAAGTCAGAACATACCAGCAGCAGAGCAGGAATTAATGCCACGTTTCTAATTGCAATGTTGGCACCACATCAATCTGGATGCAGATGACATTTAATGGCAGGTATGTGTTTATGAAAATTACACTCCACTCACTTCGAGTTATGCAGCATCAACATGTATTCTCGTGACACATTTTCACTTTATTAAATCTTTAGTATTCTATATTCTATTCTTGTATATTCAGGCACAGGGCAGTGAATCTTAATTGTCTTTGATCTTTTCTAAATTAAATTTCCAATTACCCTAAAAGGTGATTGATCAGTCTAAATGTCATCCACCCTCCAGTGACATTTCCAGAGGTGAAATGTCCTGCCATTAATTAGATCAAATTTACAGATATGATTCATGTAGGCTGAGCATCCTCTCCATAAAATGATTTATGATTGTTTACGGTATGTCTTGCAAATGTGTTACACATGTGCTTTTAAAGTATAAAAATAAATGTGAATTCAGCACAGGGTTTGTGCCAGCACTGTTATTTTTGCGACTCTTTTATTAAGGTTTTTTTGGTTGTTGCTAAAAACAAGTGACCTTAGTTGCCATTTAATTTAATTTAATTTAATTTAATTTAATTTAATTTATTTAATTTAATTTAATTTAATTTAACCTAATTTTAGTTCATTTTATTTTATTTTATTTTATTTTATTTTTTCGTACATAGTAGGCACATGCTTTGGTGTAAAATATTCCAGTCATTACAACTCAGCAGTTTATAACCCTACCCATCAGTGGGTAAAAGGTAATGCTCATTACATTACTCAAAGCGTAACCATATTTGATAGGGATAATTATTTTATATAAAGTTATTTAGTTACCTTTTACATTTAAGTTTTAATGTTTAATTCCTTATTTTCTTATTTATTGCAAGTAGGAGGTGCTTGTTTTTGGATTAAATTAAAATCACAGAAAACTCAGAGAGAGTTATTTGTCTCGTATATAGTAATAAAATGAGAGCAGAGCTGTTGTTGAACTGTTTGTCATGGCCATTTGAGTACAAAAAAAGGAAGGTAATTGTTGTTAGTTGTTATGGTGACAACACATGTCAGTGGAGGCATTAAGTGCGTCAAACTCACTAGTCTGATAATGCCGTTTTGGACTATTCTCACACCTGGTTTTCTTATTAAACAGAAAAATACAACCCTGCACCAATCCGAGTTTGCTGGCTCTACATGCTGTTTATCCCCACGGTCTCTCTGTGCCTCTCAGCTGTGTGCTGAGCAGTGACTCTCATTCCTTCTTTGGAGGCAGCTACAGTGCATCATGAAATAATGGCATCAAAATGAACACAGAAAAAACAGTTACAGTGATATCTTTTTTAAAGTAATGGATTGCTTATCTGCAAATGTAACACTACCTCTCCACTGCTTGTTACGTCGTCCGAATGTAAACCTAATGACTTACAGAGAAAGATATTTGCCAAAGTATTATTTAAACTGCCTCTCTATGATTAAATTAATTTTGTTATTACAATCAGATGAGCCAAAGTAATTTGTACTAGGTGACAAATTACTAGGTGTTTTTTTGAAGAATGTCCTTCCTTTGTTTAAGTAACATTGGTTGTACTTAAGCCTTGCCGTTTGCCATTGTTTTGTTATTGTATGTAATGTTTGTTCTCCATACCATGTGATATAGTTGGTTCTCGGTTGGAAAATTCAACTGGAACACTCCTTGAAGTTGGATTTCCTACTCGGGAGGTTGGAGGAACCACACCAACAGACCTCAAAATCCAACATGGCTGCTCTGCACATTAAAGGCAGTGAAAGCTGTAATAATATACTGTTTGTCAACACTTTTGTCTTACTTTGTCTCACTAAAACAGTTGACACAAAAAAACCTGTCCAGCTTCTATCTGTGGACATGTTGCCACAGTGTTTGTAAGCTCAAAATGCAGTAAAATGTTTTGTTATCAACTGGTATTGCTAACAATAGATAACTTGGCTAAAACTGCTATTGCTAACAATGGCTAAATTGGCTAGAACTGGAATTGCTAACAATGGCTAAATTGGCTAGAACTGGTATTGCTAACAATGTCTAAGTTGGCCAGAACTGGAATTGCTAACAATGGCTACGTTGGCTAGAACTGGAATTGCTAACAATGACTAAGTTGGCTAGAACTGGTATTGCTAACAATGTCTAAGTTGGCCAGAACTGGAATTGCTAACAATGGCTATGTTGGCTAGAACTGGAATTGCTAACAATGTCTAAATTGGCTAGAAGTGGTATTGCTAACAATGGCTAAGTTGGCTAGAACTGGAATTGCTAACAATGGCTAAGTTGGCTAGAACTGGTATTGCTAACAGTGTCTAAGTTGGCCAGAACTGGAATTGCTAACAATGGTTATGTTGGCTAGAACTGGAATTGCTAACAATGGCTACGTTGGCTAGAACTGGAATCGCTAACAATGTCTAAATTGGCTAGAACTGGTATTGCTAACAATGTCTAAATAGGCTAGAACTGGTATTGCTAACAATGTCTAAGGTGGCTAGAACTGGTATTGCTAACCTTGTCTAAATGGGCTAGAACTGGAATTGCTAACAATGTCTAAGTTGGCTAGAACTGGAATTGCTAACAATGGCTAAGGTGGCTAGAACTGGTATTGCTAACAATGTCTAAATTGGCTAGAACTGGAATTGCTAACAATGTCTAAATTGGCTAGAACTGGTATTGCTAACAATGTCTAAGGTGGCTAGAACTGGTATTGCTAACCTTGTCTAAATGGGCTAGAACTGGAATTGCTAACAATGTCTAAGGTGGCTAGAACTGGAATTGCTAACAATGTCTAAGGTGGCTAGAAATGGTATTGCTAACATTGTCTAAATGGGCTAGAACTGGAATTGCTAACAATGTCTAAGTTGGCTAGAACGGGTATTGCTAAAAATGTCTAAGTTGCCTAGAACTGGTATTACTAGCAACTAGGGCTGGGCAATATGACGATGTTATATATTATTGTTGAGATATAAGACTACATATCGTCTTAGATTTTGGATATCATTGTATCGTGATATGGCATAAATGGTGCCCCACCCCCCCACCCCCCCACACACACACACACACACAACGCCCTAGCATTAATGAATTGCTTTTGAAGAGGTTTAAAAAATATCGAGATATATATCGAGTATCGAGATATAGCTGAAAAATATAATTTTCAGGACATATTGCCCAGCCCTACTAACATCTTGGTTTTCTGATTTGCTGCACTGGAACGCGATCAACTCAGATGTGACGTCATTCCGAGCTCCGACCTCTGATTTCTGAGATACATTTAACACAGCATTAGCCTGCTATAATTGTTGCAGTAGTAGTTAGTACACATAAAAATGGCCGCCGCTCTGATCATCCATCTAAGATGATTTAATGGGAATGTCCATTCTACGCTCATTTTATTTCTGTGGTACAAATTTCATCATCCCAGTGGGGTTTTGGTTTCTAAAAAAAGTTGGTTAAGAAATTTGCACTATAAAGTGTGCTGACTGTAACATCTGTACTTCCTGCTGAGGAAAATTAAACAAGATTGATTCTCCTCATTAAGGACACCACTGATTGTGGCTGCCTGTGTGTTTGTGTGTGTGTGCATGAGTCACACGCATCTTCAAGTTGTTTTGCCTCCGTCCCAGGGGGCATTGTTTCTTCCTCTCCTCCTCCGGACTGAGACACCGTAGATGGACTCACTCTGCATTCAGACACTGGCCCAACGTAATTACTAACCCGACTGAATTCTTCCAAGGTCATAGCTGGCCATCAACTGTCAGGCTTTGAGAAAACAACAACACACCCTCCTACACACCCACACACACTGAACAGAATTCAGCTATGCCAACATTTGTATACCGAAGGCAATCAGGTCTTGTATATAGATGGGTCTAATAAAGCCACACACACACACACACACACACACACACTGTCACGTTGAGACTGGCCAGGTTATCGTATCCTAGCAACAGAGACAGGCATCGACCGTTCAGTCTTTTCCTGTCCAGCGCCGGAGCATTGAAGCCAGACCTCCTTCTGCTTTCTCCGGCTGCTGGAGCGGCTTGTCGTCTCTGCTCTGCTTCACACCTCTGTTGTTTCTCATATCGCCGTCTCTCTGCTCCATCACTCGGACCTGACGAGCACTGCAACCACAACACTCTCTGACTGAATCTTTCTCTTTCACTCAGACAGACACAATGGAGAGCCTGCAGCTAAAAGGGAGGAGACTTTCAATGGAGAGGTAATGGACGAACTTGTCTTTATTAAGCGATGGAACTTTCATTGTGCATTTGCTAATGGCTGACTTAAACCTATATTGAGGGGAAATTTTAAGTTCTTTGTTTATTTAAAGACACAGATTGGCAGTGTCTAGTGAACACTGAGAAACAACAGTATCTCATTATCGTTGTAATCTTGTCTCATCCTCTCTGAACAGATCCACGCTGCTCTGAAGGGTCCCACAGTAATTACAAGCAGCAGCATCTTTGTTTTGCTCTCAGTGGAAATCACTTTGAGGACAGGTACGGTGCAGCTGGTATGTTTTAGTTTGACTAATTACTTAATCATCTTGAGAGCTTTGGTAAAGAATCAAGGTGGCGCCCCGTATAATGCACACTCCAGCCTCCATGGTGATGGGGATTGTCTTCGCCCCTTTGGGACTGGTGCTCGTCTTCACTGCCGCCATCACCCCTCAGTGGAGAGAAGGACAGGCAAGTCTGGGCATGGCAGTGTCGGGGTCGCTCCTTCGGTCGGGAGTGAAAGGTCAGGGCACAGGGGTCAGGTCTGGGTCGGTGGAGTCGCTGCTCTTACTGCGCTCCGACGGACTTTGGGAGAGCTGCCTCCAGGTGGAGCACTCGGAGCTGAAGCAGTGCTGGCCCGTGGCAGGTCCTTATCAGAGAGACCCGAGGGTTCGCCTGGCACAAGGTTTGATCCTGACCTCGTTGTTCCTGTGCGGCACTGGCATCGTTCTAGCGTGCATCGGGGTGCGGTGTTGGACGGATATACCTCTGAGAGGTGTAGCAGCCACAGGTGGACTCCTGGTGATGATTGGCGGGCTGCTGAGCCTGACTGCCCTCGGGGTGTACACACACAACCTTGCAAGACTGGGGTTGGCAGATCCGAGTCAGGGGATCAATAACCCCAGGTTCCCTCAGCTGACCCTGCGTGCAGCCGGCTCGCTCTACTTTGGGTGGCTGGGATCATGTTTACAGGTGCTGGGAGGAGGTGCTCTGCTGTTGAGCTTCAAACGACCAAGATACCCGACGTGCCCTTCCTGCCCTCATCTGCCTGTCTGCCCTGCATATCCTTCATGCCCAGAGATCACCAACAAGCCAGACACTGATGTGTATGAAGTCAGCTGTTAGAATGTGACACTTAAAATCCTTAAAGGAACAGTTCAACCCAAAATCTTCAATATATTTTCTCTTACCTGTAGTGCCATTTATCAGTCTAGATTGTTTTAGTGTGAGTTGCTAAGTGTTGGAGATATCAGCCGTAGAGATATCTGCCTTCTCTCCAATATAATTAAAATCAATTTCACTTGGTTTGTAGTGCTCAAAGGACCAAAAAAAAAATTAGGGCTGTCAAGATTAACGCGTTATTAACGAGTTTTATGACATGCGATTAATACATGTACGCTCTGTAATTATGACCCTCGGGCCACCCTGTAGTTTGGGAAATCAGGAAGTGATGCAGCAGTAACGTTGTGGATGGCAAGCAGAAACAAACCTCCGTGAGCAGATATGGATAAAGAGGTTTTTTTTAAATGGCAAGTTCAGCTTCAAAGCTTCAAATGGTTCTTTCAGCAAGACCAAAGTTATTTGCATGTACAGTCGATACGAACTAAGTTACTGCAGGAGTACATTGAGGTGCTTAAAGAAAACAGGCAATGTTTAGTTAAGCTCTACAAGTGTTAAGTCGGACACTACATTGTGTTAGTATTACTATGAAATGTTACATTCAGGTCAGTACATCCATCTGTTGTTGCGTGTTGGGCTTGAGTTTGCCATGGTGGCCCGGTCTCACTCCAAAGTCGTCGAAATCCGGCGCTTGAGCAGTGACTTGCAGCATCAGACACGGACTCAAAAACCTGTCCTTTAGCATCCTTTGCATCAGAAACCAACGAAAAAGGCCTCCTTTAACGTCGACGTGACAAGCGGCTGGTTGCCATTAAAGTTTAACAGCGCCCGACAATGTCAAGGGGAAACGCTGCGGGACAAGGATGAAAGTTCAGGCGACAAAAGTCCAAGTGGGGCGGGCGGGACAGGGGGTGGATGGGTCCAACAAACATCGACTTTCACCCGAGAGAGCAGTGTTTTCCTAAACCCATCCACGTGCGTTTGTTGTTGAAGGAAAAAAACATCAATTTGCGGTATTGTACCGATGTAGTGCGGTTATTTCCTGTGAAAAAAGAAGTGTATCTTGAAAGAAGACAATGCATGTAACAGGCAAAACTTGACACGGTGTCCCAGAACGTCAACAACCAATGCACCCAGAATATCTCAAGAGTGCACGTCGTACATGAACGTGGAAAGTCCATGACCAAAACATCAATATGTGATGGGATTAGAGTATTAAAAACTATAAAAAATATCCCTTTAAGGTACATTTAAAACAGATAACAAAATGTGCGATTAATTTGTGATTAATTGTGAGTTAACTGTGGACAATCATGCTATTATTGTTGATTAAATATTTAAATCGATTGCCCTAAAAAAAATACTTTTGAGCACCCGAGCAGCAGAGTGCCATCTAGTTCCATTATATCAGAGAGAAGGCACACATCTCTACGGCCCATATCTCCAACACTTGGCAACGCACAGCAAAACAATCTAGATTTAAAAACAGCACTACAGGTACACTCTAAAAATGATCTATGCGGTTAGTAGATAACACTTAAAATTAAGATGTTTTTTGGCATTTAAAAAATGAGTTTGTTTCATTAATTTCAGACAGTAGATAACTTATTTTAAGAAGTCGGTCAAAATCAAAAACAGTTTTGACATTTTTTGAGTAGGATGTAATTAAAATAAACAAGTTGGAATATCTTAAATAAACTACTTTGGCCAATAAATGTCAACACAACTTTTGGATAAATATTAAGTTGGCCCAACGTAATTAATGTTTTTTCAAGGTCAAAGCAAATCATGTTGGTTGTACATGATTAGATAGAGTTGGAACTACCAATTTTTTTACTTTAGTTTTTTACGTTAAACCAGTCGATCAATTTTAGACTATGTATGATGTATTTTTGATTTTGGGGTGAACCCTCTTTTTAAATACAAAATGAGTACAGAAACAAATAAACAAATCGGGACACGTGTGCACTTCTGAAAGTCACTTCCAGCTCATCAGCTGATAAATCTGCCATCTAATAAAATGAGGGGAACTGCCCATTGGTTCGACAGCCCATTGGTTCGACATCCCATTGTTCCGACCATATTAAACTCATTGTTCTGAAGTCCGTTCCGAAATCATCATGATGCCCTGTGGTTAAGGTCTGGTTAGGTTTAGGCACAAAAACCACTTGGTTAGGGTCAGGAAAAGATCATGGTGTGGGTTAAAATGAAAAAGAAAGTGACAAACACATAAGCCGTGAGCCTGCTCCGCCTCAAGCCGGTCGTGGCGCACCATACGCCCGCCACGAGCCGTTCAGCACCGCGGACAGTCGGACTAATGGGATGTCGAACCAATGGGCTGTCGAACCAATGACATGGACCCAAAATGAGTCAGTTCATAAATGACTGTGACCCGCAGGATGCTACCACTACCTGATGAATGGACTGTAATATCAGGTGTGAACATGATGGATGTAATCACCTCTTGACATAGACAGAAACATAATTTTGGGGTGTAAAACTCAAAGCGATGACTCATAGAGTACAAACATCGTCACAGAAGATCGTCATGGTTGAAAAGAGCTCAAGTTCCCGCTGCCTTTAAATGCAACATGTAGTGAAACATGACTGAAGTATCTCTTTGTGCTGCCTTTGACATTGTAGCCATGCCTTTGTACTGTTAGCAAGAAGCGTGACATTTTTTTGTGTCCGAACAAAACTGTGAAACGTAAAAAAAAATTTGTGATAAATGATGAGTTGCTTAGATAATGTTAGGGCTCAGTACAGTTGAAGGAGCTTGTTTTAGATTACCACTGTACATTTTTAAACCCTGGATTTCATCTGTAAATTGGTGAGAATGCTGTTTTCATTGCAAATATGGTTCTCTGGAGCAGAGACAGCAATCAATTTTGATTTTCAATTTTCAAACAATTTTCTGCTGAAGTACTTGCAGTCTGCTTTCAATATTTTTTTTTTTCCGATTCAGGCACTGCAAGCAATCAAAAAGACCAATTTTGGAAGTCAGCTCACAGTAAACACAATATAAATACTCTGCCAGTTTCTCAGCCTGCCAGGATTAAATCTTTGTATGATATTTCACTGAAGAGCCTTCATCTGATGAATGTGAGTTGAAAACACAAACAGTGAGACAAGTGTTTGAGGAGGAGGATGTACAACAGGGTGTTGTTTGTTCTCTGTAAATTATTCCTTGGTGTTTACAGTGTGTTCATACTCTGTGGTGCATTCTGCATTGAATAAAACGTTTCAACAAGACATCGCTGAGTGCTGCATCTTACGTGCCGTCAAGAGTGAAAGCAGATTAAGGTAAATTTCAATAGGAAAAAAAACCCTGTCTCCACACAACGCTGAGATCATGTCAGCCAATGCACAGTGGTCAAGGTCCCCTTCAGTGTATTAGCAGAAAGAACCTCGTTATGTGAACAGATCACGACCTGATGAGACAATGAAACAACTCACTTCTTTCCATCAGTTGCAAACAGCGTCACCCAGAGAGTGACTAACGGTAAGTGAAATATTCAGCTGCCACTGGGAGTTCAGTGAAGTGAATTTGGAACAAATGTGAGTCACTTATGACACGGCTGAAAAAACAAAGGACAGTTAATGTGAGCAGCGAGTGGAGTTTTATACTGAAATTAATGGAAGTCTGGAAAATGGATTATCTCAAACGATAAATTGGAATATGACGGTTTACTTTGTGCTTAAATAGGTCAAGTTTGAATTTGAGTGTGTTTTTGTATTTGAATAATTTGTGTGTGTATCCCCTCATACCTGCACCAATACACACTGCGCTGTCACACTATATAGTGCATTCAGAATATGCAGCTTGATGCTAAAATCATTGCAATTCATTGTCGTCCTTTATCATTTTGTATTTCCCACACTACCTATTTGTCCTTATCATGAAGAAAAGTGTTGGACAAAAGTCGCCATTCTCTTTCATTATGCTTTCAGTTCCAAATGCCTGTTCAGAAACTGGAAAAAGGGCATTTATGTATTCTGTACCCTCGACATGAATTTGTTCCTTAAGATGCCAATGTTTTTAATCACCCTGGTTACCAAGCGACTTCTTTTAAATGTGAGCTCCTTTTGCTTTACTTCCCGTTCATTGGTCTCTTTTTGTGTATTTTGTGTTTTCTGTCTGTAGCTTTGTGTTTTTATTTATGCTGCTGCCTATCTCGGCCAGGTCCACCGGTGTAGATATGGACAGTGCAGGTCTGTGAGGGGGCCTGTGAGGTGGAGGGGCCCTTGTGAATGATTCAGATTGCCACCTTGGAACCACACCTGTATTTAAAAAAAGAACTTGCATTAAATTTAAACTGGTGCCATTTGCTATAGGCAAATGCAAACTCATCTTTGTTATGATTTTCTTTTCTTTTCTATAACAAATTCTATGCTTATTCTACATAAGCTATAAAAAATATGAATAAACAAAAAAAACAAACAAACATTCTATTAAATTAATAATTTCTTATTTCCTTTGATATTTGTGTCATATACAGGTATGCAATGATTGTTGGGTAGCATGTATGTTGATGTTGCCTTATGTCAAGTCTCTATTTGATCATGTGACATGACGATACAATACAGTAGCTAGTTTAGGCACCAAATCTGTCAAGACATCTACAAGCCCAGTGAGCAGTCATGCTTTTTCCATAGCAAAGTGGCAGTAAGAAAGGAAAAGAGAGAAACAAACAGGAGGAGAAAGAAGCAAAGCTCCCTAACTTAGTGCCTTATAACTAGTAACCAGTGTGCACAAGGGTCCGTCACAATAGCGTGCACTAGGGCCCGTGGTAACTATCTTATGCCACTGGCTAGGCCTCCCCTGAAAACAAGATTCCTAATCTCAGCTGGACTCTCCTTGTTAAATAAAGGTTGGATAAATAAGTACAGATCAATCCACCCTTACTGCTCCATAATGGCAAAGCTAAAACAGCATTTCTTTAAATTTCATTTTTGCAAATTAAAGACACCTGAAATTGAGCCCAGGTGCCTCCTGTTTCTCCTGCTCGTCTTTGAGATCTTTCTACACCTTGAGTGGAGCCCAGCTGTGGTAAATTCAGTTGATTGGACATGATTGGACAGGGCACACACACACACACCTGTCTACACACATGTAAGGCCTCAAAGCTGACAATGCACGTCAGAAGCTGATGGAGCTGCCTTCAAAGCTCAGAGACAGGATTACGCTGAGACCTAAAGACCGGTCACACAAACACACTTTTTGAAGGTCTTGAGCTTGGGATCAACCACATTTTACTCAGCCTTGTTTTGGTTTCAGACAAAGAGGACTGTGGTTTTATTTCAAGACCACAGCTGTGGGGAAATCATTAAATTGCCTGTGCAAAAAAGGAGTGTTGAATAAAGAAGAATATGTTGATTTAAACTCCTCAGTCGTCATCCTGAGCTTTGACCCCAACAGGAACTTCACAACACATCTCAGTGATGATCACGCTCCCTTTTTTATTATGCCTATCAATATTACAGTGAAAAGGTGCAGAGCCACCTCTGACATCGTAGCACTTGAGGAGTCTTCACTTGTCTCGCTGCATTCACGGCAGCCTTGGGCAAAAAGGAACATGGAGCCAGAGCTGTCACACAGCTCCACTGTAGGGTTCATGTGCACAAGTCTATATATGTGTGTCTTTAAGTACAGAGTGTTCTCCACAGGGGGAAGAAAGCGAAAAATACCACAAAAAAAAAGCATCACCTTGACCAACAAGGGGCTGCAGCAGTGTTTCTGAAGCAAAGTCTCTGTGCAAAATATTTCCACTGTATACCTTTTTATTAAGGTAATGTCCATGAACAAATACATACAGTATTTATAGTAAAACTGTATTTACATATCACATTAAAACAGGCATTATTTATATTACAAATCCTCATTGAATTCTAAGAAAGGTTTCTATCATTAGCCTTAGAATCCCATAAATACAAAGTGAACTCACTGACACTTGGCAAATTGTTCTTGTCTCTTTTGTAAACTTGTCATATTTGTGTGTGTGTGAGCAAATCTAGGTCTAAATCTGCACTGATGCATTTCACCGACATACTTGATTAAAGTGCTGATTCAATGGCAATTTTGACTAACCCTAATGTCAGCAGAGGACACGGGGAAATGCACCGCTCTCACACCGTCACACGGCAAATGTGTCACATTTGCCTGATTCTAGTAAACAGGGCAACTTTGCAGTGACGTGACTGCGTCTCAAATGTAGAAGTAGTTCTCTGCAGCCTCTCCGCTCTCCACCATTTCGCTCAGCTGCTCGTTTATCGAATCCTGCAGCGACCCCAGGGAGAGTTCTAACACTGGGCTGGTGCTCGGGGAGCCCTGCGGGATCTCCAGGAGAACATCAGATGGCTCCGCGTCCACTAGCTGCTCCCCGTCGCTCAGGCTCAGTCTGTGTGCGCCTTCCGTCTCTGAGGTGGCTGTTTCCGTAGCGACTGTTTCCAGGGCAACCTCCTCAGTGGGAGTGTCCTGGACTGCTGCGTCGTCCGCTGCTTTGGAAGCCTTGAGTGCGGCCAGTCTCTCGATTTCTTGAACTAGTTCCTCGTTTTGCTCCTTCCACTGACGGTACTTTGAAGTTGTGAGATCAGAGTCCTCTAAGATCTTGTTGATCTGCAGCAGCTCCACCTCTTTGGCCTGTGGGGTGAGATGGGTGTCAGTGACCACGCAGATGTACTTATATATCAAACTTGCTGATTCTGACTGTGGCTACAAGGCAGTTATTTAACATCAGTTCATTCTTATGTCCATGACCTCCAGTCAAAAGCAAAGGGAGTTACAGTGATTTCTAACTGACCAGTGTAACTTTGTCTATTAACAACTTAAAGGGACAGTTCATCCTGAAATCAAAAATACACATATTTCCTCTTACCTGTGGTCCTATTTATCAGACTAGATTGTTTTGGTGTGAGTTGCAGAGTGTTGGAGATACCTGCCGTAGAGATGTCTGCCTTCTCTCTAATATAATGGTACTACACAGCACCTGGTTTGTGGAGCTCAAGCGCCAAAAAAATACATTTGAAATGCTCAACAGCAATGTGTCTTTCCAGAGATCATGACCCAGTTAGTCAAGATAATCAACAGACCTTGTTGTGAGCAGTTTCATGTCGGAACTATTTTTTGTATACCAATCTACACCTACTGACTGTATTATTGCACAGAAGGAAGGGTGCATCTACTGCTGGCTCACCTAGCACCACTGAGCTAGCTAACAGTACAGCTCAGACGAGGACGACAACACATTCTCACTCCGACCTCGTCACATATCGACGTTTGGTCTTGGACTTTCCACGTCCACATGCGACATGCAAGGTACCCTGGGAGTGTTGGTTGTTGATGTTCGGGGACACCTTGTCAAGTTCTGCCTGTTACATGCATTGTCTTTTTTCAAGATACACTTCCGTTTTCACAAGAAGTGTACAGTTTGCATACAGTCTCTTTCAAAATAAATGCACTACATCAGTACAACACTGCAAATTGTCATTTTTTTCCCTTCAGCAACAAACGCATGTGGTTGGGTTTCAGAAAAAAGAACAGGGTTGGGCTTTAGCATCTTACAAGATGCGAACACTGCTCTCCCGGGTGAAGGTCTGTGTTTATTGGACCCATCCACAACTCACTCCTGCCTGCCCCACTTAGACTTTTGCCACTTTAATTTTCATTCTTGTCCCGCCAACTTTCCCCCTGATGCCGCCAAGTGCCGTTACACTATAACAGCAACCGGCTACGAATCATGCTGACGTTAAAGGACAGCTTTTTTCGTTGGTGTCTGACGCTGCAAGTCACTGACCAAGTGCCAAGTTTTGACAACTTCGGAGTGAGACCAGGTTGAGGACGATGCCATTAATGTTTACATCTCATGCTGTCACAAGCCTCTTGTCCATGAGTAGATGCACGCTTCCGTCTGCGCAGTAATGCGGTTGCTAGGTATAGTTGGGTTAAAAAAATAGTTCCTACGTGAAACTGCTCACAACAAGGTCTGTGGATTATCTTGAGTAACTGGGTCATGATTTCTGGTAAGAGAAATTGCTGTTGAGTTTTTCAAATGTATTTCTTGGCGCTTTGAGCACCACAAGCTGAGTGCCATCTAGTTCCATTATATTCAAGAGAAGGCAGACATCTCTGCGGCTGATATCTCCAACACTCAGTAAGTCACACTAAAACAATCTAGACTGATATACAGCACTACAGGTAAGAGGGGAAATTTAGCAGACCTGTTTCAGTGTATCAGTGATTTTGATTCTTCTCACCTTGAGAGTGCTCTGCAGCGCCCGCAGCGTGTGCGCTTTCTCATTGATGACTGGGTTCTTGTTGCGTCGAATGAATGATTTCCTGAAGTGGTCGTGTGTAAATGGCTGCTCCTGGCCCATCAGAGAAACCCCTCCTTCCTTTATGTTGTTTAACATCATGCCCATCTCATCCACTTGTCCTCCTTCTCACAGAGAAGAAGATACACACAGGGAAGAGCGAATAAAGAGACAAAAATCATGGAATTAGACACAAATAGAGAAGCAGGGTTTGGCTGACAACATTATGTGTTGATGGGTTGATGAGACAAAACATCCACAGGGTGAACAGGGAGGAAGAAAACAGCATGTCTTGAAGGAAATTAATTTTTTACTCACAGTATTATTAAAACATCTATCAGAGGGACTTTGAGTAAAGAAATTATTAATGGACAGAATAAGGACGGAGCTGAGGCAGTCACACAGCACATACCTGTTCCTTTGCTGCCCCCTGTCGCAGGACTCGATAATGGCACCTTCGTCTTCGCCTTGGGGCGAGGCAGAGTGTGGGACTGCACTTTCTGAGCCACAGAATGAGACACAATAATCAGAACCATACTCCAAATGATGTGTGGTTATTGTTTATGCATGTGTAAAACTCTAAAGGCTGCACCGACCTTGTTTCTCCTGCGGGGCGAAGGTGATCCCTCGCTCTCTGATTCGGTCTCACTGTAACACTCTGTCAGTGAACACAGGTGTTAAATTAATATCAATATTACACATCATATCACAGCAGGCTCACAATTATTCACACATACAACTTTTCTGATCATTTTCAACTGGCTTGCAGGTCTGAAATCACATAAAAAAACTGCAGGTAACCATGGCAACAGCAATTATGTTTGTCCTATTTTGCCAGAAAACTCTGCCTGGTGAAACTGTCATATCCATAAATTAAAAGGACTGCAATGCTGACAAAAACACAGACATTTATTGATTTTTTTGTCCTATAAATAACCATGATATGACTGAGGTGTCCTGATGTTGGACATAATGGACTTAAAGGAGGAAACATCCCAATCTAGCCCATTATTTAGGTACAACAGGACACCTTATCATGCATTCTTAGTTGGTCAAGTTAAGTCAATTTTAATTTCAAGTCATGTAGAAATAACAATATGTGCACTAAAGGTATTGCAAGACATCTTGGTGGAGTGAAACCACTACATGCATATTTAAGTGCATGACTTTTGATGATTAGAAGTACAAATATAAGCAAAGGTTATAATAATTTACATAGATACCTCTTGAGATTCAAAATCTCTTTTTCAAGAGCGTCCAAAATACAGAATAAAAATACAGAATAAAAATGTAAAGCTCTGAAACAAGCAATATAAAACACAAATTAAGATTACTACAAAGGAAAGCCAAAAAGTATGTTAATATACACTAGAAATGAACTAAAAAAATGCAAAAAAGGGCAACTATGATAACAAAGACCAGCTATGACACACCGTGACATTGGTATATAGAAGTACGTGTACAAAAATCCTGCAACAGTGCTTTGAAATTGCCCAGAGGAACCAAAGAATGCAGCTTTAAGTCCTTCTGCAGAAGATTCCACATATGAGAAGCTGTGTACATGAATGCTTGCTTGCCAAACTTTGTACGCACCCTTGGTACAGACAATAAATACATAGCCATTATATAAAGAGAATGTTTCCTCACCTTCTTCACTGTCTAAGTCTGTGCTGAACTTCTTGTGCTTCTGTATGGCTGTAATCAGACTGTTAATCCACCTGTAGAAAAAACAAACAAGCTACATCAACACAGATAAAGCAAATACAATTTCTCTTTCAGTAATCTTTAAGTTACACAGCTTTAAATTTCAACAAAAGTGATCATTCCTTCATACAGAACAAAAACAGGATCCTCTAAAGCCACCTGTAGGGGGCAGTGCAGACCAGCATCTGTTACAGGATGATATGACATCTCTGTTGAGCTCAGCGGCAGCAAAAAATGAATGAATGAAGACATCATGTCTTGTAGCCGAAGCTCCTAGTCCACATTTAGAGAGATGCATTTTAAAGCGGATCATTTATGTAAGAAATGTGGTGCTGGAGGCTAATCTGCATTATTAAACCACCTCAGCTCATCTGTTTAGGCTCTGGAGAAGAGAAAGAAAAGAGGAAAGGCTCCTCAGGTTGTCATCCATCCAACTTACTTGCCCATGTCACTGACATTGTCGGCAGCGAAGAAGAGGTTCTGAAATCGCTGGTGGCACATTTTAAACACGCTTGTAGGGAGGAAGAACAGAGAGAGAAGAAACATGAGTCTAACTGCAGAGAGATTGAAACACATAAGTCATCAATGTGCACACATAGACATGATTCTCATTCTCCAGCTCTTTTGTCATTCATAAATTCAGATTCAGATACAACGGGTGCTTTTTATTTTAAAGGGAAACTTCTGTATTTTTTAACCTGGACCCTATTTCTCATGTTTAGGTATCTATGTGACAACTGAAGCTCAAGACAATACTCTTCATGCTCAGGATGTAAGTTTCTTTCTCACCCTGCAATTCACTCCTTGCACGTATGCTCACTCACTATATCTAGGTGTCATTGTCTCGGTCTGTCAAGTGAGTCATCATTTGATTCACAATCAGCCAATAGCACAGCGACACACCTTCTCTGTCAATGGTCATCTCACTGCTCCTTATTTTAATATGATTCTTTCTCTGACATCGTTCTTTCTTGCTGCTGTCGTTCGCACCCTCCACCTCCCCATCGCCACTCAGGCCTTGTTTACACGGATACCGATACAAATAAGAACAGATTTTTATTCATCCCGTATAAAAAAAAATTCCGGGTTTACAGGATCAGTTGTGAAAACGATATGCCTGTTTACACAAAAACGCAAAAACTTTTTGCTGCAGTTAGCATGCCAGGCCAGTAGGTGGCGATACGCGAAATACCAAACACCATAGAAGAACGTTCTGCGCATGCACAGTGATTTGTTTTCCTCTTGGCGCTAGTGATAAAAACAATGATAAACTACATTTTAACCTTGTGTAGCATAGTTAGCCGCTATTCACTTACTAATATTGGGCACAGCAGACATCTTTGATGTAGCGGTGATGTTGATGCAGCAGTGCTAAGTATATTTGTAAGCTCATAAGTACTCCCAAAAGTGCTAACAAAACGTCAACAACCCGGCATATATCCACCATTGTTGTCGTGGCTCCCGGGCGCCTAATGGGCATGCGTGAACTGGGTTGCAACGTCATCGTTTTCCAAAATCTCCATCTATCCTGTTTACACGTCTCCATAGACACAGATATTGTTAAAAACTTTCACTTTGGAAGCCGTTTTTGAAAATCTCCGTTTTTGTCGAGAAAAACGCCGGTTACGTGTAAATGATAGGTGCAAACGCAAAGATAAATACCCGTTTTCAGAAATATACAGAGCCGTATAAACAGGCCCTCAGTCTTTACAGATTCATCAGCCTCATAAGCCTCAGCAGCCTCAGAGTCAGCAGCCACCACAACCATCGGTGTCTGGACTTCATGGGGGGGGATTTATCCTGCTGCCGCTCAGATGTCCCTCGATCACGAAGTATCTCCTTCTGGTGTCCGAGCACCAAAGACTTCTGTTAATATCATCTTAACTTCATTCTTCTGTCTCTCCTGATTGAAATAAGTATGTGGCAAAATTATGGAAAGGACCCTGGAGAGAAATGAAAGGTTTCTTAACCTTTGACTGGTCTGTTTGTTATAGTTACCAAGTCTCACTCAAGGAGAAATCTTGTTCTGAAATCTTGCGAGAGGTGACTTATTGTAGGAAAAACAACGGTGGAAGTATAGAGAAGTCACTCTTTGGAGAGCAGAAAACACAGCTGACCTGCTCAGTGAAAGGTAAGGGAAAACGTTTCATTTCTCCAGAGGGGCTTTTCTGTAATGTTGTCAGACACTCCTCATAACAATCTGTCTGTCAGCGCCAAAAACAAGCACTTTTAATAGAACATAAATTGACAGTTCACAATTGCCCGTAGGGATCACATTACAGTCTGTTTCCATGCTGCAGCTGCCTCTGTCAATACTGAAAAAGTAATTTAAAAATTGCCGTCTCCACAAGTCACTTAGATACAGAAAATGGGGAACTATAAAAATTCAAAAGTTTCCCTTTAGGAGTTATTTTAAAAATAGAGAAAAATGGTTTTGTTTTGCAGATTCCTGCATCATGTATATCACGTAAGCCATGTTGCATAAAGTCAAAACAGAGCATCCACTGTGCGCAGGGACAGTAAAGGTTCTGTTTCACACTACCCAGTGGCGTCAAAAAGATTAAAATTCTTTATGAGTGCAGCACCCTGTCTTTGATAATACCAAGACACTAAAAAAACCCTCACATATTCCTGGATAAAGAGCATTTTAATGTGACCCATCACTGAGTTCATACTTACTATTTTCTCTTGTGCTCTCCGGCACTCTCGATGTTGTAGCTGGATATATTCACAAAACCTTCTGCCTTCTCATCCTGCAGAAAAAAAACACATACACACACATGATCAATTTTATTTTCAGGTAAAGAAAACATGGTACCACTTCAGAGATGAACTTTTCTCCTAGTTTTATTCCCACCTGTTGGCTTGTGTACCAGTATAGGGAAGGCCCCTTGAGGATGAACCAGAAGCGCTGCCACTTCTGGGTGAGGAAGACGCTGCTGTCCTTTCTCTTCTTCCACAGCCAGCCATCACAGTCAGGTCGACCCAACTCGCGGCAGGACACGCGGCGCCGACTCATAGCCGTCGTCGATCCTGGAGGGACCAAAGGAGGGAAGAAGACGAGCAGAAAGCCATCAACAAGACATCAATGAACACATTTTTTAAAGAATAAACACTTGAACTTTTACATATTATTCTAGTTTCTTCCTAGCATGGTACCACATTTGGGAAATTAACCCTTGGGAAACATCTTCTAGAAACATGTTTATTCCCTATACTGCTTTTAACTGGGACTTAAATTGCTCTTGTTCTAATCTTGAATTTCAACGAACAAACTCTTACCTTTTGTAGAGGTTTTCTTTGTGTCCTTATTGCTCTGAAAAGACAAACCCATAGAATTTATTCTGTGTTTCATTCAAATTTAAACATTACCTATATGTTTTTAAATGTCCGGTAGTAAAAGTTTGCCTCTCTCACCATGTGTCCCACCATCTCAGGGCAGGAGCTGACGCTGGCTCTTTGCTGGTCAATCCCCTGAGGTGAGGGACTTCTGAAAGTCCCAAATCCCAGGGATGGAGACGGACTTCTGGGTGAGGGAGACCGGTCTTTTCTTAGTCCTGGGGACAGTCTTGAAGGGTCCAAACTCTCAAACTCCCCTGAGAAACACACACGGATGTATGAGCTATTTAACCTGACTTTATAATATCAAACTGAATTTGTGTCAGCCGTCGGTGATCTACATTAAATATTCTCACTCTATCAAGATGACAAATCTCCTCATTGTGCACAGTACCTTTAACCCATTCAGAACCCAATTATGTTCCAAACAAACACACACATGAAATATTGTAATAGTCTAAATTGGTGGCCAGAAGGAGGCTTAGCCATGTACTGTCATGAATTCAACGTAACACCAGGTGAGTAACTGATGTACAAATGTGTACAGTGGTTATTATTCTTTCATGTCTCTTTAATAAAGAGCTGCTGTCTTTGCAAAACCATCTTGGCTTTATGTCCCATCCAATATCCTGCCTCCAACAGTGGAAACAAGATGCTCTCTAGCAGAAGCCCCGAGCTCCCTCTGTGTTTCTCACCTGAGACTGACAGCCGTGACAGCCCCCCCTGTTGGCTTTGATATGAAGTGAGAGTCAGACTCCCCTCCCGCTCCCTGTCAGAGGCCAACTCTGACTCCTCCTGTCCCATAGGCTGCTGCTGTACCTCTGGCCCGTGAACAGCTTTCCTGCAGTGGAAAAACACACAGACCAATTAACATCTCACTGATGGTGCATTCAGGTGCGTCTGAGAGGCTACCATGCCTGATATTAAAGATACTAATATGAGGTGAAACATAATGAACAACCTGTGTTGTCTTTTAAAAACATAAATATAACTCCTGACTGTTCGCCAGTGAAGTTTCTACTTGTTTTTCTTTACACTGGAGTTTTAGTTTATCAGGATGTGACAGGATTATTTACAACCTTAATGCACCATCCACGCCTACTCCCTCCATTTGTCTGAGTACGCCTGCTCTCCATCAGCTCTCACTGTCTCCTTTGGCCTCTCCATCATTCTTTTTCCTCCCTTCTCCCATTTTTTTCTTATTCTCTCCCCCTTGTTCGTGTCTTTCTTCATCTCTCCATACCCCCCTCATCTATTCATCTTTTGGCTCATCTCTTCATATGCTCTCACTTCCAGTCAGCCGTGGGTTGTGGGTGTGCACGGTGGAATTTATGGCATTTGCAGTGTGACCTCATCGCAAACCTACCGGGTCCTGGCAGATTAATGAGTTCAAAAGGGTTTGTGGGAGGTTGTGCTCTGCTGAGTAAATCACTGGTAGTTTAGCAAACCAAACTTACGTCGATGTAGAGTTATGACTCTTCTTAACAGACTTGCTTTTTATCGGTTATGTGAGAAATTCAAGCACTTCAAGAGAAATCAAGACGCAGGTACGCCAGGATGATTTGCCTCTACGAAATTGTTTCATTCACTTTTATTTAGCATATTCTGCTTATGTATGGTGTTTCTTATAATTCTGTTAACATTTGATGTTTCTCATATGTGCCTCTTGTTGGGTCTCCCGGATGGTCATATTACAAATATCAAACATAAGAGACTCTTCGATCTTCTGACTTTTGCTGCCAGGAAATTATTCTGCTCTTTTGGACCAAGGCTGCTGCTCCAACAAAAAAGTTGTGGCACAATCTTATATTGCAATGTGTTCCCAATGAATATACGTCCTGTATGCTTTAGTCCTCGGCAGAGTCTTTTTATAATGTCTGGGACCCTCACTTGAAGTACATTGGACCTACATCGACCTGGATGTAATGCCCACTATCTTTTATTTAACTTCTCATTTTATTTGTTATGTCATGTCCGAGCTGCTTTGTTCTGCGGTGTTTATAAAAAATGTAATCACTATATTCTTGAATTTTTTTTTTTTAAATCAACGTTTCTCATTAAAAAGTTTTGCATGTGTTCTTGTTTACATCGATTATTTGCTCACATTATTCGTCTTTCGTGCATTTTGTTGGTGTGTTGCTACATTTCTTTGCACATTACCGCCACCTGTTGACAGCGGTGGGTAGAGTAAATAAAAACAGTACTCAAGTAAAGGTATTATTATTTTATAATTACACTGGGTAAAAGTAAAAGCAGTCATACAAATAAATACTTGAGTATAAAAAAGACTAAAAAAGTATCATAAAAATACTCAAGTAGTGACTAACTTCATTAGAGCCCATTGATTAAATCAGCGTCTTACATTTGGACAGGTTCTCAATAGGTAATGCAAATGTGAGGTGCACTTTACATCTACAGAACTTGCTGTTAAAGTTGTAGTTGGTAACTTTTATCAAAAAATAACTTCTGCCATAGTGGCTAAAACTGTTACTTTATCCACACAGCACTTAATGAGGCAGATAAAATGTAAAAGCTGGTCTGGCCGGTGGGCGGTGTGTGGTGCTGGCACTTTGGTTAACTGTGTCCAACAATGCGGCCAGGTCACAAACTTTCTCATTTTACAGCTTATTAGTAAACTAATACATGTTTGTGACAACTTCTGGTGCAAAAAAACAGGCAATGCAGTGACAGAATCTTGATTCATGACAACAAGAAAAAAAATTGTGTCACTAGCAGAGCGGAGAGATGCTTCTGGGACACGGTGCAGTGCATCTGGTTGAGTCACAACAAGCATTGTCTCGAGTGGCCGTGATCAGCAGGGGGTTAGTGTGTGGACAGGCTATCTTAATGCTTGTTTTTGGACCATTGCTGTGGTGTAAAAGTACATATATTTTGTTGCAAATTTTCTCAAACAGGAGTAAAAAGTATTGCGAAAAACACTCCTATGGGCAAGTGGGTAACCCTGTTGTAACGGAAATCCTTGCTGCGCTGGGCTGACATCCCAAACCTGACCAAGCCAAGCCAAGCCAAGCCAAGCCAAGCCAGCACATGACTGTCGAAAAGTCCCATTAGAAGTACAATTGTAAAAAAAAAAAAAAATCAATTAATTGTGTTCATATGACCGGGTAAATATAACGTGTTACTACCCACCACTGCATGTTGATCAGTGTATAGAGTGAAACAGCTGGTAGGAATGTGTCTCATGTCACCTGTATGCATGTGCACTGAATATAAACAAAAAGGAGGACCCACTCACCAAGACATTGCTCCTATAATGCAACCAGCAAACATAATTTCCCCACGGTAACTTTAATGTACAAACATTTTGTGTTTCTTTTATCTTGGTCATATAAATCATTTAGCCTTATGCAATGGCTGTCTTTTGATGATTTATGCCCTCACTCAAAGGACAAGTAAAAGAGGATTCTTGAAACGTGAAGGGAAGGTTCAGGTTGGTTAAAATCATATTAATATCCAGTTTTGCCCCCAGTGACCAAACACACTCAGAATATTAATATAAATTGAAAAGCTAATGTATGCTCTCACCTAAAAGACAGGGATCTGACAGAAGCTGCTACCCTCTCAAATATGGAGTGCCTCGGATTGTCCTCGTCCTCCTCTGAACTCTCTTCCTTCTCCTCTTCCTCCTTCTGAAAAGAAACCGGGAGAATACAAGCATGTGAATGTGCACACTCAACTGTGAGTATGTATTTAGGGATAAGCGGAGGGGTAAAGAGGCGAGTGTCATGTGGATCGTAATGGCAGCTTTCTCCTCAGGTCTCCATCTGCTCACTCTGCTTTAAGAGATGAGACAACAACACAGACACTGACGCACACACACACACACACACACAGTCTGTGAAAGTCTCGGGCAGCGAGTGAGGGCAACAGGAGCTGAAACACACAGCTGATTCACATCTCCTTATGTGTGTTTTCTCACCCTACGGCGGCAGCAAGATCTGAGATAACATGGTAATAGTCACAAGGCGATGTGTGAAATGCAGTGTGTGTGTGTGTGTGTGTGTGCTCTTGTCTGAGGTTCAGTATGTAATCCAGTGTGTACAACAGTCGCCATAGAGACTACTGAGAGTAAGTTTTCATGGAAACAGATCCCGAGAGATATCAAACGGAAATGGAGGTGAGGATTCTCATGACAGGGATGCTTCAGGTTCCCCTGGTATAAACCGTGTAACCAATCCAGCTTTTAGAAAGATGATTTGATGTGTCACTCTTGGGTGTAATTATCCTAAACTGAAACTAAGTGGTAGGAAATGAAAATTGTACGCGTGCAACAACAACGCTGTTGGCTTGGGGTTTATTCTAATGGCTTCACAAACGATTACACAATTTCCAAATGAAGTTTTCGAGCCCACAAGCTTCTGGAGGCAAAGTATGAGTAACAAGAAGAATGACATTCCTGAGAAATGTTGAAGTGCCTGTGTGGGCTCATCATGAGTAATTGTGCATACTGGTATACAGTGATGATATGCACAGTTTTGCCTAATGTTCTGTCAGAATGTGGCTGGTGGTGAAGATGCTGCGTTTGACAGCAAATGATGTATTGATGGATGCTGTTCATTAAATACCAAGATACTCTAAAAGTGCTGGATGGAGCTGACACATGGTGAGAATTCTGCTTTTCTTCTTTTTCAGAGTTTTGCTAATTTCGTGAAGGATGAACCTTCTTGTGAACAAGGCAATCAGAACATGAGATTTTGATATTCCTTGTGTGTGGATTTTTCTTTTGGGGCCAGGAATATCTACAGCAGGGTTGTCCCTTGTCACTGATTCTGTCTGTGATAATCATGGACAGGACCTCAAGGCACAGCCAGGGCTAGGAAGGAGTACAGTTTAGGATCCTCAGAATTGCGTCTCTACTTTTCGCAGATGATGTGGTTCTGTTGGCTTCATCACACCATGACCTCCAGCATACACTGGGGCGGTTTGTAGCCGAGTGTGAAGCAGTCAGGATGAGACAATTTGAGGCCGTGGTTCTCTACCGGAAACCTGTGGATTGCACTCTCTGGGTTCGGAGAGAGTTACTGCCTCAAGTGAAGGAGTTCAAGTACAAGGGTCTTGTTCATGAGTGAGGGTAGAATGGAGCATGAGATGGATCAGTGGTTTGACCGTCATGGTGAAGAGGGAGCTGAGCCAGAAGGCAAAGCTTTCAATTTACTGGTCCATCTACGTCCCAACCCTCACCTATGGTCAAGAGCTCTGGGTAGTGACTGAAAGAATGAGATCATGGATACAAGCAGCTGAAAATGACTTTTCTCCATTAGGTGGCTGGGCTCAGCCTTAGAGATAGGGTAAGGATCACAGACATCCGGAGGGAGCTCTGAGTAGAGCCTCTGCTCCTTCATGTCCAAAAGGGGTCAGTTGAGGTGGTTCAGGCATCTGATCAGGATGCCTCCTGTGCGACTCCTGTTAGAGGTGTTCTTGGCATGTAGGGATTACATATCTCATCTGGCCTGGGAACACCTCGGGGTCCCCCCAGGAGGAGCTGGAAAGCGTTGATGGGAAGAGGGACATCTGGGGTGCTTTGCTTGGCCTGATGCCCCACGACTCGACCCCGGATAAGCGGATGAAAATGTATATGTGTATGTTTTTAAAGGGGACCTATTATGCTAATTTCCAGGTTCATACTTGTATTTTGTGTTTCTATTAGACCATGTTTCCAAGCTTTAATATAAAAAAAAAAAAACGACTTTATTTCCCTCATACTGTCTGTGCTGGAACACGTGTATTCACCCTCTGACGAGACGCTCTGCTTTTCTGTCTCTTTAAGTCCCCCTCCCGGAAAAAGCCTCGTCTGTTCTGATTGGTCTGCATTTCCTCGTCTTCCGCATCAGTGCTGTCTGCATCTGTGCACCATTATTGCAGCTGAGGAATGCACATGTTCCAGCAGGAATATGATCCAAAATCAAGAGACTACGTGTTTCCCTGACATTAGCATGTAGCTACATGTAGCATATGGAATGTAGATACTTGCAGTAGTGTGCCTGGAGCAGACGACTATATAAAGAAATCTGTCAAACACTGAAATCAGCTTGTTTTGAAAGTAGAAAAAACCTACTTTTACATAAGTTACCTCATAATTTAAACTTTGGCCACATTTAATATGGACATCCAACACTGTAACATTATATATATGACAGAAAATAAGGAAAAGCATAATAGGTCCCCTTTAAGACACCTCATCATAGACCAAAGTGTTGATCGAGGGGATATTAATGAGCATCATTATGATCATCAACCTCTAGGAACCATTAATACATCCATACCAACTTCCCTTGCTAGTAGCAGAACTGAACAAAGTTGTCTTTAGAAATCAGAAAAGCACATACAGTACATTTAAAACTTTCCTACTTTAAGAAGTAGACAGAGTAATGAGTTGAGTCAAGGAGGACTTTGATAATCCCTGACCTGTGTGGAGGAGAGCTCGTACGGGTTTCTGCGTCGCAACGACCCCGGAATCTTCTTCAGGACCAGAGTCACTCCGTTGGGATTCTCCTTCAGCTTCTTCACAAGGTTAGCTCTGCTCCAGCCCACCTGACGCAGCAAAGCACATAATTATTCCACCTTGAAGGTTATTGTTTCAGACGTGGAGACACTTTGCAGGAACGGTAAATGCACAGAGGTTTGTCTCAGATCTAAGAGGACTGCACATACACAGTGCAATGGAGCAGTGCAACATACCGTACATGCAGGCTTGTGTACACATGCTGTAACACTCACCACTATCTGGTCGTTCACTTGAATCACTTCATCACCAGCCAAAATCTTCAGATAGGCATCAGTTGAAGGCTGCGAAAGGAGACACAAATAACAACTCATTCTAAATAAACCCAGCTAAATATAGTTCAGTGTAACTTTTGGTAATTTGTGTTCAATTCTTAGGGAACAAATGATGTTCTTATTTCTGTCTGCTGGTTTCAACTACTGTATATTTTTACCTATTTTGTGGATGTAGGAGAGTTTTTTTCAGGTATGAGGGCTTGTTTATGAACTCCTGTTACACACAGTAAGAGTGCAGTTTTGATATATTATTTTTTTGTTGTTTATTGTGACTACTGTCTATAGACTAAAGATATAGAGCATTTCCAACTAGAATTCCCGCCTCGCGGTTGTATGCCTCCGAAAACCAGTCAAGTTGCAGTTACAGTTTACATCCCTGTTTGTCCAGACTCATGTAGCCATGACAATGACATTCACAATGTTTCAAATATGGATGATAAAAACATAAAAACACTAAATATTCTAAAACAAGGATGATTCACACACATCCATCTTCAATGCGGCAGCACAGAAGATCTAATAATATTAATAATAATAACACATTGGATTTATACAGCACTTTTCTGGACACTCAAAGACGCTTTACAGAGAACAATGAAATAATCCATAAGAAGAGAAATAATGCCGAGAGGGAGAAGAACACAGTTTTTAGAGGTTGTCAGCAGTTTCTTTGAGGTGTGTTTTGAGGGGTTTCTTGAAGGTGAAGAGTGAAGGGGAGTCTCTGATGTGTTTAGGGAGTGAGTTCCAGAGGGTGGGAGCAGCAATGAAGAAGATTTAAGATTTCAAGATTAACTTTATCGTCCCACAGAGTAGGAAATTTGTCTTGGGCCCTACACCAATGCTGCAGCCATTGTTGAGAAAGTCCTGTCCCCCCAGGTGTGGTGGTTAGTCCTGGTGGTGGGGAGGTGATAAGGAGTTTGAAGTGGATACACTGGGGGATGGGGAGCCAGTAGAGGTTATGAAGGACGGGGGTGATGTGGTCACGGGTGTGAAAGTATGTGAGAAGACCAGCAGCTAAATTCTGGATATATTACAGTTTCCTAAGAGTTTTGGATGATGAACCGTAGAGGAGACTGTAGCAATAGTCCAATCTGGAAGTAATGAATGCATGAATGAGAGTCTCTGCAGCTGAAAATGAGAGGGATGGACGGAGACGGGCATCGTTTCCGAGATGGAAGAAGGCTGTTTTGGTGATGTGTTTGATGTCGGTCAAATAAGAGGGTGTGATCGAATCTGACACCAAGGTTACTGACATGGGGGGAGGTAAGCACAGTGGAGTCGTCAATGGAGAGGCAGAAGTTATGGGTGGATTTGAGAACAGATTTGGGGCCGATGATAATGACTTCTGATTTGTCACAGTTATGGCTTAAAACATGTTTTGTGAGGTCACAGTGACCTTTGACCACCAAAATCCGATCTGTCCATGTGGACGTTCGTGCTAAATTTGAAGAAATTCCTTTAAAGCATTCCTGAGATATCGCATTCACAAGAATTGGACATACATACTTATACCGACAACCTGATAACACAGTGCATTCAGCAATGGCTGTTTGCTGAGCGGAAGCATAAAAATGACAAGTAACTTTAACAGTTATTCCTATGATTTGGCAGTTAATCATAATTTGCAAACCTTAAGAAGCTAGACATAATTTAAGACCCTAAAATAAAGTCCTCAATTACTTCATATCTATGATATGTAACTTCATATCAACATTAATATATAAAGCGATAAAGTAAATGTTCTGGAAATAGAGTGAAAACTGTTAGTGGATAGAATAAGTGGAAATAACAGACAGAAATGTCTGTTGTTGGTTGATCTAATTAAAGTATTAAAAGGAATAGCTACTGTGGTATAGCAAAATCTAACAGTAGTAAAACTCACATTGACTTGTTTCTTCAAATCACCCACCCCTGCTCTATTACTCTATTGTTAAGCAGCTGCACAAGAGACTAAGCATTGAGGGCTCTCCAATCCATCCTGCCCATTCTGGTGTAACCCCATTCTTTCGGCCGGAGGAAACACTTTAAGTAATAAATCATGGCAGAGACTTGGCATTACTACAGTTGGACAGATATTTAGACCTCTTGGACTCTTGCTTCTGAACATATACTTAATTATCTTATATTTTATATAGGAAATGTGAAGAGGGAGCGATTCCTGCCTCAAGTCCAGAGTGGGATCGGTTTCTAAAGAAGGCAATCCTGACAAGAAGTCTAGTCTCTGATATCTATAACTTAATGTCTATACCTGTCCCTAATGCATATTTTTCTGTCCAGCTGGCTTGGGAGCACGACCCAAATACATCTCTGACTGCTTCCCAGTGGGACATAATTTGAAGGTTGGCTTTGAGATCCTCTAAATGTGTGAGATTAGATTATCCAGGATGGATGACAAATAGCAAGATTTATGGTGGCATAATTGTGGCAACCAAGGTTCTTTATTCCACTTGCTCCGGGACTGTCCAGCTGTTAAAACACCCTGGTTAGAAGTGATACCCAGTGCGCCCCAAAGTATGCTTGCTGGGCCTGAAGTTGGACAATAATGTTGGAGTAACTGTTGAGCGCCTATGGTTGCTTATCTACTAAAAGACTAACTCTTCTAAACTGGAAGGAGTGTAAAGCAGCCTGCCTCACAAGGGACTCCTGGCTGAAGGAATATCTGGACTTAGTAAACATGGAACGGGCAGCCTGCCTGTTAGAAGACTTCGAGGGCCTGGAAGACCACTGGGACACAGTCTGTTTAACTAGCTGCCAGTTTAAAAGGCTTGTATACAATGGCGGTATGAGATCCAATGTGAGTTACATATGCTACATGAATGTTACCCTTGCCTTTCTGATCTGATTTTATTACAGTACCCAGGTTGATTTAAAATTATAAAGGTACTATCTCTGTGTGAGGCACAAAGATGCACACAGGCTGTGTTGTGTGTGTTCGTGGCCAGTGTCCACGTCTCTAACTGCAGTAGCAGGGGAGTCAAGGGTACTTTGCTGTTGACATCATGGAAAAATAACATCTCCATCTTTCTGTCCCACAGGAGAGCTGCCCTCACACTCATTTTACAAGCCCTCCTTCTTCTGGCTGACAAACACTCACTCCGTCTTTCCATCGCTGCAGAGTTTATCTTACCAGCCCCCTTTTATCCAACTGATCTTTGGCTTTCTCTCAGAATCATGTATCTCTGCTCCTTCTATGGGATGATTTTCCCGGAGAAGCTTTTATACAGATTTCCTCGTGGTTTTATCCAGTTTAACATCAGCTAATGTAAAGTGACTATCAAATTACTCAGCAAAAAGTAGCCCGATAAAGCTGTAACCTTATTCAAACTAAAATGGACTTGCAACTAATACACACACATGGATATTATAAGCTGTGATGTGTCATGTTCTGCGAGATGTTTCTTTGTTTACAGGCAGTTTGCAGACAGCAACATTTGGTCCAATCAGCCCGAAGTAGATATTTATAAATGCAAAGCGTTTGCAGCAGAAGGGCTCAGATTGGTTTCAATTTCAAAGCAGTGAGGCAAAGAAAGATAAGCCAACAGCTAAAAATAATGTGTCACACAAAAGTACTTCCATGGGGATTTCTGCCGAGTCCGGAGCTAGTGCTTTCATGATAAATGAATGCAAATGAAAATGTTGTGTTTCCAGAATTCACTGTGTACTGATTCTGCAAACAACCACAAGAAAGTTAGTGTTTTTGGAAAAGAGACAAGAAAAAGCAAACTGCTCCGTCTTCTTTAGTTTTGCTCCACACAACTGAAAATATACCTCCCATTCCTTCCTCATGGGACACCCAGACAGACAAGCAATAGCAGATCGAAACCTTTTTTTATCAGAGAAGTGGAAACAAGGGTGTTAACTAAGTGTTATCTCCTGCAGAAATATGTGACAGACCTGAGTCACAGCTTGCAACCTGTTAAACTCCAACATCCCTGCACACTTTTTAACAGAACCGGTTCAGGAGTGAAACATCGTGAGACTCTTTTAGATGTGAGCTCTTTTCTCAAAGAGACAAACTGTAGTTGAAGTTAACCTTTTGGTCTGGAGTTCAAGAGGAGCAGAGGTGTAAGTCACGCTGCTCTTTAGAGGATTGGCTAAGAGCACTGAGATGGTTATTAACCCTGCGTGGGTTTGTGGGCTGAGTCAACAGTGAAAGTAAAGGAAAGAGTCTGACCTCAGCGACAGTTCCGGTCACGTAGTGGTTAATGGAGCCGGTGGAGGTTATCTCGATCCCCTAAGAGAAACAGAAAGACACATATCAGACAGATAAACCAGCATATTTTAGCAACATTGCAATACAGATTATCAATGTTGCACATCACTGAGTCAAAATGAGTCACCACAATGGACACATAAACACTGCTCTATATTGATACTGTCATCACTGATGGAGTCTGTGGAGATATTGATGTCTGTCTCCAGATGTATTGATGGCTCAGCGTGTAATTACCCCTCAGCCGGCCCTGACTGATTATTTTTGAGTCATAATGGGCGTGGAGGGAACCAACAAATCACACCCCAAAACGCCCACATTAGGATCAATACGTATCACAAGGCAGCAGAAACATGAATGGATTTTAACTTTGAACTGAAAAGAGAGAAGCCTAAGAAAACATTTCTTCCCACCACTACTGATTATAATTATTAATCTGTCAGCCTCTTAGCTGAGAATATCCAGGGATTTTACTGGCATTAGTTTGATGCATTACTGTAACACAGCATTTCAAAAGCTTAAAGGTCTTAATGATAACATTTTTATGTAGACAAATCATTTTTAATAATTTGAATTATCACTCTGGGGATGTATGTCTCTGCACACCAGTCAAGTTTCTCTGACAGTTTACATCCATGTCTGTGAATACTTGGATGCTTCACACACATTTTCCCCCCGACATCAAAGAAGATCTGTACAATCAGCAGTTTCAAGGTGGGCACCCAGGGTAAGTTTCACCACTTCAGTATCTGACCAAATATGTCCCTATCTGTTCCTAAGATATGACATTGAATAATGGCTATTAGACATTTGTGTGAGGTTTTGTCATAATTAGCATAAGTATTCTTGGGTTATGGTCAGAAACATATTTTATGAGGTCACACTGATGTTGACTTTAGACCTATGACCACAAAATTCTTATCAGTTTATTCTTCACTCCAAGTGGACATTTGTGTAAAATTTAGAGAAATTCCCTTGAGGTGTTCTTGAGATATCACATTGACGAGAATGAGACAGATGCAAGGTCACACTGACCTTGACCTTTGACCACCAAAATCCAATCAGTTCATCCCTGAATCCGAGTAAATTTTTGTACCAAATTTGAAGAAATTCCCTCAAGGTGTTCTTGAGATATCATGTTCACAAGAATATGAAAGACAAGGTCACAATGACCTTGACCTTTAACCTATGTCTACCAAAAATTAATCAGTTCATTGTTGAGTCCAAGTGTACATTTGTGCCAAATTTGAAGAAATTCACTTAAGCTGTTCTTGAGACATTGTGTTCACGAAGAATGAGACAGACAAGGTTACAGTAACCTTGACCTTTGACCCTTGACCACCGAAATCCCATCATTTCATCCTCCAGTTCAAGTTAATTAGAAATTAGAAATTTGCTCAAGCTGTTCTGGAGATATCGGGAGAATGAGATGGATGCAAGATCACAGTGAACTTGACCTTTAACCCTTGACCAAAGCATCAAAAATCTAGAGTTTTGGCACAGTAATGAGCAGAGTAGGAAAGCTATTTGTCACATAAATGCTAACTACCCAACTAGTTCTCCAAACACAAGGCTTTCTATGCTATCATGTAAACATATTTCTATACTACAACTAAACTAGAAACTTAACTTAACTAAGACATTACCAGAAATGGATAAGGATATTGGCTGAGTTCCAATTTCATTAGTCATGTCCTGACACTACACGTACAAATTATAACAGACATATTCGTGACACACACCACAACTGATTTTTGTCAAAGCTTAAAAAGTATTTTACATCCTCTCTTGATCTCAGCCTTCTCCTTTGTGACTGAATAAATTTGAATTTGAGGAAAATGAAAGAGTAAAAATCGAGCTTTTACTTTCACATTATGAATGGAGCAGATTTTGTGCATTCAGTGAATTATAATTCTTCCGGCCTTTCACTTCTCTCTTTCTCCGTCTTTAGTTCCCATTACTTCTAATCAATTAGAGGGCAGACCTCGTTATCTCTGACATGCTCCGAGCAATTTCTCTCTGTCAGACGAGGATAATCAAGTTTTGTTGCTGGTTGTTGAGCACATTTGTTAAAATTATCCGCTGCAGAAAAATTGTGAAGAATTACCCTCGACAGTTATAGCTAAAACCCACTCTTTTTACCCGCCACACAGAAACACACACAAATATGGACACAAACTGAATGTATGCTTCGGTATCAGAGGTGATGAAATGAAACTAGAAAATCTGCTTCTAAGACAACACACACTGGAGATGATTAGGAAGGCCAATCGAGCGAGCGAGCGAGCACAAGGAAATTGGAGTGCTATTATCATCTAACATGGGAGATTTTTAGCTAAAGGGCTGAGTACAAAAAGGGTAAAGGAAATTGGATGAACGTTTACTTAGAAATAAACAAAAAGCACACTAGATTATGTAGATAACAAGCAAAGGAGAGAGAGCTCTAATTGTTGCACTGAATGTACTGGCTGAAGGCTAAAGCATTAAGAGATGAGACGAGGCAGGAACAAAAGTTGTTTATGAAAAATACACTGACGTGAGAGAAGGTTTAGGAGGGGATAAAGAGAATAGGAGCGGGCACAGGGAGAACCTTGAGTTAGATGAAAGAGGTGATGAGTGGAACCAGATGATCATGGGAAACTGCAGGCAGTGATGAAGGCAGAGAATAGATACTGAAAGGACGAAGAGAGTCAGAAAAAACAAGACAGAGAGTAAGAAGTGATTGTCAAGAAACACATAAAGCGATAACATGATGAGAGAATTTTTTGATAAGGTAATATTGAGATTATATTTTAAGGCTGTATCCCCCCTGAAGTGAAGGGGGAAGCAGGAAAAAGGCTTTGAGCAGAAAATGGATGATGCATGTTGGTCCTACAGTAAATGACCGGATAGATGTGACAATGGAGATTTACGTGATAGAAAAGGTCACTTTCTCTATACACCTAAAGATGGATATTTTCATACAATTCTGGGAAAAATGGGTGCAATATGTTAAGCCTTTGAGACCTGACTTCGATTATTTTATTTGAAGGAACATCTTTAACTTTCAATTATTAAGATTTCTCTTTTTCTCTACTGTGTTCTCTTCTTTGTCCAGATATTGCACTGTAAGGTGCAACTTGTGAAGCCAAGCTGCTGCAAGCATTTTATTTACTTTCATTTTAGCCTTCATTTTTAAGATTATTTATCTTTCAATATGTTTTTATTTTTCATTTATTTTCTAAGATTATTTATCTTTCATTATTTTTTATTTTTCATTTACTTTTTAAGATTATTTATCTTTTTTTCATTTATTTTTTTAAGATTATTTATTTTTCATTATTTTTTATTTTTCATTTATTTTTTGAGATTATTTATCTTTCATTTTTTAAAATTTTCATTTATTTTTTTAAGATTATTTATCTTTCATTATTTTTTGATTTTTTATTTATTTTTAAGATTATTTATCTTTCATTATTTTTTTATTTTTCATTTATTTTTGGGGGATTATTTATCTTTCATTATTTTTTTTTCATTTATTTTTTTAAGATTTTTTTATCTTTCCTTATTTTTTCATTTTTCATTTATTTTTTTTAAAGATTATTTAACTTTGATTACTTTTTCTATTTTTATTTATTCTATTTTTTTATTTACTAACTTATTTATATTTGTAGCTTTTCTTTCTCTCTCTCACTGTTTTTATGTTGATCTGCACTGACAAAGGATATGTTAACACTGTATTTCAAAAATAAAATTTAAAAAATGAAATAAAAAACAACAACTTGCTAACATATATATCTAGTTGTACTTTTAGTTAGAATAGTAAAGGGTACATGTCGATAATAATAATGAACCAACAATTCATTAGAAAAAATAAGAAGGGAGGGACAGCATATTGTATATTTGTGTTTATATCTGTTTTCATGATAATTAGTGTCCTGCTACACCTTCACCACCCAGTTTCCCCTATTTGGGATAATAAAGTTTATCCTGACCTTGATTAAGATTTTTATTATTGATTAATCTCATGATTATTTTCTTGATGAATTTTAAAAAATCCCATCGTAATTTACCAAACTCTAAGATAATGTAAACACTCAAAAAAAATAAAAAAATGTTCACTTATCATCAGATATAAAAATCAGCAAGTCTTCCCAGCTGAGAAGCTGAGACTGGGGAATATTTAATATTTTTTCTTGTAAAATGAACTGATTATTAATATAGTTCCCAACTACTACACTGTTGATCAACTAATAAATTATTCTGCGTAAGCTTTACTTCTTATCTACCATTTCTAGTGTATTGAAGTGACACAAAAGAAATCCTTCCTTTGGTTGGACAACTTGAGGTCAGTGGCGCCCCAGAAATTTTCACGGGGGCGGCCAGATGGGGCCACTGACAACTAAAGTCATAAAAGAATTTCAGGAATTTGCTCATGCTGTTGAAGCAGGCTGGTTGAAAACTATATCAAAATGGCAAGTTAAGGAATCTAATACTGATATACGTTGGTTTATTATTATTTATTATTCATTTTACAGTTAATATTACTACTTATCTAATGTGCGTAGACTAATACTGGTACAGGTAACATTTTGAGTTCCACAACAATTCTGTTTTACTGTCTTATGTATCTGCATATGCATGTTAGGTGACTTATTGTTCTTCGAATAGGCTGGCTGTCCTTGAAAAGACAAATATACAGCTTTAATTTGATTGTGAGGAACAAAACATTCACTGGGAACAGGCCTTCTTATGTTAAGGTAAGACTCATGGGTACCCATAGAAATCAATTTCATTCAGGTATCTTGAGGTGAGTGATCAAGGGACTCCTTCACCAAATTTTAGCCTAACTTTGGAGCTCCCTTCCCAACAAGCATCAGAGAGTTAAATTTACATATAGCATGTGGAATTTACTGTAAATGCTACATGACATAGTGCAGTAAAAGAGTTAGCATTTAAAATAGTAAATTCACTTTAATTCTACTCAGCATGAAAAGTGGCTTTTCATGTGCTCTGTGTTTAATGAAGACAAATGGTCAGAGTTATTAAGGCTTTACCAGCTGATCACCAGGTGCCACAGGCACTAGGTCGACGCTCTCAAGCTGAGCAGTGTGGGTAAGAAGCTTCTCTGGGCTGCAATTCAGGATCTCATCGCACACTGACACCAACTGACGGCACTACAGGATGAAGCATACCACCATTTACTATCAAGAACATCTCATTCAATCCTTTACAAAATAAAAGACAATAGATATTAGTTATTCTAAGATTCTAGAGCCGGAAAAAGAATCCAATACTTACCACAGATATGATGTCCTTCTCCTTTTCATAGACGGTGTTTTTCTGTTGGAAGAGTGAGACATAACCTGAGTTCCACCCAAACACTTTCACAAAGCAGAGTACCAAAATGACACCACAGCAGCTTTCATAATGCCGTAATTGATTTGTGGAAATGGGGCAATCTGACTCAAAACTCATGTCCTATTTCCTCTTCACAGCATGAGTCAGGAAGTGAAAGGCCTGAGGCAGAAAGGCATCACTCCAGACCTCTACTGGTGTTTTACCAGCTTTAATCAGAGCAGCGCTCTAATATAACTGAAAAAAGGCATAAAACGTATTCTATGCAATTAGCAGTACAGCAAGTGGGCTATTCCTTTCTTAGTGTCTAATGTCCCCTAAACCCAAAGGCTCACACTAATCCCCCACAAGCACACATGCGTGGAGACCACAGGAAGTCAGTGGTCAGTGTCACAGTCACTAGAGTCAGCTCAGTGGAACTAAACTGCTTAATCTCTGGATGGGAGGAAGGTGTCGATGACGCTCCTACGGCCTGTGAGTCGGCCTGGGAGCTGGAGAGATGAGGAGGAGGCTTTGAATGAAGGCGGATGATAAGAGGTTAAAAGAAGAGATGTTTACACGGCATACTGAATAGATTAATATCACACACCACTACAACCTACAGTAAGCTAATTTGCAATGCCTGATGGTGTGATGAGTTACATAAAGGATTGTAAGGGGAAACTAATCCCTGTGAAATGTAACAAGGGATCAACAGCGAACACGGCTGGATTTCGGGGCTAATTAAAGGCTGTGACACAAGGCTGCAGGGAGGGGGGTGACTCGGGAGGTTTCTGTCACTACTGCCGGTCAGTTCAACTTGTCTGGTGTTTGTTTGTGTGTGTGCTGATATTCCCCCTCAGGTGTTTGAGTGTGTGTAGTTGAGAAATGCAGAACCTGCGATATATTGATTTACACCACAACAAACTACTGAAGCTTGTGTGTAAACACCTGAAGATGTTCAGATCTTTATCTTGATTCCTACTTGAGCTAAGTAGTCTTGTCATGGCTCATTGGCTGTGACCTACAGTGACTGTCAGTGGGTGTGCTATCTAGCAGTCACAGCACAGACTATTTTCTGATGGGGGTCACGCCAGTCGCAATACAAAGATGTGCAACTTAAAATGAATGTGGGCCAGGGCCAATGGCCCCTTCCTACCTTCTACGCCCCTAGCTCTGGTACTTTTTCTTTAGTCTCTATATACAGACTCTACATTCAGTGAATGTAGAGTCTGTAGGCAAACCCCGGAGATCTTGCCTCCGGAAGAAGAGCGGAAGAGCCCTGGTTTCCAGTTGTAGGCTGTTTGTAGTCTGCGTGATATTGACCAATCATGTTTGAGCCGGCTGCAGTTGTTGCCAGGTTAAACGGTCCGTGTGGTGAACTAACAAGGCGGAACATAATTGGCGTCACTCCAAACTCTGAATCCATCGCAATGGTTCAGCATATTTACTTATAAATATAAACAGAAGTCGGAAACGGAAATTCGCCTCCTCCGCCCAAATCAAACCGGAATGCCAAAAAATCGGGGTTCTGCCCCCAGAGGCTGTATCGCCGTCTGGTGGAAGTCAGACGTCGAATACAGCCGATGGGTTTCCGAGAATGCTTTTTCTTAGACTACTCCATGGAGGTATAAAGCGGTGGTTCGCAACCGGTGGATCACGGTCCAAAAGTGGGTCACGGATCCGTTCTGAATGACCAAAAGCTACTTGACAGAGACAGCAAACTAGCTCAACGACATGGCCAAACCCAAGTATGATGCCGAATATATTAAACTGTGTGGACCTTGAACTCATGACGAAGGCAGGGCCCTATTTATTCCTCTGAAAGTTGTTCAGTGACGCAAGAAGCCAAAAGAGTTTGACCTCCTAGGTGTGAAGTGACCCAGATCTTCTACATCATTGGGCCCATAAAGCAAGAGCACTATAGATTTTCATGAGCCAAGCGGCTAACTTCCAGTTTAGCGCTCCGCTAACTTAAATGGGGATAAAATTATTTAATTGTGTGGCTCTTCTAGACCTTCTAACGGTTACTGGACCAAATGGATCAAATTCTGACAGTGATACCAGTCATTTCATGGGGTTATGGCGCTAAAAATATATATCCACTGATTTACAGATGTCCCTTTCGCAATGTAAGTCTATGGGAAAAAGTCTTTTTAAGCCCAATGGCATCACATGGTGTACCAAGAAACCGTAATTCTACTGTTTGGCCACTATGAAAGTTGGCTTCAAGACCTGCTGCACTTCCCCGCAGACCTGAACTACGCCCATCTTCAAACTGAGCCTTCATTTTGATCTGAACTAAACATCTGTAAAGTTTTATGACTGACAAATTGTGTCTACAAACAGACAACAGTAAAATACTCAAAACAACTTCTGTATGTCACCACAATAGGTTTCAACAGGACCACATTTTGCCATGCTGACGTACATGCAAATACATACTCAGACATGGTGAAAACAATACCAGCCGTTGTGACACTGTCATGGCTGGTAATGCATTGAACACGGACATTCTAAACAGAGCATCATTACAATACAATACAAAATCATAAATTACAAAGGAGGTGAAGCTGTAACCTTCCTCAGGCCAACTGCTAATGTCACCATCAACATATTATTAGTGCAAACAGACGTGGGTGAATGCATCTGAAAAGGGATTTAGGGTTAATTTAAGCCATGAGGAGGAGTTTGTTTTCCCATAACACAATAAGAAAGTCAAGGCAATCATAAGAAAGAGTTTTAAGACTACAGCCATACTAGTAGCTTAGTGAGGGTGCACAGAGTCACAGTGATGCTTTGAGCTAAATATCAGCATGCTAACATGCTCACTATGGCAATGCTAACATGCTAATGTTTAGCAGGTATAATAGTTGCCATGTTTACCATCATTAGTGTAGTGTGTTAGCATGCTAATATTTGCTAATTAGTGCTAATAACAAAGCAGGCTAGGCAAGAGGGTTCCTGGATCAAACCCTACACCTCAGGGTGACAGAGCCCTTTTGTTCTCCCCGTGTCAGGGTGGGTTTTCTCTGGGTACTCCGGCTTCCTCCCACAGCCCAAAGACAGGTTAGGATAATTGACTCTAAATTGGCCGTAAGTGTGAATATGAGCATGAACGGTTGTCTGTCTCGATGTGTTAGCCCTGTGATAGTCTGGCGACCTGTCCAGGGTGTACCAGGATTCACAGTTGAAAGTGTTACTAACACTGAAACAACGGTTAAAACCACAGTAAATCTCATATCACTTTGCCAGATCCATGTTGTAAGTGTGATCTAGCAGTGGAGGTAACAGCAGCTGAGTTTTAAATCTTGTTGCCACCCCACCCTCGACCACACACCATCACTTCTCCTTTTGCCTCATTAGTAACACCTCTGTCTTTCTAGCTTCTCACCATTGCTTTTCAGACAGAAGGTAAATTTACGGCAACATCCACACCTCTCGGTTTCTGTTGTATTTGGAGCCACGCCACCGGAGGCTTCCCCACAACAGAACAACCTGTTCTGCATTTCTCTTAAGCAGGAAATGGCACATTGATGTGTGCGATGTGGGCGACAGGTACACTTCTGCCCTGGAACATATGCTTACAACCACAAACACATGCACGCAAAATCACTGTCTGGTTTAAATGAGGCTGTTAAACAAAAGTCATAACATCTAGGGGTGTGAACAAAATCTGTTCCATTCCCGTCTGCTTTAAAGTGCATATAAGATTATGATTTATTTCCACACACACATGGATATTAAGCATATGACACTTATAAAGCATATGATGCCTTTAGCCACTGTTTCATTGCTGAGGCAGAGACACAAGAGAAGAGGAAATGGGATGACTGCGTGAGATGAGGAGCTGTGGGTTGGACGTTTAGTCCCGACAGCCTCCAGCATGTTCACGCTGCCTTCTATTTATTTCTGTCTCGATACGATATAAACTAAAATACGTCCCTTGGAAAAAGCTGCTACTGTTTTTGAAGGAATGCCTCAGGTTTTGCGACACCAGATGTATGAATATGTAATATCAGACAGTACAGTTACAGAACAATTGAAGCAAATGCAGCTCTGGTTTTTTTTTTAGCAATATCATTCCACTTACAACTAAAATTTTTTTTTTGTTTGGGCCTTTATGAGCAGCTCTGTGCCCAAACAACAGCACAAAAGTTCATAACACAGACCAACATTCAAGACTGACCTTTTATTCCCTTCATTGTAGCGACAGTAGTTACATATTAGCCACAGTTTCACTGCACACATCAATAAACAGCAGACAATCCCATGCAGCACGTCCTGCACTGAGATTCAACTTATCACGGTCATAACTCTGAAAAAACACCTGAAATGTTTCAACAACAGCGCCTGCAGCATCGCCACAAGAGGTGAGAAGCCTTCATTGTGTTGCCTTCTGCCGTACTGTAAAGCAACATGCATCAATATCCCTTGATAAGAAGAAAGGCCTAGTGTTGTGTTGTGAAAGCTGGTGTGTGGCTTGATCAGGCGCTGAGCTAACTTTACAGCCGCGTTCTGTGCCTGAAAGCTGTTCTCTCTCTATAGTTGTCTAGGAAACAAAGACAAGCTATTATGTGGGTGTAACACTGAAAAAAAAAAAAGTGGACAACAAGAATGCACGCAGGCATGCATGGACACACATGCACAAAAAGGCTGAAACTATGGCACAAAGATGCAAGAACGCAGACAGTTGATTAAACACAATTAATCAGATTTTTTAGACTTTCTTTTTTGTGTTATAAATCAAAAGCTTAAGTCAAGTAAAGCTCTCTCATGTACTGTCTGTCTCTGCCTGTGTGTTTACATGCTTGGTCTTGCACAAGTGGGTATTTCCTATTTGCCACCAGGTCACAGACTTGCTATAAAAAGACAGCGGGTAGATCTCTTTTACACCTGCTCCTTATGTTTCCATCCAAATCTTACAACGCTGTCCATGCTTGTCCTTGCCTTAACAGCTCCTCTCAGAATGGGGTTTTTCTTTCCTCTCTTTGTCAGCACCATAAAAATAAGTTATTATGGTCATTTTCTTCCGACAGGTCACATGGATGAGGCCCTTTCTTAATTTCTAGCTCGCTGTTTTAGCACAGTCCCTTTGAAATTCAAGCTTTTAACAAGTCTTTCAATAGCAGATAAATATTCATCATTGATTATTGTGCATCAATAGAGCAGTTTTTAGTGTATTGTGCTCTGTTTTGATATCTTTCCGGTCAAAGAAAAGCATTGCATAACCAAAATATAACCTTTTAAACAAACAGTCATAGATTTGTCTCAGTAGCTCCCAGTTCTTCAAATGTAACATAAATGTTAAAATGACTTTTAGGCAAAGGTTCTTCCATTTTAAAAAGTTAGATTTAGTGACAGAAATGTGCTCACGTACCTTAACGTAACGCTTCCAAATTCATTTTTGCTCCCACAGAGCCCTCTTTTTTCCTCCCTGTCTCTCTTTCCCTCTCTCGCCTGGACTTTGCTTGCTGCTCGGCTGGTTCAAAGCAGACTGAGCGTGTGTACGCTGCGAAACTCTGACTTGACAACTCCACTGTGGGATCCCAAAAACACCAGCTGACTAGCTGACCCTGATCGCCCTTGGGGTGTGAAAACACACACAGACAAACAGGAAATAAGAGACTTTTCTTTGGTATGAGGGATGTGGTGTAGCTTCTGTGGAAGCAGTTCCACAGAAAGTGACGTCATGATGAGGCTGCGGACACCTGACAGCACGTCAAAAATCTCACGGGGTGGGGGGCTGGGGGAATATCACGGGCCTCAATTAGCCAGGGGTGCATTTCATGACCCTGCAAGTCTGACTGTGTGCAATGGTCAATGCGTCACTGATGATGGTATAGACACACACAGGAGCTTATGTAACGTGACACAGCTGCACAGTACATGCAAGTATTCTTCTGCAAAGCCTGTGCCTGCAGCTTTATAATGCTACGATGACAGCTTTACTGACGTGATGTGACCTGTCGTTTTCTTTTGTCTGTTAAACAGGAGCGAACTCTTCTCAGCTGTCCAAAACTGACCTTTTAGCTCACCTGCCAAGGCTGTATGAATAACAACAAAACACCTGCCACAGCAGGTCCTGTGCAGGTTTCTAATACTATTACTGCTGTACCTGACTCAAAATTATGTCAGTCGAATCGGATCTAGCTCTTCAATATGAATATTCAACTATTCGGTCTTATTTTTTCCACATATTTTGAACAAGGTTGTTCACATACTATAGTACAGTAGTTTCCACCTGGTGCAGCCACAGGGTCCAGATTTCTCCTCAGTCATTAGTTCAAGGTCCACACAGTTTAATACATCCAGCATCATACTTGCATTTAGCCATGTCATCAAGCTATATTGCTACTCTGACAAGTAGCTGTCTGTTAGTCACTTACTCCACAGCAGGAAACAGCACCTCAAAATAAAAGTTTTTTCAAACTCAACACATTTGTGAGTCACTTGTGGTCCATTCAGAATGGACTCCCAACCCTCTTTTGGACTGCGACCCACCAGTTGGGAACCACTGATATAGTACAGAAGCCAAGTTAGCCCACAGAGCTAATGCGTGCTAACTATGCTGAGACTGTGTCGTATTAGGTTGCTGTGAGCCGTAAATTTACCACTTCTCAACAGAGGATAGAATATAATGGTATCTTGAAGCCAAGCCACTCTTCCTCCAGCAGCCTCTGTCTCACTCAGACTGACCATGGGTCTTGGCATGGATGTATAAAAAAGACCTGAATACAGCATCTGAGGCGGGGTCCCGGTTATTTCTATGAAAGTTGCTCAGTGGTGCATAAAGCCAAAAAAGTTTGTCTTCTGTGTATAAAACTACCCAAATCATCCACTCTTCTGCATTGTTGGGCCCATAGAGGAAGTGCAGTAGAGACTTTCAATGTCTGAGCATCTAACTTCTGGTTTAGCCTTCTGCTTAGAATTTTATTCCAAGCTGTCTTTGATCACAAGACCATGACAACAGCCATCCTTGAACTTGTCTCACTGTGCAACGCAGGACCATAGTTTTAGAGCCACAACCAAAAATATCGCCACATTTCTTTCACAATGGTCATCTTTCGTCTGGGACAGCCAAAATCTTTCAGTGTATACCAGGCTTTAGTGAATGGGAAAAAGTCTTTTGGGGCCCAATGGCATCATGTGACGACCCAGAAATTGTAATTCCACGGTTTTGCGACAATGCCAAATTGGCTTAAAAGCCCAGCATTGCTCCTGGGGGCTTGAGTCTGGGTCTGCAGCATACTTCTGGGGACCGAAATGTACTTAGAAATACACTGCACACTGACTGACGAAAACAAAAAAAAAGGCTGCACGACTTGAGGAACCTCAGTTGACAAAGGGTGAGCCGTGATGCCAATCCAGCTGTGCCATGGGATTTTGTGATAACCAGACATTGTTATTCAGCTGGGCCTAGACAAAAAGTTGTGAATGAATTTTTAATTGACTGTATCAGTATGTTGTGTGCAATCATTTCCTACGCGGAAAATCTAATTTAATCTAATCTAATCTCTCTAATTTAAAACACCTTCACAGGGGACCTATTTGTCGTCTTTTGCACGTAGAAATTAGAAGTGTGTGACACATCAAAAGCCCTGATTGGCAGCCAGTGTGAGGGATGATAACAATTAAAAGGAGAAATCTGTGAGCGGGACAATGGATCGCTTTATTGTACGGAGCAAATTACAACAAAGCACCAGCAAAGATGACCTACCACCGTCAGTAGACAGTATCATAAAAGCTACCTGTCTTCTATCTTCTTCTTTTTAATTGTCTTATGTCATGATAGAAGTGATAACACATGTTATAGAAGCGATTGTGCACAGATAAACATACAGGTGTGCCTTGAGATTTTGGCTTGCCCTTTGGTGTGCCTTGGGCACAAAACGTTTGACAACCACTGGACTAAGGGGTCTCTGACTGATGATTTGAATCTTGAACCTTCAGAGTGCAGCCCTGATTGATATGAAAGTACTTCATTTTCAGTGTTATTTTGTGAATGAAATTAGCTACTGTTTGGTAATTAAAAAATTCTATCTTCACTCAAAGAGTAAAGACAGGAAGTCTAAAAAATGAGCCCAACTGTTTCTAGTTCAATGACTACTTCACATGACACTGAACTAACTGGACAACATACTCTCGGTACAAAACTACTCACCTTTTAAACACCTGCGAGCACAAACACACAATGCGCACCAAAGTTCAAAAACAGGAATTGAGCAAACAATAGCCACACATTACCGAACGATGATCCAACTCTAAGAGGCACCGGCGACAAAAGCAGTGAGGGATTTAACTTACTAATCACTCACTCATTCAGGGCCAAGCCAACAATGAATGAAAACAACAGTCAAGAGGCCCAAATCTGATTCACTACGTGCGGCAAAAACATCCTATCACAGCCGACAAGCTTAATAACTCTCTGAAATCCATACTTCCTTCCTGCCCCTCTGGTCTGTAAGAATAATGTTACTGTTACTGAACACCGACACACAGACTGCAAGTCTCATTTATCTCAGGCTAAATCTGGTTCAAGCCAACCCTGTATGGTTGGTACAGAGCTCGAATAATGCTTGAATGATCCCAGAAAAACAGAGCATCCAAAAAAAATCTACACAGACTTATTTCTACTTTTAAATTATAACCAACAAGCAAAAAACAGTGACGTACATGAGCGTAGGCTTGACCCATTCTTAGCAGTTCAGCAAAGTACAAAAGCAGCAAAAGAAGCATCACCTTGTGGGGAATTATCCAATCAGCGAGGTGAGAGCTGTACCTGTCGTGCTGGGCAGGCGTCCAAAGCTGGATATAGAGCGCTATATATAAACTCCTCTAAATACTGAGCCTCCTCTTTCACCCACAGTTCCTCTGCACCTCTGACTGCCTCCTTACCTCTCTCTAATTATCTCTCATTCTGCTGCTATCTCTGTAGCTCTGTCTTCTTTTTGTCTTCTCCTCTGCTTCACTGCTGTCAGGCCACTTATCTCTAATGTCACCACCTTCCACAGTTAATAGTCTCTCTCTGCCTGCTGTTCATTCAGCGACATGCGCTCCCCCAGGAGTCAGAAGTCATTTAAGAGCCGGTGCAATCCCTCCCTCAGTCTCCTCCTCCTGTCTCTGCCTTCCCCTTTGCTTCCCGCTCTGCCCTTCCCTCCCTCCCTTCCTCCCTCCCTCCCTTAGGCCTTACAACATATCCAGGCCTGTTCCTACTGTTACCTGTGAACTCTTTTCTCACCCTCTTTACATTCATTCACTTATAAATATTCTTTCTCCTCCCTTTTCTTTCACACATTTCACACTACCGTGAAGGAGTAAACAACAACAAACTCCAGCACCTCCTCTTTGGCAGTCCTTCCGAACCTAAGCCTCTTCAAGGTACAGCCGCCTCCAAATATGCCAGGAATGTAAAGATAAAGAATTCATTACTCGAGCTAAGCCGAGGAGCAGGGGGTGTGTGTGTGCTTCTGTTTTTCTAGCTGCTTTTTAAGGGGTGATTTTAAAAAAGAAATCACACAACAGGTTGTAGTTCCTCTTTGGAAGTTTAGTGTGCACGACAATACCACTAGAAACATGGTTATATATGTGTGCTTCCTCTTAAGATAAAACACTGCATGTTTCCATGAACATCATGAACACGTGCAGTAACGTGACATCAGGTTTGCATCAAAGAGAAACGTTCTTTGAGTTTTACTCCCAAAAGGCAGCCATTTGATGGACAGAGTATGAGAATATAAATGTAGTTCAAAGTTACTCAAGAGCTTTATGCACTTGACTGCTTAAAGGCGTAGTGTATAAGACTTGGGGGGATTTAGTGGCATCTAGAGGTGAGGACTGCACATTGCAACCAGCTGAAACCTCTCCTGGTTAGAATTCCTTCAGTGTTCAGGAGGTTTTTACTGGGAGCGGAATTATACACATATGTTGCTTTCTCTCGAAAACAAACACACCAGGTGATTTAAACCGGTAAAAACACCAAATAAAGCAGTTTATGTTACAGATCTAGATTTTTCTGACACTGTTTTTCGCAGATGGGCTGCACAGCACCTGCTAATGCAGGATTTATACTTCTGCGTTGAATCGACGGCATACCTACAGTGTTTGCTGACATGCACCTCCCCAGAAATGTAACTACATGTTGCAGCTACGCAAACCTCTTGTCTATTTTTGTAAGCTGAAACCATTTCCCTCAGTGGAAACAAAGCTTTTATTTGCTTTAATTTCACAGATAATAAACAATAAATTGTGAAGACAATAAAGCCTCTACAAAAAAGCATTTTAAGGATTTATCCTGGCTTCATATGAGTAGGGGAAAAGTCCGCTAGCTGCTAGGCTAATTTATACAATGTAAAATGACATAGCCTTGTGCTAATAACGTTAGCACGTTATATTTGTTTGGAAAACGTGTTTAGTATGAGACAGTTGTTTTGTCAGTGAACCCTGTGAGTTGTAACGGAGCCGAATTTTGAAACGTCACCTTTGTTTAATATTGCTGTTGTCCCTGACTTCATATGAGTGGAGGAAAAGTCTGCTAGCTGCTAGGTTAATTTATACAATGTAAAATGCCATAGGCTTGTGCTAAAAACATTAGCATGTTGTATTTGTGGGGAAAATGTGTCCAGATAAAGACAAGTCCTTTGTCTGTGAATGCTGCGAGTTATAGTGAAGCTGATTTGTGAACTTGTGTTTGAAATTGTCTCTATTAAGTCACGTTTAATGTTATTTCGGGTGTGTTTTGAAAAAACTAAACTTTACAGCACTTCACAGAAACCCCCCGCCGAATATTGTTTTGGAGGTGTAACTGCAGAGTGACACAGACACACCACCGCACAAGTATAAATGCTCACAACGGTGCCGGCCACATGTATAGGCTACGGCGTAGGCTCCGCATAGAGCTGCCGCACAAGTATAAATCCAGCAAAATGTGTGCTCAGTTTTTCTCTCTGATAGTTTAAGATCCAAACAGGAGGTTTTTATTGGGAGCCGAAATATCTGCAGAGGCCTCTTCAACTTAATAACAAATGGACCTGGTGATTTAAACCAGTAGAAACAATGAATAAAGCAGTTTCACATTTTCCTGACACTGTCACATCACGGAGGGACTGCTATCTACAGTGGCCAACATAAAAACATAAATGGCCCTATCTAGAGCCAATGTTTGATTTGTCATTTCTAGGCTACTGTAGAAACATGGCACTGCAACATGGTGAACTCCATGGATGATGACCTGCTCTATGTAGATATAAATGACTCATTCAAAGATAACAAAAACACAACAATTCTTTTTTTCAGATGATTATACACACACAAAAAATACTGCCAATCGCTGCCCTTAAATCCTACACACTGGACCTTCAAAGCCATAAATGGACCAACCTTGTGGACAATGTCTCCCAGCTCTCTGCAGTAGCTGAATATATCCTTGCTGGTGGTGTATCCACTGAGCTGGGAAAACTGATACCTGGCAAGACAGGGATTACATTTCAAAGTAAGTCTGGGCAGAGACTGGAAGGATTTGCTGCAAGCAAGAACAATGATTTAATTTCACACAGGTAATTAAGAGGAACAAAGACAAATTAAGGATCTTAGAAAGTCAAACAAAGAGAAAATGAAAGCAGGCAAACAGAGAGGGGAGAACTTAACAGGTATCAGGTTTCTCTACAAGGCAATACAGCAACTCAGTGCACACACCAAAGGCTGCTCCTCTAAATGATTTAACCCACAGTCATCTTTTTTTTACATAAAACCTACAGCAACAAAAACCCAAACTATTTTTACATGACACAGCAGAGAACATTTTCTGGGTAAAAAATAACTGCAGAATAAAATAGAATTTCGAGTACTGTATATATAACGGTTAGATAACTCCCTCTTTACAGACCTGTTGAGCAGAGAGAAGAGTCCTTTGGCAGAGGTGATGAGCTCCACAACAACCTGCAGAACGCCAGGAGGCAGCTTGATGACGCTGCGTCCGTCGTAGCTGTTAAGGCGCCAGCGGCCCTGAATGCCCATCTGGAGGGTGTGAGCAACTGCACGCAGCTTCTCTGTCAGACTGCGTAGGTTCTCACCACCCATACCGTACGTCTGGAGAGCACATACACAGGTTAAAGGTCTAATCCACTCCTGAAATACTCCCACACTGTTATACATAATCTGATGTTTAATGCATGACTTCCCCTTTTTCCAACACCTCTAAGGGATCTAGTGTTTAAGAAGCTTCTTATTGTGATTTCGAAAATGGGCCTCTACTGTATGTTGCATATCACTCCCCCTCATTTCCTGTGACCACTCTACTGTTCATTTTTGAATAAAATGTCCCAAAAGTGCAAAAAAAAAAACCTTTCACAGAATCTTATTTCAATGCAACTGTGAGTTTTGCAGCCGGGAGGGGGGGGGAGAAAGCAATCTGGATATTGACTGAAATGTATATTGAATTAAGAGCAAGAGAGCACTTTGTTCTTGTTTACAGAGTCACAGCTCAGTAAAAGCTCTGCTTCTCACACAAGAGACAGTATTTCTTGATGCAAAGTATTCTTGACTTGACAGTCGGCGTTGCTTCCTCTTCTGTCTGAGACCAGACATCAGACCTTTAAATGCACTCCCAATGCTGATAGGAAGAAAAAGCTTCTGCTATCGAGCTACATTACAGTTAGCCTAAAAAGAAAATGACATAGACGTACATGTAGACAACCTATATCACAATATATGTAACTTTATAGCGTGATATTGATGTATACAGTATATCAATGTGACTTTCTGTGAAATCTATTGAGAAACTGAGGAAAACACACACAAGAATGTCTGTTTTTGGCTAACACAGCAAATATCTTGTAACTCAAAGTTAAAAAAACCCACAACTTTGCCACAAAACAAACACAGAGTTTGCATGTTCTCCCCGTGTCAGCGTGGGTTTTCTCTGGGTACTCCAGCTTCCTCCCACAATCCAAAGGCATGCAGGTTAGTTGGTGACTCTAAATTGTCCATAGGTGTGAATGTGAGCATGAATGGTTGTCTGTCTCTATGTGTCAGCCCTGTGATAGTCTGGTGACCTGTCCAGGGTGTACCCCACCTCTCACCCAGTGTCAGCTGGGATAGGCTCCAGCCCCCCCGCGACACCTAACAGGATAAGCGGTTACAGAAAATGAATGAATGAATGAATGTTTTTGTAAGTGTTATTTGGGGCGACCATTTTAAAAATATGATCTCCTGTATATCAAAGTGAATGACTACTCTCCAGTTGCCAATTTGTTAATGGGCAATGTTAATTATTGTTTGTTTTAGTTTTTAAATGGTGATTTATGGATTATGGAGTTTTTACTGCTTTTAATTTACATTGAAAATGGAATATGAACATTCTGAGTCAGTGCTCCTCTTGCATTAAGGGAGCAAAATCTTTGATTGAAAACAGCAGCAACTAAAGTTTAGACAAAAGAAACAGCATCCCCCATGTTGTAGAATACACACAGTTCACCTGTAGTTTGTGCCCATATATATATTTTTTTTCTGTTTTTAGTGGTGAGCGCGCAGAACTTAAACTTTCCCATGTGTCAAGCGTGTAGGAGAAAAGCGGGATTTACACCTTATGTCGTAGCCTGACACGCACCTTTCCAGAAATGTAACTACGCGTCGAGGTGACGCAGACTTCCTATCTATTTTTATAAGCTGAAACCATTTCCCTCAGTGGAAACAAAGCTTTTATTACTTAAATTATACAGATAAGAAACAATAAATTGTAGGGTTGGGAACGATTAACCGATACGACCGGATATCCGGTTTGACAAGCGAGAGATACGGCTGCGTCGGTAGCAGCCTCCTCAATCGATACGTTTCGGCCACGAATCCTTAGATGAATCGATTGTAGAGTCATGGATCGGGTATCGCGAGACTAGCAATCGGTTGACTGGCTTTAACAGTTTGCATCTCTAAAACAACGCGAGAGCCAGCGGCATGCTCCGTAGCAGGCATTACTGACAACGATAATGGATGTAAACATCAGCGCCAGCTTGACCGGTGGAGCTGAGGAACAAAAGCTAATGCTAGTTGGATAACCCAGGGAGCAGCCAAGCCGCAGCAGAAACTAAAGGCGAATCCTGCTGGTTGTGGGTTGAACGGGGGGTCACAGACACAGACAGAAATACGTATTCCTGTCAAATACGGCGGCCATAGTGCTCCGGGGCGCAAGATAGCGGCTTACCGGCGACCGAGAAGCCCGGTTCCAGGTCCAAGAAGTCTTCGTCGGTGTCATGACTGCCCAAAAATACCTGAACAGCCGAGCCGTGGCAGCACACAGGTATGTG
>NC_065519.1:17585970-17621709 GCF_006386435.1 Epinephelus moara
GGATGTGGTCTTTTACAAATTTGAAAATACTGTAAGAATGTCACTTTTATAGAACTGGCTTCTTTTTTTTATAATGTATGATTAATGTCTACATCAACAAATGTTAACCATAGAATCGTATCAAATCGTATCGAATCGTTCTGTATTAAAAATATATCGTTTTTGAATCGTATCGTAACCCGTGTATCTAGATACGTATCGAATCGTCTATCACAGAGAGATTCCCAACCCTAATAAATTGTGAAGACAATAAAGCCTCCACAAAAATAGCATTTTAAGTCGTATGTGTGATTTATCCTGGCTTCATATGAGCAGAGGAAATCTCCACTTGTCGCTAGGCTAATTTATATAATGTAAAATGCCATAGGCTTGTGCTAATAACGTTAGCATGTTGTATTTGTGGGGAAAATGTGTTTAGCATAAGACAGTTGTTTTGTCGGTGAGTGCTGCTAATTAGAGTGAAGCTGATTTGTGTACTTGTGTTTGAAATTGTCTCTATTAAGCCATGTCTAATGTGTGTTTATTGTATGTTTTGGGTGTGTTTTGAATCAACTAAACTTTACAGCACTTCACAGAAACCTCCGCCGCCGACTATTGTTTTGGAGGTGTAACTGCAGAGTGACACAGACACACCACCGCACAAGTATAAATGCTTACAACGGCGTATGCTACATAGGCTACGGTGTAGACTCTGCATAGAGCTGACGCACAAATATAAATCCCGCTAAATACAATGGCTGACAAAAACTTGAATGGCCCTATCTAGAGCTGGTGTTTGATTTGTCTGCTCTGGGCTACCATAGAACAACATGGCACCCTCTGTGGAAGAGGACCCGCCTCGCATGTAAATGTAAACGAGTCTTATTTTCAGGTGATTACAAACATAGTTTTGAATATTATTATACATATTTTTGATGACTTTGCAGTAATCTCATAGTATTCTGATTAGATTACATTGTGTGTAATTCAATAGATTATGTTACAAGGTACAAGAACTGCCATGTAATTAGTATTCAGTAACTGACATTTCACAGTAACCTGACCCAACCCTGTTGATGAGACTATATCTCAGTATAGTTCATATAATACAACACAAATCAACCCAAGCTAATACATCAAACTGCAGCAAGGGATAGTATTTACAGAACAACACAGAGCCTGTCTCTCTCATACGCCCGTCCCCACAGTTTTCAGCCCAGCAGTGTGAGACGTGACTCTCCACAACCACTTCAGTAGAAGCAGGTTATGTTGTGACCCACTCGTTGGAGGTCAAGAAGTTTGGACCGGTCAGGCTTTGTTGTTACACATCAACCAGCCGGAACAATCGTCCGTCATCGAGTGCCCATGAATTTTTCATGGCCTGCATTGTGGCTGTTAATTATGTAACCATGAATGTGTTTGGTCTGCTCCATGTGAGCGTCTGATGGTTGTTATTATGAATGAGAGCAGTGTTAGCACTTCACGGAGCATTAAGACACAAAGGCAGAGAGGCACACACACGTACATACACTCTACTTAAGGTAAAAATTGAAGCTGTACATGTGTGTATACGTTCTTGTCTTGTCTTATGTTAAACATTTTCACACAAGAGCACTTGTGTGAAGCTTTTACTACAGGGAGTATATATCCACGCACTCATTCATGCAGACTTTGAGTTAAACTGCTAATGCCTATTTCAATCAGTATTACAGTTACTTCAAAAATTCGACAACAAGCAGTTTCAGCAGCCCGAGCTTTAGCCTAATGTTCACAGACTGTTACAGCACCAGAGCTGGAGCGTTGCCTGATACTGTCCGGCTCAATTAGTCCTTCCAATGAAACAAAGGCCTCTCTGGAACCACACCAACACCCCCACACACACCAACACGACTATTTAAGTGTCCTTAAACTCCCTCTCAAAATTGGACAGGGAGGGAAATTAATTAGGCAGCAGAAACAAAAACGGAGAATCAAAGGGGAGGTGGAAGCGCTTTTCTTTCTTTTTTTTTTGGATGACCACAAACTTCACCAGAAATTTGCATGTGAAGTATTAAGCACACACTTTGCATTTTTAATCTGCTTTGTTTGCAGCTGAAGCATGACAAGTCTTTTGATATAAGCTAAAAGAATAACTATTTTACTATGATATGCTTGACTAAAGCGGTTTTTGATATGAAAATGAAAGGCAAAAATGACGCAATGAGCTCCAGCTTGCTGCATGTTGCTAAGAGGTCTGAGTGCACTCCAGTGAAGCAGGACTTGTATGGCAATAAGTGCAGTTGTGTATTCTGGCTGGATTTGCAAAAGATTGTCCAGCAGCTGCAGGTTCTGCTGTGCAAACAAGAGCAGGGTCTAAAAACAGCGCGATGGGGGGGAAAATACACCTCTGTGCTTTAATATCAGAACACGCATGACACCACAGCAGGACATGAAGATGACTGCTCTGTAAATATAACAGCTCTCATCACACACACTACCTGCACAACACACCCTTGGATACACAGAGCACTGCTATGGACACAAACTGTACACAAACTGTCACACATGATTACGCGTCCTCCCTCACCAGAGAGCAGAGCTTCTCCACAGCCTCCAGTATCAGCTCCTGGTGTCCGATCTTATGTACTCCCAGCTTTTCCAGGTCCTGACAGGTCAGCTGGAGGAGGTCCAGACCCGACAAATGCCACTCTGACACTGGGTACTGATGGAGAGGGGCATCCAGACCTGGCAGCAAAAGCACAAACAGTTAGGGCTCTAACCACATGCAGTACACGAGTACAAATAGAAACCCCACAAAGTCGTAAAGTCACATGTGTGTACATATAGATACATGCAGAGGGAGCATGAACTAACAGACACAGCTGCTGGGAGGTAAGTTTGAGGCATGAAAAAAGGCTGCCGCTTCACATGTTGGGCAATTAAGTTTGGAAAGGTGAAGACGTGTCTGAGAAACAAATCAATTATAGAATTTACTTGCAAAATAGTCAACAAACTATATGCTGATGATATTATAAATGAATATCGTGCCCCTTAACTCTTTAAGTATTTGAAGTGAGGACTTAGTAACTGAAATCACTTCTAAAAAATCATCAAATGGGCTTATTAAACTGTCTTCATGTGTTATTACATGTCATAGAAGCGTGAGCGGATTATGAGACAATGGGCCCCTATAGGCACAGATATATAAAAGACCCCACCACCTCTCCTATATAGGAGCAAAACACACAGACTTTGTGGTTTCGCCTCGTTTTTTGTTGTTTTGCATCTCTTTATAGTTGTTTTGTGTCCCTTTGAGATAATGTGTCTTTTTCGGTCATTTTTTGTGTCTCTTTGTGGTCATAATGTGTCTCCTTGTGGTTGTTTTGCCCTTTTTTGCAGTTCTTTTGCATCTCTTTATGGTCGTTTTTTGTCATTTTGAGTCTCAGGCTGGTAGGTATGAATTCAAGTGACGGTTTTCAGGTTAAGGCCACTACTTTGGGCCCCTGTGCCTGTGTCTGGAAATCCTGTTCGGTTTCAATCCATGTATAAAATCATTCAAATGATTGTGAAAAACAGCAATACTTCACAATGAAAATACTCATCGTTCAATACAAATCCTGCTACTATTGTAAAAATAGTAGCTACAAAATGTACTTAAAGGTCCAGCGTGTAGGATTTAGTGGCATCTAGTGGTGAGGTTGCGGGACTGAAACTTCTACCATGTGCCAAGCATATAGGAGAAATACGGTGGCCAAAGAAAAAGGACGCGAATGGCCGAATCTAGAGTCGGTGTTTAATTAGTTTGTTCTGGTCTACTGTAGAACAGCAGGGTGGACTCTGTGGAAGAGGACTGGCTCTATATGTAGACATAAATGGATCATTATGAGGCAACAAATTCTTATTTTCAGGTGAATATATACTAATGAAAACATGGTTGTGAATACTATACACCATTTCTGCCAGTAGATGCCCGAAAATCATACACACTAAACGTATAAAGGATCAAAAGTAAAGGTACACGTTATGCTGAATGGCCCTGTCAGTTTTCTATGTTATTGGTGCAAGTCAGTGGCATAGATATAGATGGTGCAGACAGTGCGGTCGCACTTATGCCTGTGGGGCGTCATTTTTAATTTAACTCACATTAAATTAAAAATGACGCCATATACTATGGGCTATATGCCATCAAAAATGAAAAACCCATCTCTGTCATGGTTTTATTTTATTTTGTTTTCTTTCTATAACAAAATCATATGCTTATTTGAACTAGAAAAAACAATAAAAACTGTTCAATTTCATTTCTTATTTCCTTTGATACTGTTGTCATATACAGGTATGCACTGATGATTGCTGGGTAAAATGAGTTGATGTCGCCTAATGTCAAGTCTCTATTTGATCATGCGACAAGATGAAATGATACAGTCTAGTTTAGGTGCAAAATCTGTCAAGACTGACAAGCTGGGCACATCTGCAAGTCCAGCGAGCAGTCACATCTCATACTTTTAAATATTTTATTGGGGGTCCTGGATGAAAACTGTCCCCAGATAATAAACACAGTTATTTTTAAGGAAAAAATTGAGGTTTTCTGAAAAATACAGTGCAATGTCAATGTCTTATGTAAACAATTCTTGCTACAAACCATTGCAAAGTAGCACAACATAACATGAAATGGGAGAAAATTACTCTAGTAAAAAGTGGAACTATATATAGAATTATAATTACACTCCACCTGTCATATACATTTAACTAACTCTTTTTTTTTTACTAGTACTATTAACTTAATCATTTGAATTACTGATTTGATCCTACTAACTTATGTCTTTTCTTTTATCCACGTTGGTCTGTGTAAGTCTAACTTTTGTTAAGTTTTATTTGTTTGTTTTGTTTTGTTTTTCTTAGCGAGGCCATATTGTTATTTCGTATTGTGATCTGTGCCTTGTGTATTATTATTTGCCAGTAATTAAAGGAAAAAAAGGGACAAGAGAGAAACGAACACGAGGAAAAAGTAGCTGAGCTCCCTAAATTAGATTTTTTTGGCTTTTTTATAAACAGTTGCCAGCGGTGTGTATGTGCATGCACCTTCTAACTAATGACTAGCATGCAGTGGGGCCCCTGGTAACTATCTTAAACCACTGATGCAAGTGGTGCTTAAATCTCAAAACAATGCACCATACTGTAAAAATTCAATTAGTAGCCTGGGCTATTATTTACTTAAATCAGTGAAATCAACAGGCCTTTAATAACTTTCACACAAAACTGTTGCTGTGCAGCGATCAAGAAATACAATCAAAGTGTTTATTTAAACCAGTATGAATATTACTTGTTTAGAAATTAGGCTTCAGATAATACATCAATTATGAATCACTCATTTGATCTAGCTCCGACAGACAGCGCGAGGATTATGGCACTCAGTGTACAGACACAACACCACTTTTTCCTGTTAAAACAGTACTCACAACTTCATTTTTGTAATTGTTATTATGTTATTGTAAATGTTATTGATAAAAAGTATATTAAATACCTCTTTTGCTCAATGTTTATTTCATAGGGACAGGTGTAGTATACATTGAGAATTACATGATTATCCAATGCAGTGTATAAAGTGTGGGCTTAAAGTAGCTTAAAACTGTACTTAAGTTGAGTAATTGTACTTAATTACTCTCCTGCACAGGTAATACCTGTACGGCAGGCCAATACTCTCACAGGCTAGTAGTAATAATAGTGTTTTTCCCACTGTAAACCAGCACAGAAGAGAGTCCATATCTCCTTCTGAGATACAGGACAGAACTCTAGCTGCCCTGTGATTTCCTAGAATCCATGAAGACACTGTTGTCCCCTGTTTCTGATTAATCCACCTGAGTTGTTGTCCCTGATCAGAACAGCACTGTTGTGGCTCCTATCTCTCTCTCTCTCACACACACACACACACACACACAGGCCACTTCCTCATTCCACCTCCACCTTTCACTTCCAAGAGGATTTGCGTGACGCTTCTATTTCTGACTTTACCGCCCGAGCCAAAGTACCTGTGAGGCGATCAAGGCTTGAAAAAAAACACACACACACAACCCACCACTGAAAAAAGCAAACACGCAATATGTTGCTCACCTTGGAGCCACTCGCTGACTCTCTCCTCGCTCCACGACGTGATAGGCTCCATGCTCGGAGTCCTGCTGCAGTCGCTCGTTCACTTTCAAGCCGTCCTGGCTGACTTCTACCTCAATGGGCTGCTGGAGGAAGGAAAAGTTGATCCCGATCTGGAGTCGGACGATGACGAATGGCACTCCTTCGCACAGGTACAGGTAAGAGTCCCCCCCCCCCCACTGCTGTCAGCCAATAGTGCGGAACTGTCAGGGCTCGACCAGGAGCAAAGACCCCTCCCTCCTAACACCCCCCCTTCCACCTCCTTACCTGCAGGGATAGTGAGTGTGTGTGAGAGGTGCTGCAGCTTTAAGGCGTCATAACTTCCCTCATAGTTTTACTTTCATGCACAATCATGCCATGCGCATTAAAAAGGCGCGGGGCCTAACGCAACACACAGCAGCGTGTGCAGACAGTGGGTGGACACAATAATAGCAACACCTGTGCAGCAACAGTAATAACTCTGTAATAATGCTACTTAATACATCTAAAATATCCTCACCACAATAAAATGAAAAATACTCACAATTTCTGATGCAGCTCCTCAGTGTTTGCCTTACACGGACTGTCACAAGACTTGAGGGGATAAATAACTTGTTCTCCAAACCAGCAGACCTAATCCTCTTTTCCAAGTCCACTGGTGAGGCTGCTCTCCTGGGAACCCTCCGGAAATGTTTCCTATTTTTATTCCTTGAACGGTTTTGACTTCTGGGCTCCAGTATTTTGAATTAAAAAATAAAAACTGCCTCAACTGTATCAATATTTTATTGATGTCCAATGTTTTTACAGCATGGGAACATCTGTGCTCGCTGAATTATTAAAATTATCAATGATTATATCAAAAGCTTGCAACTAGAGGAATTTACTCATGAATAATTTACCCAGCAGATATAATTTCTGACTGACTGTTAATGTGTAATATTGCGTTCTGTGGTTGCTCACAGTTAGGCATATGGTTTCTCAGGGAATTAAAAACCATAGACTGCCTTTGTGTTTAACTCATTGTTATTTATTATGTTATTATTATTTATTATTTATTGTTAGGCTTTGGAGTTTAAAGTTCCTGTTGTGTTGAAAGATTACCTCCTTAAAATTCAATATTCTGCGTTTAATCCTAAAGGAGGCTGTGAGTCATAACAAGGCTATCCAACTAATGTGTGTACATGATCAAAATGCTATTTTCAAGCACCTTTGAAGCAGAGTGTTTCCCACGGATTTTGTTAGTGAAATTTTCTTGGCAAACATGAATCAGTGTTTAGGTTTTAACTCCCGTTTCCAGACAGGTAAATATACACAGGTAAATATGTCTATCTAGAGACAGAGAGATAGTAACAGGTAAATATGTCTATCTAGAGACAGAGAGATAGTAATCATGATAATAAAATGAAGTAAAAAAAATACTTAATTAAATAATATTAAATAAAAAAAAAATAAAAAAATAAAAAATTAATAGATAAATAATGCACAATAATACATAAATAAATAAAGATAAAAAAATAAATAAAAATAAATAAATAAAAATAGCATTATTAACCCCTTTTTTTTTTTTAACTGTTTAGTAATTTATTTATTTTTTTCCTTTTTTTCCACTATCGTTATAATACTGTGAATGTATTGGTTGTTTATAGCTTCTGTATTTTTCTGTATTTTTTTTTACCCTTTTAACACTGACCGAAATTTTTTTTTTGTGTGATGAATTGTAAATAAAGTATAGAAAATAAATTAATTAAATTAGAGAGAAAAAAATCTCAGTAAAAATTAATAAATTAATTAAAAAAAAATACAATTTACAGTTTTAAAAAACATAACAATAAAGAATTGTTAACTAAAAAGCAAATAAGATGTATATATGAAAATGGGCTTTAAAAAATAAAATATAGAAAATAAATAAATTAAATTAGAGAGAAAAAAATCTCAGTAAAATTTAATAAATTAGTTAAAAAAATACAATTTACAGTTTAAAAAAATAACATTAAAGAATTGTTAACTAAAAAGCAAATAAGATGTATATATGAAAATGGGCTTGAAAAAATAAAGTATAAAAAATAAATTAATTAGATTAGAGAGATTGTCATAGTGATCCAAAAAATCTCAGTAAAAATTAATAAATTTATTTATAAAAAATACAATTTACAGTTTAAAAAAAGAACAGTAAAGAATTGCAGGAAAATACCATATTTTTTCTAAAAGGAAAGCTATAACTGTAAAATATATATCCTGAGTCAACATCTCAATTCCATTCATGCCTTTGACATTAAGTCGAGCACCTTAAGGGGTTCTGTGAATGGATCTATGCTGCGAGCTGCACTAGGAGATGATTGTTAATGTCTCACAGTATAAATTGCTCAACAATTCCCAACAAATTTACAGTTGCATGTTTCACTAGAAGTAAAGGGCAACTCCTGATGAAAAGGCTGTAGTCAGAAAGAGCTGCCCTCCGATATCTGGCACCCCCTGCTGTTATTCTCTTTGAACCAAGAGAAAGGGACAGAGGAAGGGGATAAGTCGGATTCATGTGTCAGCAGGTGAAATGGCACAGTGTCCCCATGCATGCAGCATATATGCTTTATGCTATATAGAAGATATTTAGAGGAAATCTGTTGGGCTGCTTACACAAAGTCCTGCTGAAGAATGGTTCATGTGCCTCCTACTAGTGTTGCTTCAAATCTACATGGTTTGACTTAAAGCACAATAAAAAACAATGTTTTTTGATACTATACATGCCTTTCAAAGTGAGTTTCAAAGTAAAATATTAGACAGAAAAAATAGATTTAATAGTGGAAAAGGGGTTCTGTAATTACAAATTCTGGCTGGATCACTGCTGATCATCTTTTGATTCAAGATGTTCTGTGCTGAAGGGAAAATAACTGAGTGTAAATGGAAAATAACTGAGCTTGAATGTAAGACGTCGCTCCACTAGTCTGACAAATCAAGGCTGGTCTTATAATAGAAAACCAATAGATTGCAAAATTCTTGCTCAGTCTTGCTTAAAGTCTCCTTCAGCACCATGTGCTCCTGTCCAGTGCTCAGTGGCAGATCTTCCTAAAGGCAAAGACAGCACCCCGCTCTAGGTTTTTATTTTGTGACATTCAAAAAGGAAATGGAGGATTGGAGCAGAGTGTATTCAGAGAGGTTAAAGTACGAGGAAATTAAAAGGCAAAAGTCATCTGGGGTGCAGTGTTAAACAAGAAGAAAATGAAATTAGCAAATTTGCACACACCATATGCTCTTAGCTCTTTTTCTTGTTAGAAATAAATATAATAAATCAAAAATTATCCTCCTTAAGCCCTGTGTCCTCATACAAGGACATTGCATTTTGGGTTACCTGGACCTTATACTTCATTCTGCTTAACTTTAGCCCTTTTTAGATAGGAGTTGTGCAAGTTTGCAGGAAAGCCCAATCAGTCTTTTTTCAGCATTGGCAGTATAAAAACAAAATCGGGGAGTGCGGCAAATTGCCGCCTACCTACTTTTGTTTATACAGAATGCGCCTTTTTCGGGGCAATGGAGGGCGTGAGCAAGTAACAAAACGTGTAGCTCAGCATGTGACGTAAACAGTGACGTGGGAGGGAAGCTGATTCTCTCATATGTTGGCCCGGTCTTCACCGTTCCTGTCATTTGACGGTTAATGGCCTCTTCGTTTGTGAGGACAAGTAGGGTGCACAATTCCTTGTCTCCCCAGTTGCTCATCTTTACAGTGTCTGTCAGGTTTGCGTTTCCCTCTTGCTACTAGCTGCTCGCTAATTCCTGCTATCAGCTGTTTCCTGTTTATCCACCGCCAGTGGGTCGCACGTGCGGCGTCATCAACAGCTCCTCCCACAAGTCATCAACAGCCCCTCCCATGGCAGAAGGCTGCCTCAGTCTTTTTAAACTGAAAGGGTTCTGCCAATATGACTACCCTACGAGGCGGAAAATTGGGCACCTCGGATAAAACTCGCCAATCCAGCTCTGTGTGTTTAAACGCTCGCAGCTTGCCAGCAAAATGGCCCATTATTCGCAGAAAATTTGACAGTGTAAAAGGGGCTTTTGACCTTTTGTCCTCGTTTGTGGACACTTTTTTGTGCCATCTAATGTTAGTAAGACCACAATACACAAATCCATGTAAAAACAAGATGGCAGCCATCTCCACCAAGTCAGCCTGCAGCTGATCCCGGCGCAAAAGTGGACAAGGTCCAAAACCTGATCACATTTTATGGTTGGAACTTGTTTATTTATGATTAATAACATATGTAGTTTGATATGGCAACCGATTTCATCAGTTTTAGCAACGGTAACAGGCTAAGACTCGTTGAAGGACATTGGGACTTATTATCATCATGTTTGAGGATATAGGGACTTTATCATTGTTGTCAGTGTTTAGTTTTTTATACTTATCAGGTGCTACTGATACCAAATAGCTGGGAGAAATTAAAGATGTGCCCCAAATAAAAGTTCGGGTCTCAGGAGGATACATTTCTTTGTGGCGGGGGGATAATGTGCTCAGTCCGAATATACTGCAGTGGTTTTGCTCCAGTGATAGCAGCACTCCTGCAACACATTATTATGTTTATGCTGCACTTTTTCTTTATTTTTTCCAGCTTGAACCACAAAAAAAGAAAAAGAAATCCAAGTCTGCTGATGTACTTATTGACTTTGAATCTTCCAATACTATACAATGGCTTGATCCATCCCTCAGTGAAAGTCAATAACCCAATGATGTGTTACTGTGGCTTGTTTGTGCTGAACTTGATCTCAGACCTTGTGCTCAGCCCGCCTTCTTGCCCTGCCCAAATACCAGAGATACAGATTCAAGCCTCGACATGCTGTCGAGCCTACATTCATGAGATTGTGTAGTCAGCACTGTGTTATGCACTGGGAGCTGTTACTACAAAACATAGTGTTGACAAAAAAAGGAAACAAGATTGTATCTAACGAGCAACAATGGAGAAGTGTGTGAAACTATTGCCTACCAATCAATATCCCCCTCCCAGTCCATCTGCAGCCACATTGTTCTGTGACAAATGATAATTCCACTGATGTTTCAAGTACAATAACGCCATTTGTTCATCATCTTTGTGCGGCACAGAGCCGATTTTGAATCATTACAATGCCATCCTCTCCTGCCGTAGTCAGTCAGCAGAGATTGGATAATTACCCTCGCTCCACCATTGAGCGGCTAATTAATTTGTTCTATGCTGCAGCCCCTCTGATGGCGCTGAACCTTGCAGTACAGAAATGAGCTCACTCAGCTCAGCTAAGGAGGAATCATTATCAAAGGTCAAGAAGCAATGTCGTGGAAACCCGATACACCCAGAATATTTATACTGAAATTACGTGTGCTGAGATTACTGTATATAGTGTGATGTAACTAAGGATCCCATGGCCATTAGTCTCTGCATGCTGTATTTATCTGCACTGTAGACGGAGTATATTTAGTGTTGTGCTTTGGTGCTGCTTCTGTCTTTAAGTGGAGTCAGTTCCTGGTGGCTGTGTTGCATCAACAATTTAATCCCTCTGGATTAACTAAACATTTTGCTTGACGCATAAACTCTATTTTAATCTACTTTAGATGCAGTTCAGGTTTACTCATCCCTATAATGGGGGATCAGAAAGGTAAAGTAAAACAGAATCAAACACTTGATATCATAGTTGTATAGCTATTTTTAACACACACACACACACACACATACAGATACACTGTGTTGCCTCCAGGAACATCTTTCTTCTTCTTCTTCTTTCTTCTTCTCTGAATATTTTTTGGTCTTCTCTTGTTTGTGCTTGCCTGTGGCTGCTAAGCTAGCAGCAGCTGTAGCATGCCAAGGTGCATTAGCCTCACCCTTTGCACTTTCGTCGCTGGTTTTTGAGGTAGACATGATGCTCAAAAGTGTACGAGACGATCCATAGTGGCTCACAAGATGTCCATACACTTGGGATAAGAACATAAATGTAAGCTAGCTCACCTTGCAGTTATGGATGAGTGCCACACAGTGAGTTAGGGTTAGCTAGCTTACATGATTGCACAAGAATTCATGGGTAATGATTAGCCCATAAATTACTGTTGTGTACTGTAAATTAAAGTTGTTGTTTTTTTATAAATAGTCTGATTTGTCTTTGCTAATAATGTGTTGGATTCATGTTAATGTGTAGTTCTGACCTATCTGGATTAAAAAACTTAAAGGTCCAGTAGGATTGAGAGACATATATTGTCAGAAATTGAGTATAATATAATAAGTATGTTTTCTTGTATAATGTATGTATAACCACCTGAAAATAAGAATCATTGTGTTTTAGTTACCGTTGTGTGATCTTCGTTCATGGGGTCCGCCATGCACTGCCATGTTTCTGCTGTAGTCCAGAATGGATAAACCAATCGCTGGCTCTACATACAGCCATTTGTGTGTTCGTATCGGCCAAGGTAGTTAGCCAACACATTCTCACACTCTCTGACCTCGTCACGTATCGACGTGCAAGGTACCCTGGGTGCGTTAGTTGTAGACGTTCTGGGACACCGAGTCAAGTTCTGCCTGTTACATGCATTGTCTTCTTTCAAAATACACTTCCGTTTTCACAGGAAATGTACAGTTTGCATCCAGTCTCTTTCAAAATAAATGCACTACATTGGTACAACAAAAGCACGTGGTTAGGTTTAGGAAAAAAGGACAGGGTTTGGCTTTACAATCTTACGGGAAGCAAGCACTGCCCTCGGTGGAAAATCGGTGGACCTATCCACCACCGCTCCACCCACCCTACATGAACTTTCGCTGCCATAACTTTGGTTTGCTTCTCGTGCTGCATTTCCCCCTGACACCGCCAAGCACCGTTACACAATAATGGCAACCGGCTGCGCATCATACCAACGTGAGAGGACGGCTTTTTTCGTTGGTGTGTGATGCTGGAAGTCACTGCTCAAGCGCCGGATTTTGATGACTCCGGAGTGAGACTAGGTTAAGTTAGCAGCCCCTCTGTGACAAGCCGAACAGCATTGGAAAAACACTGATTCGTAACATGAAACTGCTTTATTCAGTGTCTTTACTGGTTTGTTTTGCAGAGGAAGAGACCTCTGAGGATAATTCCACTCACAGTAAAAACCTCCTGAACAATGAACACTGAGGAAATACTAACAGGTAGTCCACGCTTGGCACACAGGAGATGTTTCAGCTGCAGTCCTCACCAGCAGATGCCACTAAATCCTACACACTGCTCCTTTAAAACTTAAACTATCAAACAATAATTTGGCGACAATCCAGCAGTGTCTCCGAGGACTCCCTAGTGTTTGCGGACTTCCTGTTGAAGACCCAGGATTTAGTAAGTTCAGTAGGAAGGAGGTCCTTACTTGAAAAGCAGGAACAAATAGTAGAATAAACTCAAGAGATACAGACGAAGTAACTTCTCAGGAAAGAAATAAAGAACCGAAGGCTGCAAATGAACAAAGATTAAAAATATACACGTCTGGCAGTGTGACAAAGGCTGAATAAAGTGAAAGAAAATAAGCAGGCCACATGTGAGAAAAGCAGCAGTGTTAAATGGACAGACTTTGAGATGCTGTCTCAGACCCAGCTGCCACTTCACAACTGGAGTGCGCATGTATTTCCATTATAATCGCTCTGTTTACTGCTGAGGAAACTACACATTGTCTGTATGATTCATTGTTTCTCCTTCTGCGTACCCGACATCACTCACAGTCGCCTCACCTCTGCGGTTTCAACTCAAACTGAGAACGAGGTTAAACAGCAATGTCGTCTTCGCATCACTTTATCTAATTTGCAGTCTGTCGTTTGGGGGCCATATCTAACATCTCTTTAGTCACACTTCAGCACACTTCACTCCTGTAGCAATAGACCAACAACTCAGGATGGAGTTCTGCTCCATTGCACATTCATGACAAGCTAGACTGAGTCATATTACCCATGATGCTTCTTGTCTCGCTGAAAGCGGAGGGTAGGGTATCCCTGGAGTCTCTGTCGCAGGACGGGAGACACCTCTGAGTCATCGCTGGGCTGTCACCTGTGATGTCACTGGAGCATCATGAATAAAAGAAGAGATTCCCTGTGGTCAGAATGACAATGAACTTATGACGTCAACATGTCAGTCAATGTCAACGGACTTTCTTATAGGTTGCTTTTACAATAAGCTGTTTCCGTCTGGCCGCCAGCGACCCTCGTCTCACAGTGTATTGATCTGTGGAAGGTGTTAAAAAGAGCTCCCCCACATTCCCAGGCTTCTCTAGATGACTTTTCACCCTTCTGGATAATCTGCTTTTTATTCGTTCCCATGAATTGTCTTTATTAGTCCCTTGACTTTCAGCCAGGCTCAAACTGAACATATGAAATTCATCATATCATACAGGAGGAGCTATAAACAGTGAGAAATGTCAGTGGCTGTTATCCTGTACAAAATGGAAAAGGGGGAATATAAGAGGACAGTGAATAAGAGGTGAAAAGGACAGAAAAAACACACCACATAACAAACATAACAAACACCCATATAGCATTACGAGGTGCGATGAGTGTTCCCTGCTTATCCATCATGAAGACAAATCAATGGGTTAATGGGAGCTTTGGGAGGGCTGTGACTTAAGATATTACATGCAGTGTGAGTGTGATGGATACCCCTCCCCCTCTTCTCTGTTGTATTCTTACCTGCTGACCTCCCTTTGGTGCTATGGATTTGGCAGAAAATAAATTAGCTGTACGTCAACCTTAAAGCAGACACAGACAGTTTTTCAGCTTCCCTCCCCCAGCATTTCCAAATGGTATTATTATTTGTGTTGCTGTTGTAAAAACAACCAAAATGCTTGCCGTTTTCTAATCCAATCACCAGGAAAAATTGTAAATTATATATTGTATGTTTTTGCAAACCACTGATATGTTACATTTAACTTTATAGCCTATACATTTAAACATTCCCAGTGATGGCAGTGTTGGCAGCCGGAATTGACCCGATTCTGGGGCTTCTTTCATGCCGAGTCTCAGCCGAGTTGGGCAACCAGACCTGGCCTGCCTAATTTCATCAGGAATGCCGAGTTCTGGTCGATTCCGGGCAAGGTCAGTTTGGCTACCTGGGTTATGTTTCTTATGCAACGCTGTGGTAAAGGTGTGGTTAGTTTTGGGCACAAAAAACAATTAGTTATGTTAGAAGAAGATTATGTTTTGGGTTTTAACACGCACCTTTGGTGGACCAAAAGTTGCTGGAAAAGCAGGGGGTTGAACGGTGAAAAACAACCAGGTTCGGTGGCTCAAAAGCCTCTGTGAAATGCTGCTATGTGACGGTGACAAACACCCAGGTTCGGTGCCACAAACATTGGTGGAGACACCCCAAAGGGTTGCCAACAAAAACAACTGGTGTTGTTGGTTTCAAACAGTGGTTTGCTGTGGTGTGCAGTTTTGCAGTCGTCGGCTTATATGTTACATCAGTTTAGAAATGTTGATGTGATATGGGGTGGAACAGTGGTGCAGTGGTTAGCATTGTCGTCTCACAGCAAGGGGGTGGGGGGTTCGAGCCTGGGGTGGGGGAGCCCTTCTGTGTGGAGTTTGCATGTTCTCCTTACAGGGGTTTTCTCCGGGTACTCCAGCTTCCTCCCACAGTCCAAAGACATGCAGGTTAACTGGTGACTCTGAATTGTCCGTAGGTGTGAATGTGAGTGTGAATGGTCGTCTGTCTCTATGTGTCAGCCCTGTGATAGTCTGGTGACCTGTCCAGGGTGTACCCCGCCTCTCACCCAATGTCAGCTGGGATAGGCTCCAGCCCCGGTGACCCCCAACAGCATAAGCGGTTACGGAAAATGAATGAATGATGTGATACATATGAAACATGCAAACGTAACGTATTTGTGGTTTGCAGACATGTATAATACCAATATTTTCTCCGGCAGCACGATGGTGAAGTGGTTAGCATTGTCGCCTCACAGCAAGAGGGTTCCTGGTTCGGACCTGGGGTGGGGGGTTCGAACCCTGGGGTACTCCGGCTTCCTCCCACAGTCCAAAGACATGCAGGCTCAGTTAACTGGTGACTCTACATTGGCTGTAGGTGCGAACGTGAGAGTGAATGGTTGTCTGTCTCTATGTGTCAGCCCTGTGATAGTCTGGTGACCTGTCCAGGGTGTACCCTGCCTCTCACCCAATGTCAGCTGGGATAGGCTCCAGCCCCCTGCGACCCCCAACAGGAAAAGTGGTTACAGAAAATGAATATTTTCTCCTTCCTCTGGGCTGCATTTTCCTCAGAGCAAGGGTTTTCTCTTTTCTTCCACTGGCTACAGTTTCCACAGTTACTGTTGTTGTTCCACTGTCCGCCATTTTCACTACTAGGAGTATTAAATGCAAAGAACTTACACTGATACTCTTTGGTAACTGGGGAGAGCTACTGATAGACTAAGAAAAACAGAGGCGCTGTCCTTTTCCTGTTTCGCACTTCCTTTGTGCTTCAAATCAAACATTCATGTTCTCCGGAGATCGTACCCAGTGGCAGACAGAATTGCATAGTGAAAGCAAGGCTTCTAGGAAACCAGACGATATTCTGTAGCTGTTACACTGTGCAATCAGCACTTACTTCATAATGATTTCTTCTTTAAAATGCACTTTCTCCACTGACTTGGAGAAGAAATGTGGGGAAATAGGAGCCAACAAACAGACATTAATATGCATCTGTTGTGCCCATTTAGCAGCACTTCAAAATGATGGATCATGTAAACATGTTATATGTGCAGAAATACTGCCAAACTATCTACAGAAACCAGCGTATGAATATGAATGAAAGCCTGTGACAGAGAGGTGTTGTGTGTCAACAACCTGGATGCAAAGAGCCACAGATGTGTCAAGAACATTATATGTGAATGCATAAAAGAGGCAATGTTCCCCTCTCCAGTCCAGATCTGTGTATTTAACCTGTCACAAAGCTGCGACTGCTGTATGCAGGATGGCATGATAAATAGACTTCATCAGTGCAGCAGCAGCTTCATGCACATACTGAAATTAAACAGCACATCCATCAGAGAACAGGCACCACATCATGGCAATTTATTTCTTTCATTTTGGTTTCCATGAAATGCCATGCCTTCGTTATCTTAATTTGCATCAAAATTTTATCCCATCCATCCACGGCGAGGCGGTTTGATGCTCTCCTGTTGCCAATAGTAACCAAAGATAGCCAAGAGCAAAATCCACTCGGCAGTGAATGAAGCAGAGAAGTGTTGGAGGGTGGAGGGGTGTATTATATCACTGAAGATTTCAAGCACCGTTACAAGAGCTGTTGTCAATGAAAAGCACGCTTCATCAATGCAACGTCCGGGGCAGAATCAAACAGCACTGGTCACGACCCAAAATCTGGCCTCTTCTATTCTGTACATTGTTTCTATTGTGTAATCTGTGTTATGTAATTGTTTGCAACAATGTGTGTTGTTTTTAGACCTGGAGGAAGTGGTGATGTGGGTCTGCAGGGAATGTGGACTGAAATATTGTCATGAAATAAAGTAGTAGACATGGAAAGTCAGCTGCACAGATTGGTGCATCTTTTGTGATCAGCTGCATGTTTAATTATGCAGCCACATAGTGCTCTCATTCATTCCCATTTGTGAATTGTTTGACAGCTTCTCCTTTGAACGCAGAGGATCTATCACTCCTCTGATGCACCTGCTGCACCACAAGCATCACAGAGAGCAGGCCGTTCATTAATAGCAGGCTCCAGTCTGCATTACGTATTTGCAGTTTCATCCTTTGCCAGATGATGGCACGATCAGACCTGGGCGGAACATTTGGAAAAGGGGGTTGGGCGAACTCCTGCAGGAGTCCACCAATAACAGCTCGAGTTGGAGGCTACTCGTACTACAGAGCCACACTGAGGTCTCTGCGCGCATCGCACACACTGTCGGGAACCGGGAGAAATCAGAGGCACGCAGGGAGGAAGCCGTACAGATTTGATACGGCGTCGATTGCAAAGACAGCACGGACTCTGGTTAATTCCTTCAGGTGGCATTAGACTCCCGCACAGCCCTATTAAAGGATCACACACTTGGGCTTCTCCTCGTCTCCTCTCACGCTTTGTCAAATCCAAATCCCGTGTATCCACCGCGCGTATTTGGACGGGCAGGTTTGTTTGGTGTTTGTGGTGTTTTCAGCTGGATTACCACGTTCAACAAATACGCACAAGAAGCCAGACGCCGCCGCCGGAGTCAAATCAAGGGATTACAATTGTTTGTAAAGCTCTTGGTTGTGCTTTGCATGCGCGTCTTCGCCTCCGAGCACAGAGCAAAGTGCTGATAAATCCACTCCAACCTGGACTTTGGACCGGAGTGAAGGAGCCTCGGGGTGCACTTGACAGGAGCAAAATCCGGGGAGACCAGATTCGTACTTGAGCAGCTGAGGGGGAAACTGAGAATCCTGCGAAAATGCCTCTTGCTCAGATCGCGGAGCCATGGCCCACGATGGAACTAGTGCAGCTAGAGACGGAGGTAATGAGAGGTGAAATATGTCTACCATGTTCTAGTTTGATTGATCCAACCTGATTTGGTTCAGGTAAATAAATAAGGTGCGCATAAGGTGTGCGTTTTCATCAGCCCTCCATCCAAGAGTGGTCACCACTTTCTGGAAAGTTATTTTAAACTGCAGCCTACATACATAACTGTGGGTGAATAGACCTGATAAATAATTCATGTTATATGCCCAGTGTTTTCAGTTAAGTATGCAGTTTTAATCAGAGTTGAGTCAAAATCTAATGAATAGGCTGTCTATGTCAGTGTGCCAGAAGCATGCAGGGCCACAGCCTATTACTGGCTCTGATTGTCAGTCTTTAACCAACAGGGAAATTTCTCATTATGACCTATTCATGTGAGAGCTTTCAATTGGCCCCAGAAGTAGCTGTCAGAGCTCAATTTAGAAATCCACTTTCTAGTCTTCCATTGAAGCTGCTGGGCAACTCCATTTCAAAGCTCAGCGCCAGAGAGAAGAGCAGTGTGTGATCTAGAGGCTTGTCCTCCCTGTCTATCACCTGTAGAGTGAATCAAAGTCCTCTCACACACGGCATCATAAAACTGCCCTCAATGTCTAACCTTAAGTTTGAGTTCTGCAATATAGACTGCAGAATTATGTTCAGTGTCTTATGGTTTAATTAAGACCTGCACTTACTTGTGCCATCAGTCTCGTGCTTTAGCTGTGTAGCTGTGTGTGTTTCCTCTGCAGAGTTTTAATTAAATCTGCCTTGCGAGAAGTGTCTGATTACTCCACAGCAGGTAGAGGATGACACACGAGAGAAAAACAGAGCGGGCGAGGTATTTGTGGCCTCTCTGTTGTCCAGACTCCTATTATTTTGATGTGGCATCATTATTCATGAACTCTTCAGCTGCCTCTTGAACAGACTGGTTGCTTAGTGAATATGCAACCATCACATTGTGGTGAGGATGAGTAGACACAGGCTGTGTGGAAGCAACCAGTGTCACATTAGGCTCATTGGTTTCTATGGATGGGGATCACCACAGGATCCATGATACGATATTATCGCAGTACTTGAGTCACAAAACAATATTATTGCGATTTTAAACGTATCGCGATAAAATATATTGTGATATATTTCCTTTTATCAACTGTAAATTCTTTTCCCCAAAGGAAAACTTTATCAACATCCATATTATCTAATGAGATAAAGTTTTCAGTCTGTTCATCTCACGTCAGCCATTTTTGTCTCCCAACAGTATATTTATTGATTTTAACAACAATAAACAAGGACATACACATGCACGCATCCAGTATGTGTACATATACATCCATAGACACGCAAAAGAAAAAGACACCATGACAAAATTTCAGTACAACCGCCGAATGTTTAACTCACATATAATCAACCCCAAAAGTGTGAATTAAAAATAATGAATTCATGAAATGGGAAGAAAAATAAAATAAAATAATATGAAATAAAATAAATAAATAAAATAAAATAAAACAATTGAATTAAATTAAATTAAATATATAAAAAATATACATGAATGACTGGAGGAAGAAAATAAATTAATAGAAAAAGTGAAAATAACACGGGAAGGAAGATCACAAATTACAGGTTGAGGATCATGTTAGTGCGATACAATACACTTCAGCCATTTTTTTGTAGCAGCAAAATGTACCTAGTGGACTGAAAAAGCAAGTGCTTAAATATTTCTAGTACGCTAAGTTTAGTTTGTATTTGTCATATTAATAATTGATATAAATAAAAAAATCAATACTTGGCACTGTGTGACGATACGATACTGCCGCACAAATATATTGCGATACTATGCTGTATCGATTTTTTTTTTCCCCACCCCTAATGTTTTCCATAGTATCTGTAGGGTGGTCTAGCTGCAAGAAAAGCTGTTTCTGAATCACTCAGTCATTTAAACAGGTGAAGCCAGTCGCGATACCCCTGTTTTGTGCGTCTGATCTCTGTGCACGGTGTCCTCAATCAGCTTTACGAGAGAGCGTGCTGATTATTCACTGATGAAGCTGAGGAAATTGTTCGCAAGATTTTAGTGAAACATGATTACTCTCAGAGCCAGACTTGAGGCCTGTTTCATTAAAAGACAAGGTAATGAGTATCACTCATTAAAGCCATGCAGTAATCAGAAGAATACTACCACTGCTGAGGATGCAGACGTGATTTATTGTGCACTTGCAGAGAAAATTAATTGTACAGAGCAGATGATTAGTGTTGCTTATGATAATGGAAAACCTACAAATAATGCAGTAAGAAGCACTTTGAGAAACGTGTCATCCTGACTTGGTTTGTCCCACAGACTCGACTATTTACAGAATTGTGCAGCATATGAGTTGGCTGAGCAGCATATCACAGCTGAACAGATGGTGGTGCTGAGCCTGTGAAGAGTGCTAGGTTTAATATTGTAAAAAATACCCCGTCTTTGGTACGTGTAATGATCACAACTCTTTGATAAGCAACATTGTGATATCATTGCTAAAAATAAAATGTGTGTGCAAATATCAGCCTATATATATTGTAAGGAGGGAATATTTTTTGTTATCGTGTGTCAGCATCCGCCCGCTGAAATTAAGTATCTGTAATTGATTTGATAGCATCAGTCAGTGCCCATCAGAGTGGGATCTGTGCCATTTATCTCATCACCAACCTACCAGCCAGCTGCACACTTTGGTGCTTGATGGCAGAGCAAGATGGCTCGGGGCTCGGATTGATTGAGCAGAAAGAGTGAGTGAGACTGGAGGCCACGCCAGCGAGCATGTCGGGAGAGTCCAACAGGATGCGCAGCCACGGGTCAGCTTGTCATGTGGACAGATGGGACAGACATCGAGACACTTTTGCTGATTTGGAAAGAAAAGTATCATAAAGAAACCATTCTTATCTGCACAAATATGAGTCGCTATGATATTGCAGCTGATGATAAGTCTGTTTCCGCATCGCTCATTATGTGAGTGCTTGGAAGGTGTCATGGATAGAAAACCAGATTTACTGGCTTTTGTGCTGGAAGCTTTGGCAAAGCAAGCACTAACACATGTACAAAGAGAGCTATTCAAAATATTTGGTTGATTGAGGCCTTTTATTCATCATCAAACTGTGCCTGTTATGAATTAACTTCTCTGTGAATCATCTCCGATAAAGGCACTTCAACAAATCAAACCCATCCTGTCCCAGTTGAGTCACTACCACCTGCATTGGCCATTGCCATCAGTAGGTTAGTGAATGTCCTCCTCTAAAAGCCCTGAATCATGCTTCTGTCTAGTTATTGTAGATTTACTCTACAGTAAGATCTGCATTCCTTTCAAAGGTCCAGTGGGTCACATTTAGGGGCATATACTGGTATGTTTTCTTTAGTGTGTAGTCACCTGAAAATGAGAATTGTGTTTACTTTACCTTAAAATGTGAGAACATAGTGAGCAGGTCCTCTTCCGCAGTCCGCCATCTTGCACCTCCATGTTTCAGCAGTAGCCCAGAACGGACAAACCAAACACTGGCTCTAGAAAAGGCCATTCTCGTGCTCGCATTAGCAGCCCCTCTGCGACAGATTGAACAGCATCAGGAAAACACAGATTTTAACATGGAACTGCTTTATTCAATATTTTTACTGGTTTAAATCACCGGGTTTGTTTGTTTTTAAGAGGAAGAGACCTCTGAAGATAATTCGGCTCCCGGTAAAAGTCCACAGAATGTCTGGATCTAAAGTTATCAGCGAAAAAAGGTGACAACACATTAGCAGCCCGTCTGCGACACGCCGAACAACATTGGGGAAACACCGATTTTAATATGAAATTGTTTTATTCAGAGTTTTGACTGTTTTTAATCATTGGATTCATTTCCTATGGAGAGGGAGAGACCTCTGTGGATAATTCGGCTCCCAGTTAAAACGCCCCGAACAATGAACACTGAGGGAATTCTAACCAGGAGTTCATGTTTGGCACATGGGAGAGGTATCAGCTGGTTGCTTTTTCAATTCTACTCAATTCTACAAACTGCTCCTTTAAGCCATTTTACTCTTAATACAGAATCAGTCCATAGCCAATCCTGAAACTTTATACTTTTGATATGATATAATTTCCTTGATTCACACAGCCAGAGTGCAGCTTTATCACTTTGCTCACTATAGCTTAAAGGGATAGTTCAGATCTTTTGAAATGGGGTTGTATGAGTTATTTATCCATAGTCAGGGTATTACCTACTGTACAGTAGATGGTGGTTGGTGTGCCCCGAGTTTGGAGAAGCAGGCAGGAGTACCGCCATGAAGCTAAGCAATCTACTGCTGTGGAAGGGGTCAACAGCAAAATGTATTTAAGCCACTTCATTTTAAGTGTACGCTTTATTTAGAATTTTTTCACTGCTTCACCTTGCTGTCAGATAGCAATTTCCGACAGGGAACTGAAGCTGTTGCACGGCTGTCTTCACTCTGTTGACAAGAACAGTAATTTCACCTTGCAGAACACAAGATCTGGTTAACCACTGCCTTGATTGGTTAGTTTTAACAATTATTTAACTTTGGTGAATTTCAAAGTAAAGCTTTAAAACACCCAAGTCAAACTTATATTGATTGTTTTTAAGTGGGCCTTTTTTGTGCTTTTGCTGCTGCCCTTGTCCACAGCAGTGCATTGCTTAGCTTCAGTGGTGGTACTCCTGCCTGCTTCTCCAAAGAGGGGGCATAATGACTGCCATCTACTGTAGGCAATACACTGACCATAGGTAGGCATCTCATACAACCTCACTTCTAAAAGAACCATCCCTTTTAAAATAGGTGTACTCAACTACAAATTGTGAGTGATATTTGGGTTCTTAAATCTCAAGAACTGTGTTTACAAAAAATACAAAAACAATCTGTAATATTAAGAGAAGTGACACTTTGTTTCGTAACCACATCCTTAGTTCCTTGCTGCTTTTTTTTTTTTTTTTTGCTTCTTGTTTCATAGCTTGATCAGACACTTTTAGCCAGCTTAGTTTTGTGTTTCCAGCCTGTGTTTGGTTTAAAATGGTTTGTTTGGTTGCTACTCTTCACAATTGCCACCGTTTCATTGCAGTTTTCCTCCCGAGTCAGTTGAAGTCATTCTAAAATGCATTATTTTCACTGTCAGCTTCTCTTTTCTTCATTTCGACTAGGTCTTAACTTGCCATTTACTTTTACAACCTGAACTCCTATCTGAAATTGAGCTCCTGTTCTGGATAAAATTGTATTTCGGACTGCAGTTCAGTCCTCCAGCTGTGGCTTCAAGTCGTATTAATCCTTTGTCACTTTACACCCTCTTCAAATCTAAAGATCTCAGTGGAATTCTGTTCTCTTTAATAGATGAGACAGAGAAACTTAACATTGTATTTACGCAGCAGGACTGCACAAGCCAAGACTTCAAGAGCAGGATTGCAACAGACTAGACGTCAAGAGAGAAAGAGAGTTTTTTTTTCTCCATTTATTATGCAACCGTCCGTGCAGAGGAGACAGTAGGGTTAACATACGGAATGTGTGCCATGTTTGCAAGCCAGGCGTGGTCAGCTGTGTATACTCGAGGACTTGTTCTGTTCAGGATCGTGCTTTGCTCTGTGTGTACGTGCGTGCGCGTAGGCTTAGCTGCTGCTAATCTGGGTGTGACCTGTTGAACACCTGAGCAGGGCTGTGGGAGTGGAGCAGGGTTGGATGGGCATGTGATAACAAAATGCTTTGCTGCGTCGGTGCCCTGAGAAACTGAGTCCTTATTCGTTTTGACTATCGGAGTTGAAAGTAAATACGTCAGTGAAGCCAGGACTGTAAATATTCCAGTCACCAGCAGGCAGAAGTGCAGATTTGGTGCTGTTAAAGCTTCTTCTTCTTCTTCTCTCTTCACTTTATGGTTGCTGACGTTAGGGAGAAGCCTTTTAGCACACACTAAAAACAGACCACTGGAAATAGCTGATGTTCATTTTCTGGCATTGACCAGAAATGGACATTAGTAATGTGACCTGCTGTCAGTACACACTGGCAGGTGAGATTATGGGAAATTTAGTCCGACAGGGTCACAGGCGCAGACAAAAGAGTGGTTATTGTATTTCTTAGTTGCCTAGTAACCAGGTAGTGCTGCTCTAATCACGCTGTTAAAACACAGATTTATCTCTCAAACACACACGGTATCAGTGCCCTGAGATTGTTTACTTACCTAATCATATAGAAACCCTGTGAGAAATTAAAAGTTCTGCCGTCTGGCTCTGCAAGGCTTAATAGGCTGGTCTGTAAATCCTTTTTACGGCGTGCTTGTGGCCTGTAAATTTCTGCAAGTGAACTTGTGTGCATCTTGTAGCGTTTTTTCTGTATGTGTATTTTGCACGGGATAATTCATGCGCTTCCTTACAACGTTTCCTAAATCACGTTTGTTTCTGTAACGTCTTTAAGCAGATTTATGTGGCTGTTTGTGTATGTGTGTGTGCATGCTTTCACTCTCATTGAGGAAGCCCAGGGGAGGGAAGGCACCATTAACTGGGCCACTTGGATCAGCCATGCAAAGCTAATGAGGTTGAAATGTGTTGAGCAGCAACGTCGGGAAGGCATTGTTGACCACACACACACACACACACACACACAGAGACAGACAGTTGCACTCACACACTTGGGATTCCCACAGCTAGTCTTCATGATACTAGGTTAAACAAAGCTCACTGCACACACCTCGCTGATGGAATATGAGATGAAAGGAAGGAAAGAGTTGCGGTGTAGATTTCTCTGTAAGATTACATTTTCACTGTAAAGCATGGCACACAGCACTCACTCTTGGTTTCCTTTGAAATTACTGCCCCTAAAACACATCTGTGCTTGACTTCGAACTGCACTTGGCCATTTAATTGTTTCCATTTCTCCTGTCACCTCACATTACAGCTTTTATGACTGGCACAGTTTGGCTAAATTAAATTGCCTCCCTTGAGATGATGATTAAAGTCCAACCACATGAACTGTTGGTCTGTAAAAATGCCCTGAGTTGTAGCACCCATCCAATTTATAGCTGTTGCAAGAGTGAAACTCCGAGCAGGAAATAAGGAAGTGCATCCAGTTGCCAAATGCATCCAATCTCTCAGCTCAGATTGTATTGTGAGGTATTACAGCGACACTAAATTAGATCCACAGTCTGTGTTCCTTCTGTTCAGAGGGTCTTTTTTCTTTTCTTGTACAAGCGCTTTGCAAAGTCGCTCTCCTGTCCCTGCCTGTGCTTCCTTTATGTCTTGCGCTGTATACCCCTTTCTGTTTTGTGTTTGATTGTTAAGGCCGCCGCTTGTCATTGTGTTGACTGCCTGTCGGATTTTGTGTAGTCAAAAGGAAGGGGAAGAGAGAAGAGGGCACAGAGGAAGTGAGGAAACTCAGGGTCGCCCCTCTGTTATGGAAAACAAAGCAAAAAGCGGAAAAAGAGGGAGGAGGAGTTATTCAGGGTGTTCTTACCCTTGGCTAGAATATTTGACTTTGGATTCAAGGGTGTTTCTTTGATCATTGGACAGGGTTAGTTATCATCATGGATTTATCTTCACATGCTTCAGAGGTGTTCCGCTATACATCACTGAAAGGCCTCGCCGCCCATTTTACATGTTAAGGTCAATGTGCTGTTCACAGGGAGTAGTCGCCTGTGAAAACAATTGCATTGTAGTCGTCTGTGGCTCTATGAAAATTACGCGCTTGGGTAACCTCGGCTTGGGCTTGATTACTACATTTTTTTAAAATAGAAAGTCTGTGTTACAAACTGGAGGAGTGACGTTTGAAAGTCATGGCCATTAGAGGCCAAGGAGGTCTGATGAAAGACACCAAGTTACATACCAAAGACCTTTTCCTCTTGTTTTTATAGTTTTAGAAACAATGCATTGTAAGAATGGAAGATACGAGACACATTTTTCATTTTATTACTGGTCCCAGTGAATTACAGTCAATAAAAAGGACAATGCGTCTCCACTTCCTCTAACTGTAAAAAAAAGAAGCCAAAATATCCTGGATATGGCCGCGGCCATCTTGCCCTAACAGCATCATTTGGAGCCAGAGTCTACACAGTAGCACTCTCTGCAATATCAAGTTTGCGCCTTTCAACCAGTCCCGAGCAGCACCATTGATCACAAGCGCACCAGTTGACACAACCAGCTGTCAATCATGACGTCAAACCCTCTTTTTATGGTACCGAATATCTAATTAAAACCAAACCTATCAGAAAAATGAACACTTGAACATACACTTAAACTACAATGAGAGAAACCATCTTTGTGAACAATTTATTTAACATGTACTTTGAGTTTTTAGTTTGGCCCATCCCATTAGCTAACAAGGAGGGGGTGGGGCTTGTGACCTATACTGCAGCCAGCCACCAGGGGGAGATGTTTTGGCTTCTCTTTTGAGACACATTCTGTTTGTAGAGGACATGACACGCCCCTACAAACAGTGCCCACCACTAGTACAAGACAGACACACCAATGCGTCAGCTATCTGAACCCTGCTACAGTGCTACACTAGTGATAAATGAGACCAAATGTGGCAATAATCCACTTGGTAATTCGTAATACATGAAGATGTGATTCATTCAAGTAAGGAGATGTAACCCTTCACATTACCCTTACCGTAACCTTAACAACCTATTTTTTTTTTACTATTACTTAAAATACATTACTTCAAAGCACTAACTTAGCAGTTTCATCGGGACTTCTGGTTGTAGGGTCCTGATCGTGGAGTGACGTGTAGGTATGGAGGTCATGTAGCTGGAGGGCAGGTCAGGTTGCTGCTCCAGCTGCAGTTCTACCCATTCGTCTCCTTCAGGGGAGTTGTCATGTTGTTAAATGCTCTGCAAGATCTTTAACTGAAGAGGTCTGATCATATACGAATAAAGTTGAAGGTACTTGTCATGATAATGCTGATAATACAAGTCATAATTTCAACCAATAAAATGACCTCAGGTATGTGGCTGAGATGCACACAGGACTTGCTACCCTGGACCTCATCTGAGTCAGGAAACAGTTTTAACACAGAAACAAACTCTCAGGATTAACAGCCTGGGGTCCAGAGGAAATATGTGAAGTTCTGTGATCCTTACATTATGAAGTCCTCTATAAATGTATAAATGCCATGAATCAGCTAGACCAGTGCTTTGCAGTCTTTTGGGTCTGAGGTACCCCACAGCCCTGTCCAGGTACCCCTTTATTAATTTCAAACGTATAACACCATTCATTATATACAAGTGGATATTGCAGATTTTTTCATACAGTTCAACTGTCAATATTATGGCTTGGAGTGAAGCTGAATATTTCAACCACTTGTCCATTACTTTCAGCCAACTGTTTAGCCTTTTTTTTAATCTTATGTATTGCCCTTAGCATCTGTTTTAACTTCTGTGATCACTTGCTAACTAGTATTTATGCACTTTTACATAACTGCAAAATGTAGTGTGCAGGCTGTTGGATTAATATGTGGATATATTCATTTAACCCTTTGAAACCTGAGCAAATTGGCTTGATTTCTTTTAAAAGTTTGGAAGAAGGCAGAGAGCAACGAAAGAAAAATTGCCCCAAAATAAAAAAATAGATAAAGTTTAAAACAAACAAACAAACAATGAAATGACCTGAAAAGAGTGCTTTGAAATTATAATAATTCTGCGACACAATTTTTAAATGTAATAATAACAACAACAACAATAATGATAATAATGATAACAATGATAATAATAATAGATATAGTTTTTCCATAATTTCAAGAAAATTATTTAAAAAAAAAACAAAAAAAAAACAAAGTAAGCAAAAAGAAAATAAAAAAATAGACAAACAAGGAAATGACCTGGAAAGAGTATTTAACAATTATAATAATTTTGTAATGTCATTTTAAAATGTATTAATAACAGTAATTATAATTTTTTTCCATAGCATTTCTCTTTTTTATTATTATTAATGAAATAATTATTGCAACATCTATTTTTCTATTTTATTTATTTAATTTGTGGGACATTTCTTACCAAGTTGCTCATTGCCTTTTTTCCAGTATTTTTGAATAAATCGCACCAATTTGTTCAGGGTTCAAAGGTGTCTGAACGCAGCACAAGAAAAGTGATGTCGCTCCAGGTTTAAAGGGTTAATGAAACCATAATTTCAGTTCTTTCAAATTTGTTGAGCTACTGTACAATCTTTCCACATACCCTCTGGCAACAGAAGAAGTACTTTCCTAGAAATAACTGAGGTAGACTTTTATGAGCAATGACAAGTGATCCTAATTTGACTTGACATCACAGCAGCCCCTGTTTTTCATCCCAGGTATCTCACAAAATCCATTTTTTCCTCTGCTTATGTTCTCCTTGTTGTCGTCAACAGAATATGATGCACTTCTAATCACGTAATCTGACTTAAATCCTGCTGTAGTTCAAAGTTAGCCGCCCGCTTCTGTCGTATGCTCATGTTGAGCCATTGTTTTACAAATAACAATGATTACCCGTTTCTGCAAGACTTACCTGCTGGGGTCTGGGGAACGGATGAACGATGTGCGTTTGTGTGTCAGCCCTAGATTATTAGGTTTGCCAGCGGAGGAGCAAAGTGCTGGATACAGTGGACTGTTGCCACCCACACAGTCTTGCAAATATTCACTTGTATCTCTCTCCCTCTCTTTCTGTGTCTGCCTTCTGTACACACACACACACACACACACACACACACACACATACACATGATATGTCCTGTCGCACACTCTGACTGTTTCTCACATCTGCTTTCTTGACAGAACGGGCAGAGCACCACTGAGGATGGAGTCACGCCTGCTGTCAAGGTACATGCCATCTCTGGAACACACACACAAATGCAAAGACACACAAACAAATGCAAAGAAATACAAACACACACACAAACGTGACTCAATATTCATGCAGCTTAACATCCAATAAATTAGAGTGAGGACTTGGACACGCTGCATAGAATTCTTTGGCTTTTGTTTGTGCTTCTATGTGAAGGCGAGCAGCAGAAGGCGAAATTCCATCAAAGGGCAAATTCTTGTGTGAATCTTCATTTTGAGCCATCTCTGCTCTGCTAAGGCAGGAAAAGAAAGCTGTCATGGTCTGACTCACGTGGCCACGCAGATCTGTGACTGTGCGCTGATTTATTCATTTAGGAATTGCATTGACAGGCCTCAGAGGCCATTAGCTGGCCGGAGTTTAATGTGTTGAATACTGTCTGAGTGAGGCTGATCAAGCGACAGTCCAGTTATAGCGATGTGTCTGCATCAATATCATGGGGCCGTAGTGTCGTACATTCTGCATGTCCTCATGTGTCCTGTCAACATATTATACACAGACAAGTACAGGCTTGCTTGCAAGTACATAAATGAACACGCTGGGAAACAACGAGTCAGCCCTTTCCTGCCTCTTGGCCGGCCTTTATGCTTCATTGTCCTGCTTGGAAACATGATCCAGTTTTCCTCCTGCAGACTATTACAGTACTGACCATGTTCCTTCTCGCTTGGCCTCTTTTTTTTCTGTCCTAGCTCTCAAGGGAGATAGAGAGGAGCTATGTCGCCTTTTCTTTCAGTTCGGAACAATGTGCTGTGACTGAGGGAGAGCTGAATGCGCGGGATGAGAAAGAGGGGTTTCAGTCAAAGGAGTCAGCACACACTGGTCAAAGCCACTAATGTCTGATGGCAGGGGAAAACATACACAGGCTTCGTAGCTTGTTAGGAGAATGGGCAGTATGGTTGAGATTAGGGAAGAGTGATAAGGCCAAAATCTTCTGTCACAATATGTACTTTGATATCATGGTAAAGACGTATATCATGATGCAGTAATTGTTCTGTAACATAAACATGCCACACTTTGAAACTTTAATGTTTCTGACAACAATAATTTTAAGTGTTACAGGTATTTGTATTCACATCTTCACTTTCTTATTCCATGTTTTCCCAAATCTTGTTAACTGGGTCTATAAGATCCCACGAGAATTCAGCCCTGCATTGAATAACTCCTGTGGTAGAATCCGTTTTGCCAAATCTATACCAGTTGACACATTTCTGTTGTTGCAGGGTATGTTTAATTTCACCCAACCCCTGTTGAGATCCTTGTTTATCAATATGGATACATACATGATGTGCCAATATGCAAAATCACATAATCAAAAACAAAAAAACTTCCATAACATTTTTTATGCTGCCGCACCTGCAACAGCCATGGCCAGAGGCATTAATGTTTTCGGGTTGCCTGTCTGTCCATTCATCCATCCCATTCCCATGAATTTCTTCAAATTTGGCACAAACGTCCAACCGGACTTAAAGGGATAGTGCACCCAAAAATGAAAATTCAGCCATTATCTACTCACCCATATACCGAGGGAGGCTCAGGTGAAGTTTTAGAGTCCTCACATCACTTCCAGAGATCCCAGGGGAGAGGAGGTAGCAACACAACTCCGCCTAATGGAGGCTGACGGCGCCCCAGATTTAAACGTCCAAAAACACATAATTGAAACCACAAAATATCTCCATACTGCTCGACCGTACTGATCCAAGTGTCCTGAAACCCCAACATAAAAAGTTGTTTGGAAAAACGTTATTTGAACTCTGTTTTTTAGCCTCATTGTAGCCTGCAGCTCTAACTGCCTCTCTGTGCACCGCACTCATGTGTGCGCGCTTGTGCGAGACCGTGAGACATGGGCACCGAATTCCTTTGTGTTCACGTGCTTTCGCAAGCGCACACACATGAATGCAGTACACAGAGAGGCAGTTAGAGCTACAGGTTACAATGAGGCTAAAAACAGTTCAGATGGCGTTTTTCCGAACAACTTTTTATGTCGGGGCTTCAGGACACTTGGATCACTACGGACGAACAGTATGGAGATATTTTGTGGTTTCAGTTATGTGTTTTTGGACGTTTGAATCTGGGGTGCCGTAAGCCTCCATTAGGTGGAGTTGTGTTGCTACTTCCTCTCCCCTGGGATCTCCGCAAGTGTTGTGAGGACTCTAAAACTTCACCAGAGCCTCCCTTGGCATATGAGTGAGTAGATAATGGCTGAATTTTCATTTTTGGGTGCACTATCCCTTGACCCTTGAGGGTCTTGGGCTATTTTGGCCGTTTTGTATACTTTTGATTTTTGCCTTTATATACCACATAAAAAAATGTTTGTCATGCCAATGTTTGATATCTTTTTTTTCAGCACAACCTTAGCTATATGACCAGAAAATTATTTTTCCACTCTGACATACTATAATAACATACTAGACCCAAAAACACAAAATCGGATTTGAAAAATAAATCAATTTCTTTACTATACAAAATTCAAACATGCTCAATGAAAAAATTCAAAGGCAGAAAATGTAAACATAAGTTGTAANCAAAAACACAAAATCGGATTTGAAAAATAAATCAATTTCTTTACTATACAAAATTCAAACATGCTCAATGAAAAAATTCAAAGGCAGAAAATGTAAACATAAGTTGTAAATATGTACATACAAAAGTATAACTGAGATAAAATTAAGCTATATACAACTATTTCCAACAAAAACCAGGTGAAGACATAGGCGTTTTTTTTCATTTTGGCCATGCCTCTCTTCAAAAAAGTTTATGTACACAATTAGACAGAGAACTATATAACAGGCCTTCCATTCACAGACTGTGAGGGGTTCCTAAATAGTGCAAAAGTAACATATAAATGTCAAATTGAGATAAAATCAAACTATAAACAACAATAACATAACTACTTACAACAAAAACCAGGTGAAGACATAGGCGTTTTTTTCATTTTGGCCATGCCTCTCTTCAAAACAGTTTATGTACACGATTAGACAGAGAACTATATAACATTCACAGACTATGAGAGGTTCCTAAATAGTGCAAAAGTACTCAACTCAACTCAAAAGTAACATATAAATGTCAAATTGAGATAAAATCGAACTATATACAACAATAACAACAATAACAATAACAATAACTACTTACAACAAGGCGTTTTTTGTTGTTGTTTTTTTTACATGTGCCACTCCTCAAAACAGTTCCTGTCAACAATGACACAGAGGGGCACATCACAGGACTTGCATCGCCATGGCGTCAGGTTCCTCTTTTTGTCCACCTGCTGGCAGCGTTGGCATGCCCTGTGGCCTTGAGTGGCTTTCTGGCTGGCATCAGTGACAGTGGTGATGGCAACAGGAACATGCTGATTGCTCCTGTTGTTCGGAGTCCCCGTCTTGTCCACTCCACACAGCTCGGACACCAGCTGGGTGAGAAAGTTCTTGTGAGTCATGGACTGCACCTGTTGTTTCCTGCTCATCTCACAATGCATGATGTATGCATTTGTTGCTGCAATGTCCACAAAGTGCAAAAAGAGCGTCCGGTACCAGCGAGCAGTTTTGCGGTGGGTGGAATAATATTGGATCAGCTGGTCGGAAAGATCAACCCCACCCATGCACTTGTTGTAGGCCATTACAGGGGTGGGGCAGGGAATCTCCTTCACTGCCCAGCGTCCATCTTCATCTTTTGCCCTCCTCTGGACCACCTCACCAGAAAATGCTGGATGGATTGTGGAGCACACAGACACCTCCCGCGTGTCCATCCACTTCACAAACAGCAGGGGGCCCTCCCTGATCCACCTCACAGCACCTCTCTCAGATTTTCGGGTGAGGGCATTTCCTCTTCCACGGGGACACCCTTTCCTGTTGTCCCTGTAGGTACCGCAAGCACCATATTTCATGCTGGCCAAGTCGAGGAACAGCTTGGGACTGGTGTAGAAGTTGTCCATATAAATATGGTATCCTGTCCCAAGATATGATGGCTGAATGAGGTCCATCACAGCGTCATATGACAGTCCATGCACACTGACTGAGCCAGACTTCCCACCGTACACACTGAAGTTGACAGTGTAGCCACTGCTTGACTCAGCCAACACAAAGAGCTTGATCCCCCATTTTGTTGGCTTGTCCTTCATGTACTGGGTCATGCCAGTTTTTGCCTTGGTTGCCACCATTCGCTCGTCAACAGCCAATTCCTTCCCTGGGTGGTAATGAGCCTGGCACGCAGTGCGGATCTCATCCATGAGGGGTTTTGCCCTGAAGAGCTTATCATGGTCAGGTGTTCCCTTCTTCATGTCATTCATGACATCCTCCTCTGGATCGCTGGGGTGGATATTCCACATCAGGGACCTGAACCGGTCTCTTGTCATGACCATGGCTGGAAACGGCACAGACAGGATGTGGTTTTGTCTCCAGTAGTCCTGGAGACATGGCAGTAACACCAATGCCATGTACATGAGAAGGCCAAAGAATTTATAGAGCTCCTCAACCTCGACGTCAGCCCAGTTGTACTTCTTCCCCATTTCCTGCTATATTGCTGCATATTTGTTGGTGTTCTTGCAGAGTGTCTTCACGGTGGCAGTGGAGAAGAACAGCTGAAACAGATCTTTCGGTGTGTATACCGCGTGCATGTCCACCTGGGCTCCTGGTGGTCTGTGGGGCATGAACCTACTGACTCCTGGAGCAGTATCAGGTTCACTCTCTGTTCTCCAGGCCTCAGGGCTGTGGTGTGGCTGGGATGACCGGTCACATGGAGATCTAGACCGGCATCTATTCTCCCTCCAACGCTGACGCCCCCTGCCGCTGCCTCTGCCTCTTGCTGGGGCTGTAGATGTCCCAGGCTGCTCATCATCTCTGTATATGTACATGACAATGACACAATGTAAAAAGTTGAGTTCAGTTCAATTTGCACAATTTAAAAAAATGTCAAATTGAGATTAAATCAAACTATAAACAACAATAACATAACTATTTACAACCAAAACCAGGTGAAGACAGGCGTTTTTTTTTTTTCATTTTGGCCATGCCTCTCTTCAAAATAGTTTATGTACACGATTAGACAGAGAACTATATAACAGGCCTTTCATTCACAGACTGTGAGGGGTTCCTAAATAGTGCAGAAGTAACATATAAATGTCAAATTGAGATAAAATCAAACTATAAACAACAATAACATAACTATTTACAACAAAAACCAGGTGAAGACAGGAATTTTTTTCATTTTGGCCATGCCTCTCTTCAAAATACACAAAAACAATAAAATAACAATTCTTGGGGAGGCCCTTTAGAAAACCCTGTAGGTTTATGTGAGACTACATTTCCCGCGGTAAAATATATTTTACCGCAAGGTGTGTGTGTGTGTGTGTGTCACAAAATCACACAGCACACGTTTACAAAGAGATTAACAGGAAAAACAAAAGCAATAAATGTTCATAAGAAGTTTGACTGACCTCTTGTCGTCCGTCACAAAGGACGGATCCTCAACTTCATCGTCACAGTCACTCTCCGACTCCGACGGTGAAATGCAGATTTCGCCCTCCTGCTCCTCCAGTTCGAAAAACAAGTCCACGGCTTGTCCTACATTCAATGTCCGCAACATCCTCTACTCACGAATAAACTCTAAATCCTAAAACAACTCCAAATCTTCCAAAAAACTCTCTCAAACTATCGCTCACTACTCTATCGCCTGCCTCTCTCATCCGCCTCACTCTCCCACACTTCACTTCCGCCACACTGCTTAGTTGGCCCCGCCCCCACGTCCCAAGAATGTGCAGCCTGTAGAGCAGAGTCAGCAGATTCAGACATTTTGATCCGTTTAGTAATATAACAAAAAACGACGAAAATATTCAAATAAATGCAACGCCTGCTCCAACACACCGTGCACACTTTGTGCATGCGTAAACATTATTTTTATTTCAACTTTAAACTATCATATTTCCGTTTTTACTTGGTGTATCAACATAAAACAAAAACTGTCATGGAGTTTCAAGTCCGCACTTTCCAGAGAAGTTGACGGTAGCGCTCTACGACATTTCGTTTTTGTGCAGTGATGTCATAAACTAGTCACGTGATTTGATCTCGCCGGCGTGATCGTGGACCGCAGAGGGCTAAGAATGTACTGATTAGAAATCTGTGGTCAAAGGTCACTGTGACCTTACAAAACATGTTTTTGACCATGTGCGCTAATTATGACAAAATTTCACACAATTGTCTACTAGGATAAAATGATGAAATTTTATATCCAAAGGTCAAGTCAAAGGTCACGATCACTGTGACCTCATCTGTCTCATTCCTGCGAATGCGATATCTCAAAAACAGCTTGAGGGATTTTTTTTTTCAAATTTGGCACAAACGTTCACTTAGACTTAAGAATGTACTGATTAAAATTTGGTGGTCAAAGGTCAAGGTCACTGTCACCTCACAAAACACGTTTTTGACCATAAGAATTCATACGCTAATTTTGACAA